>NC_139591.1:21398695-21943695 GCF_946808225.1 Silurus aristotelis
CTAATCTTATTATAAATGTGATCATGTATCTTTAAAGCTCATGCTAAGTATATATCAGAAACACACATGGGTATAGAGAGAGATTAGCAATTTGTGCAATAATGATCAGTAAATTGTGTTCTGTGGTCTCTTCTTTCTTTCTTTAGACTCCCATTAGTCGGAATAAAGTTTGTAATAAAAAAAAAAAAAAAAAAGAGTTTGTTTTTACACAGGTAAGAATAAGATGGTGGAAACTGAAGGAGGAAGACTGTAGTGTGAGTTTCAGGGAAGAGGTCAGACAAGAGCTCGTTGTTGGTGAGGAGGTGCTGGATGATTGGAGAACTACTGCAGAAGTGATAAGGGAGACAGCTAGAAAGGTACTTGGTGTGACATCTGGAAATAAAATGGAAGACAAAGAGATGTGGTGGTAAAAGGAGGAAAGCGTAAAGAGAAAGAGGTTGGAGAAACAGAATTGGGATCGACAGAGTGATGAGAGTGAAGAGTGACAGAGTGAAGGAGGAAAAGAGAAAGACCAAAGAGGAGGTTTATGTATGTGGTGAGGGAAGACATGCAGGTAGTTAGGGGTTAAAGAGACAGATGTAGAGGACAGGGGGGTATGGAGACGGATGATCCGCTGTGGCGACCCCTAGTGGAAAAAGCCGAAAGAAGACGAAGAAGAGGTTTTTACACAGGTGTCAGTGATCATGTTTTGCTAATGTTGCTCAAACGTATGAGTAATGTAAATTTGACTCCTAAAAATTATATACAGTAATGAATTTCCCACCAATTACAGACATCCTCTTGCGGACGTTGTTGAAGTCTAGCACGGCCAGAAGTTCGTACGTGGTGTGGATCCCCATCTCCACCACTGAGATGGTCTCGGGGGTGCGAGAGCGAAACACAAAGCCAAAGTTCCTCGCTGCAGTGACTAAAGCTCCTTCATCAGGAGACTGAGCCTGGTAGTACAGCTGACCTGAAGAGGAACAAAGGGTACATCTCATATACTACACTATTCTCTAATTCTCTATAACACTAATTCTGACTATTTTCTCTCACAACAGTGTTTTATACTGATGATATTCTTAGTCTGTGTAATTAAACTGCATCAGAATGGATTTGTTGATGGGGACTTTAATGTTTTTTTTGTAGGTCATATTGAATAAGGGGGCACACTGCCCTAAATGTAAAATAGAACACATGGCGCTGTCTTACCCTCTGTTTTTTCTTCAGGCATTACGGTGTGGCACAGTGCTAGCAGTCTGAAAAAAGCCTGAACCTCTGGAGTTTCCAGCTTCACTGCCTCAACAAGAGCATGATCGTGGAAAGAGAACTTTGGGTCAGCTAGTAGGTTCCATGAAAAATCAACTGTTTCTGTTTTCTACATATGAGAAACAGAGAACAGAGAGTGAGAGATAGAGAGAAGTAGTTGCCTTCAAATTCTTTTAAATGCTATGAAACTGAGAAGCAGATGCAATTTAGGGATATAAGAAAAAATTTAAAATCTAATTTCATTTGTTACCAACCTCAGTGATCTCTACCCTCTGTCCCACAAAGTCCACAACTTCACCTGGAGAAGAAAAAAAATACCAGTTTATCAAGATTATACAGGTTAAAGCTAAAAAAAACGGTATACACCATCTGTCACTTATAATCCATGGGCCAGTTTAAATTATGTAGTATTCCCTAATTGGAAGTTTAATAAGAAGTTTAATAGGAAGTTAGGAAAAGAAAATGGAAACCATTTGTGGCCAGAGCTCTGAGTCATCGTTAAGGGCCTTGCTCAAGGGCCCAAAAGTGTCATCATGGCAATGCTGAGACATGAACCAACAACTTTCTAATCAGTAACCCAGAACTGTAACCATTGAGCAACCATTGGCAGTAATGCGCAATAAAAATCTGAACAATCTCATTGTCTCACCGTATGACTTTCCGTTGATGGAGCACCGATTAAAGGTCATGATGTTCTGAGTTAAGGTACCCGTCTTGTCTGAGAAAATGTATTTGATTTGCCCCAGCTCTTCATTCAGAGTTGTGGTCCTGGCCTGGGCTGGAGTGTCACTCTTGGCATGGTACATCTTCCTGTCCCAGTCAATGTAGTAGCTGTTTCCCAGTCGGAGGATCTCAACGCTGCATAGGGAGAAATCCGAGGGAATAAGCAAAACCAAAAATATGATCAGATCACACTTATCAGTACAGAAATCAGTGCGTAGGAACACGGAGACCCCTGTCTGATTAAAAAGAAAAAGTCTCATAGATACCATACAGTATTATTGTGCAACCTTCTTTTACTTTTTGTTCTGTTTCTTTGTTAAGTATCATTAAAAAAACAACTTTATATATATATATATATATATATATATATATATATATATATATATATATATATATATATATATATACACAAGGCATATAATTTATTTTTAAATGTTCCCAATTATTAAATAATACATTTTTTCTCTGGATTCTCATGTTGTAAAGATTTCATTAAAGATGGTAGTCTGACTTTTATTTAGTTATTTCTGTCTTTATTTTGTCTTTAAATCCACACTGTCATTGCAAGTAACAGGAATCAAGGTTGCAGACTGACCTTACATAGAGTGAAATGGGCACGACTGTGTTCAGGATAATGACGTAGGACCAGAAGGTCAGAAAGCTGGACAAGTTGGCGTCCGCTCCGTCTTGGCGAGGGAGGAAGGCTGTGAACGATGTACCTTCCTGATGCTCCCAAATCGAATTTCCAATCGCCAGGACAGTGCACATAAACGCCAAAAAGCCGAAAATCTGAAGGATATTAGGCGAGATTATAATAATAATAATATAAAACCTTCCACATTATAATCCTCTTAAGACCAAATGCAAGTTGTCAAAATTACTCACAAACAGGACCAAGACGTTCATCAGGTGATCGATGCTCGTACGCTTGAATATAGATTTCCCAGAGTTCTGCATCAGCTTAGTGTCAGGACCTGGTCGGGTTCAGAAAGTTGAGAAGTACATCTACAGGAGGTCAACGTTCAAGGTCAAGTGATCTCTGCTTTTCTGAGGAACTCTGTACTTTAGTTAACATTCAGCTACTATGCAATAAGTTATAATTTAGGTGAGAATAACACTATGGAAAGATTTCTGAATAATAGTATAATCTGAATAATTTAAAAGGCATAGTGGTCATTGGTTGACAGGAATCCTTACAATATAATTTCAAAGACATAAAATGTCCTCTTTAAATATGTGCATCTCATATTCAAAACTTATTCTTTTGAGAATCCAGTGCATTATAATTTTACAATCTTTTTTTGTCACGGTTCATGAGTGTTTGTCAAGAATATATTACATCTGTAATGTGATGTGGTGAAATGTTTTTTCACTGTTACTTATCCTACAGTGAGCATATATATATATATATATATATATATATAGATAGATAGATAGATAGATAGATAGATAGATAGATAGATAGATAGATAGATAGATAGATAGATAGATAGATAGATAGATAGATGAATGAATGTAATATGGAGTATGAGGTAAAACATCTAATTAAACTAAACTAAAAAATAATCGAGTTAAACGTTGTGGTATCCAACTGGAGCTGTTACATCTCTAGATGTAATCATCATGTAGTCTGCGTCTTTTTTTTGGAGGTAAGGAATCTTCAGATGGCCCCATTTTCTCTTATAATAACCTTCAATAACCTTCTGGGAAGATGTTTCACCAAAAACATCTCCTGGGGTGAAGACAGATTTCCAATTCATCCCAAAGTTTGTTTGATAGGGTGATCAAGCAGGAGATCTCCCACTCCATCCCACGTAAAGCAGATCTTCATGGTGCTGGCTAAGTGTACAGATATTGTCATGCTGGAACAGTTTTGGGTCTCCTAGCTCAAATGAAGGGAAAATGTACTGTACTGTATTCATAATGTTCTCGTTCCATAGTTAATCATAGTCAGCAGTTTTTTTGGTTTGAGTGTAATATATATTTATACTTATAAAAATCCTATCCATTATAACGTCTGATGTTTGTTTTATTTATTACAAGTAATAACAAGCACTGCCATGAGGTCGACTCGTGTTGTGTACCTCCGAACAGCACAAGGCCGAAACACCATTCTGTGTTGCGTAGCGTGCAGCCTCGCAGCAGAATCCTCTCGTTATCCAGAGCAAACGTTTCACCACGCACCTTCAGCGTTCCTGTAAACCTATCCAAGCGGTTGTTGGGAGCCTCACAGTGCACCTCACCTGAACAAACACACCCAGAACACACACACACACACACACACACACACACACACACACACACACACACACACACACACACATAGAACACCAGTAATAGTAACCCTACACTTAATATCACTCATTATGGATGAGAAGGATGAGAAGAAAGTATTGTATGAAATATATATACACACTCTCAAATATAAAATAATGTGGTGTAGTGACCAGGTGAAGAGTTTCATTGAGTTTAGGAGTAAAGACCCGATTGACACCATTTATTCAGGTATTCGGGCATCTCTACATTTTACAACTTAAACAGTGTTAAAGTGTTCCTACAAGATAGTATCAAAAAGTTTCGAGACCAGTTTTGTATGGTAGCACAAGGCTGCACGCACAGTCACAGGGAGCACCAACCTTCACATTCTGACCACGTACGTGACCTTTCTGCTTTTCTGACCACGTGTGCACCCTGTCACGAGCTCTCCTGGAACTACATGATCTCACCGTGACCAGATACACTATGCAGTCTGTACACAGGCTTCATGACACCTTTGTGTAGGACTCACCATTAAAAGCTGCCAGTCTGTCAATGTTATCTCCCATATCTCCTGTGACTGTCAGAGCCTGTTTCACCTTCAGATTGGTCTCACTGAGAGAGAAGAAAAGTGTATGTGAGGATATTGAGGCTTTTTACAAGAAGTTTTATTTATGTGCAGTGAACCATTTCTGACCCGTCCAGTTCAGCTGTCTCGATGTAGATGAGGTTTAGAGGCTCACTGCTGGACAGTAACAACAGATCGGCCTGCAGGGGAGAGAGGAACGAGGGAATATTGGGAATAATGAGAGGGCATGAATGAGAAACTGATGAAGACAGTGTGTACAAGTGTGTGAATATTCACCGTGACAAACTGGTTGTTCTCCAGCTTGATGATATCACCTACTTGGACATTCATCCACTTTTCAGTCCTCAGTCTGTAATAATAATAATAATAATAATAATTATAATAATAATAATAATAATAATAATAATAATAATTCATATATTTTATAATAATTTGTTATATTACTATTACTAATAATGTATAATTGTTAACATATATTTTATGATTACATTATTTACGTTACGCATTATATGATCTACACGTGCACACATTTATAAATGAATATTAAAAAAATCTATTTTTTATATATATATATATATATAGGTTATATCAATTAAGCTTGGAATTTTTATGGTGTAATTTCAAATAATTAATCTGTTATAATTAATTCTATGATAAATAAATACATTTTATACAAACAGTTGTTGTTTTATTCAAATTTTTATTTTATTTTCCAATTCTTAAGTCAAAATATAACATCAAAAATGAGATTAAATCTGAATCTTTTTTTGTTGGTAAGTACACGTTTAAATCACTTTGATCACGTCGAATCGCCACTTGTTTGTTTCTCTGGCCGAAATAAAACACGTCTAAACCCTGATTCTTCACTTTCCTGGCTGTGATGCGTAATAATCGCATGGGTATGAAGTTGCAACAGCAGAAACTCACTGTCCGTCGATGAGGACGTTGACCTTGCGATTGTTCACCTGTCTGTCGTTTCTGTGTCTGTTCTGTCAACAGAAACGAAGGGGACAAACACCAGAGTTTTTTCAGAGGGTGTGTGAGGAGTAAAGTCTAATTATGACATTTCTGTAAATCAAAGTTCAGTTCAATTCACTATGTATAGTGTGTTAAACAATGAAACGTGTCCCAAGCAGATTTACAGAATTAAACAGATAAAAAATGTATATCTTAAAATAAAGACTAAACATTTCTCCTTAATGACCAAACCAGTGGTGACAGTAGTAAGAAAGAAATATGAGAATGAGAAAGAAACCTTGAGAGAAACCAGACTCTGTGAGCCGTGGTACATAATCCTAACTAAAATCCTGTTATATTTCATAGTGTTTTTTTTTTTCAAATATCTTAATATCTTATATCTCAAGTTATCTTTTAACCAATCTTTTAACTGTGCATTATATAAGTGTTTGTATGCTACGGTTGGCTTTTGCTCATGGAGCCGGTGAATCTCAGTGAGACAATTTAAGATAGTTTTAGAAGAATGCGAGACAGTCAAGTAACACAAACACCACTTACGATGTCGTCTGAACCGTCTTTGGCCAGTGTGATGCACAGCACCAGGAGCAGCGGCACCACTGTAGTGAACCATGATAGAGACGAGATCGCCGGAATCAACTGCAACACACAAACACCATAAACATCACAACAAACACTATAAACCAGTGAATAACATTTGATTAATACATAAATAATATACACTATTCCTCCAAAACTATTGGGACACATGACTTTTCCAGCCATATGTGGTTCTTCCTCAAACTGTTACACAAACTTGGGGGCACACAATCGTACGTGACGTCTTTGGATGCAGTAGGATTACATTTCCTCTGTGCACAACTTCATGAAGATATGTTTTACATGGGTTGGAGTGAAAGATCTCCTGCTATAAAGCTCTGATTTCAATTTCAATCGAACACCTTCGGGGTGAATGTGGACGCAGACTGCACCCCAGGCCTCCTCACCTTCTCCCCTACATCACTACCTGATTTTACTAACACCCTTGCAGTCCACAAGTCTCCACAAAAAACCTAGTGGAACATCTTCCTACAAGAGTGGAGGTTATTAAAACTATAAATAAGGACAAAATTGTTGAATGGCATGTTTTAAAACCACATAACTCTGTCTTGGTCAGGTGTCTACAAACTATTTGCTATTTAGTGCATATCATTTATGGGTTTAAAATATTTTTTTACAATTGTGCAGAAAGTATGTTAAAAAAATGTATATAAGAAAAATGGTGACAACATTAAAAAATACTACAAGAAAGTTCAAATTAAACTATATTAATGAAAAATATGTACATGTATAAATAAAAAAATATATTATTTGAAAAGAAAAAACATGATAATGTACAATATAAAAAAGTATTAGAAAAATATGTATTCATTTATTCATAATAATTTTTTACAAATATATCATTTTTTAAATCAATGAAATTTAATGAAAGAATTAAATTGTATATAATTACATTGGATATAATACAACGAAATAGTTATATTTCATCTATTTTGTTAAATTAATATTTATATTCAGACTATAAAAATATAAAATATAAATTACCAAAAAAATCATAAAAATGTACAAACTGATAAACTGTTCATGATTTCAACGAGTTTAACACACACACGCACGCACGCACACACACACACACACAGTGTGGATTTCACCTGTAAGATGAGCAGAAAGACAAAGTAGGCATTTGCCAGACGCTGGAACTGCTCGAACAGATTGAGTGGCAGGAAGGTGAAGATGTTGTATTTCGAGGTTTTGATGGCATTGTTCTGCAGAGACATAATAACACACTTACATACAGTACACACACACACACACACACACACACACACACACACACACACACACACACACACCCTATAGAGAATAGTATTCGTCTGTGGTGATCTATACTTACAGCATATTTGAAGGAGAGATTAAATTCTCTGTCGTTTGCTCGCAGGTGTCTTTCCTCTGTGCAACACGAAAAACAGCATGACAATAAAATCAGCAGAATCAACAGAAAGGCCACGGCTCAATGCATGGGAACAAAATAACAGCGGAACGTTTCTGTATATTGGTTTAATTACTGTATTATTCCTTTTTTAAATGGTGATGGAAAAAACAAATGTGTTATGATACACCTCTGTTCCTCTTTTGCATTAATGTTAAAAGCAACACAAAAAAGAGAAAAGAATAGTTTAATCACACAGGGTGGAATAATCTTAATTTTACAATACCAAATATGATCAATGCACTAAAGTGCACAATATTTCAATCTAACATCCAGAAGTAAAAGGAAATAATATTGGGGTCTTTTCTTCAAAATGTCCAGTCTGGGGTAAATAATAAATAATATAACATAAACAAAAGCAACATATTCAGAGATCATAGATAATCTACAGTAGTAGAAGTTGGTAGAGGGTGGAACAGGATAGGGTAGAGTGGGGTAGAATGGGACAGGGTGGGGCAAGATGGGGTACATTGGGGTAGAGTGGGACAGGGTGGGGCAAGATGGGGTACAGTGGGGTAGAGTGGGACAGGGTGGGGCAGGATAGGGTACAGTGGGGTAGAGTGGAGCAGGGTGGGGCAGGATGGGGTACAGTGGGGTAGAGTGGGACAGGGTGGGGCAAGATGGGGTAGAGTGGGGTAGAATGGGACAGGGTGGGGCAAGATGGGGTAGAGTGGGGTAGAATGGGACAGGGTGGGGCAGGATGGGGTACAGTGGGACAGGGTGGGGCAGGATGGAGTACAATGGGTTAGAGTGGGACCAGGTAGGGGGCAGAATTAATTATACTATTCTGTATAACAAATGTCTAATAGAAAAGTTTGATGTGAGTTTGATTATGATGATGATGATGATGAGGACGACATACCCTGTCTGTTCTGTTTCTTCTTCTTCACACCACACAGTGACAACACAGAGCCCATCTTTCCTCCTACACATCCAGCAGCATGCTAAAGAGAATATGAGAAACAGTTCAGGTTCTGCAACCGTGACTGTTTAGTAGGAAGGTTGTGAACTCTGAGATACTGTTGTTGGCTGGATTTCTAATTGGACAGAAAGTGCTGCTAGAAAAGCAGGTTTGACAGTAGCAGTGTGAGCAGCAGCAAATTCCAGGTGTAGAACTTCTTATTTTACACACTATATGGACCAAAGTACTGGGACACCTGACTTTTCCAGCCATATGTAGTTCTTCTCCAAACTGTTACCACACAGTTAGAGGCATACAAGAATATAAGACGTCTTTGGATGCGATAGCATCGAACATGTTCCAGCATGACAATTCCCCTGTGCCAGCTTTATGGAGATGGGTTGGAGTGAAACCTCAACCCTATGGAACACCTTTGGGATGAATGTGAACACTGACTGCTCCCCAGACCTCCTCACCTTCTTACCTACATCAGCACCTGATCTAGTGGCTGAAAGAACACAAATCCCCACAAGCACACAAGTGGTTATTATAACAGCGAATGGGGAATAAATGTGGAATTGGATGCTCAAAAAAGCAAATTTGAATCTCATGCTTAGGTGTCCACAAACTTTTGTTCATACAGTGTATCATAAAGCATTTTCAATTTTATTCTGTTTCACAAAAAAACGATCCAACATGCACATCCAAGCGCAGTTTGGAAATTAATGAATATAATGATTTTCAATTATAACAGCCGCATTGAATGGCAAATGTGTGTGTGTGTGTGTGTGTGTGTGTGTGTGTGAGAGAGTGTGAGAGACAGAGACACACAGAAGAGACGTGTCTGCGAGGTGATCAGGACATTATTAGTATGTTTCCACTCTCCATGTAGTTAATAATAAACCAGAAAAGGAGAACATTTTATAACCGTGGGTCTTATCAGTACAGCGCTGTTAATGAGACAGTGATGTACATTTACACTGTATTTCACATTCACATTCATCCTAAACAGGTTCCAGATCAGGAGATCTTCCACTCCAACCCATGTAAAGCATATATTCATGGAGTTGGCTTTGTATTGCCATGCTGGATCAGGTTTGGGTCTCCTAGTTGAAGTGAAAATTGAATACAACAGCATCCATTGATGTCCGATACAAGTGTGTACCTCCAGCTTGGCCTGGACTTCACAAGACCACTGCCCGGTGGTATCTAACAAATATCTGAAATTCTGTAAGTTTTAAGAAATCATTCTCCAGACTTGTTTGAAACACTAATCTTCAATCAAATTTTATTCTGGGGAATTTGGAGGCC
The DNA here is from genome assembly GCF_946808225.1 of Silurus aristotelis. Lineage (NCBI taxonomy): Eukaryota > Metazoa > Chordata > Actinopteri > Siluriformes > Siluridae > Silurus > Silurus aristotelis. The sequence goes on from NC_139591.1 coordinate 21,408,728, forward strand.
TAGTCAACACCTTGAACTCTTCATCATGTTCCTTAAACCATTCCTGGATAATGATTGCAGTGTAGCAGGGAGCATTTTGATGGGGAAAATTAATCTGAAGCAATGTTTAAGTAGGTGGTACATTTTGAAGTAACCTCAAGGTGAATATCAGTAGAACATGCTAGTTTATCATTAGATCACCACCTAGATCATCACATTGTTTCAACCACCTTCCTTCTTTCCATAGTGAATCCTGGTACCATCTCTTACCCAATATAAAAAAATTAAAATAAGTGAAGTTTTCTAATATTGTGTTGGTCCCCTTTTGCTGCAAAACAGTTGTGACCCATTGAGCATTAACAGCATGAACGTCTTCAGCAGTTTGAACTACAGGAGCTCGTCTGCTGGATCGGACCACACGGACTAGCCTCTGTCCCCACGTGCATCAATGAGTCTCGGCCGTACGTGACCCTGTTGCTGGTTCACCACTGTTCCTTCCTTGGAGCACTTTTAATAGATACTGACCACTGCAGACCAGGAACATCCCACAAGAGCTGCAGTTCTGGAGATGCTCTGACCCAGACGTCTAGACGTCACAATTTGTCAAACTTGCTCAAATTCGCCCATTTTTCCTGTTTCTAACATCAACTTTGAGGAAGAAATGTTCACTTGCTGTCTAATAAATAAATCCATGCACAAACAGGTGCCATGATGAACAGATACTCTATAAATTAGTGCTTCATGAACCTCATCTTGTCCAGATCAGGTTACTATTCACTTTTATTTCATTTCATTTCATTCAGCAGTCTTAATTATATTATTAATCTACTGTATAAAAACTAAAAACCATATTACGTTATCCATCTGTTACGTTATCCGTTATCCATCTGTTATCCATCTCATCAGACGTCTGATTTTCCTGACTGAGCCCTTTGAGATGGGTGCAAATTACAGAAGCAATAACACACATAAGCCATAAACCTGAACATTAGACCTGAGACCTGACTCTTTCCCGCTCTCCGTTTCTCTCTCTACACCTACACACACCTCGTTTCCGTCCTTTTATCTCGTCTTATCTCTTTAAAAACCCTTCGGTCCGACTGGTCCTGAAGACGGAAAAAATTATTTTGCATTAAACTCTTTATAATGCATATTTTTGGTACAAACTGACTGAAGAAATACCGAAAAAAGTTAACAAAACAAAGTTAATAAAGCTAATAATCAACATCATTAGCATTTCAAATGACTTTAAACACTGCCGGTGTGTCAGAGAAACCTGAAACAGTTCACTGACATTCAGTTATGTGTGACATTGGTAGTCTAGAAACACTACTCATACAGCCCACCCCCCATCACACACACCTCTTTCAGACACACACATTTTAAATATACTTTGTAGAAACAGTTGGACAACTAAACTAGCACCTTGTGACACATGTAGTCAGAATGTTATACGATTCTTACCTATTATTCTGTATATGGAAGAGAAAAAGCTGCTCTGTTAATGATTGATTAGAGTTAAACAGAGTCTGGTGAACCTGTGTGAGATATCAAAGGTAGGTTTTTCCATAACCAGCACCATATTGCTTGAGATTTTTCTACATCTCTGAATACATCTAGATGAGAGATTGATTTTTTTTATTCCAAATCATTTCTTTAAAAATCCAGTATCTCCTGAAGCTGGCTATTTCTATCACAAGCTGCTTTTTTATTACAAATAAAATAAACTTGAATTCAAGATCCACAAAAACTTCAACAAAACACAAACATAATCCACCCAAAATTCAGACACGTACCTAAGTCACCAACGTCCCATGCTCCTGAGGAAACCTCGTCGATCCTCCGCACACACTGGGCTGGAGGTGAACTGCAGCTCCCACAATGCAACACATTCAACAAACTGAACACACTTAACCAAGCAGGTGTGCATACAGGAGTAAGGACTCGAGGGTGGGGTCAGGAGGAGAGAGGAGGCCGAACAGTGCAATAAAACATGGCTGCTACAGTCAGAAAGCAAACAATGGCGTGATCTTTGGACTCTGGCAGCGAGGAAGGAGCACGAAAACAGAGGCAAAGAGGGATGAGACCATAACTAGCGCTGACTGGAAAATGAAAGGATCTACCAATGAGGATCTTGTGTAAATGCTTTTTTGGGATGGTTTTTGGATGAATCGTAGTTCTCCATGTCCTTTAAAAAACAAACCTCCATTTCCTGGAAATGTATTTAATGGCCTTGCATAAAGAATTCACTCCATTTGAGCCTTCCCACGTTGTGTAGTGAATCTAAAATGGGCTTCACTGGATATTGTGTCATGACTTTACACCACATTTTGAGCCCATCATTTTAAGAATTTGATTATTTATACTGACATGTTGCATTATATTTGCATGGATTGTTTGGTTTAGCATTTAAAATAAGCAATTGTCTTTTCTTTAAACAAGCAGGCAATTTTCCCTTAAGAGACCCAAATGTTTTCCAGCATGACAATCGTGCTATTTAGAGGACGATTGGTCCATCGGTTTTCCAATTCATCAGCACCCATAGCTAAATGCTGGAACTATCAGCAAAAATCAATAGCGGTAGTTTTTCCGGGTTGCATTATACAGTAAGATAGTGGCCTCTAGAGGTGAATCACAAACACTATGTGCTGTTCGTTAAAGTGTTTTATTTTTTTTATTATTATTATTATTATTCATGTAACAGTATTAGCATTTAATGTCCCATTGCGCTGTGTCCAAGCGTGCTCTTTTGCGCCATCTACTGGTAGATTATAGCGGGTACAATTGTTTATGTTTGGGTTTCTGCCCGAGCCCATTTTTCAAGATAAAATTAAGAATTAAGAGAGAAAGAAGATAGAGAAGAAGATAAAGGATTATTTAGCGCCTCCGGGATGTCAGCTCACGAGGTTTGTGTTCTTTAAATGTTTTTTCTGTGATTAATGTCTTATCAACGAAGTTGTAACATTGGATAAGAACAAGCTCTAATATCTTGTTTTTTTTTTGTTGTTTTCTTTTGTGAGCAGTTCTCACGGGTTGTCAAGATCAGAATAAACCCTGTTTTATGACTCTACATCGTGCGTTCGTTGATCCTTGAGGGTGCTACAATTCATATTGAATGGAACAGTTATTATTTTGGTTTTGTTTCAGTTTAAACAAACCTCAATATTTATTCATATATTTAATATTTATTTTTGTAAAAGTCTGTTATGTTTGTCTTTTTTTTTCTCCAGTATCCATAAAAAAAAAAAAAAATATCGGTTGCTTCATCAGTTATGGGCAAGTATGATCCAACCTAGCTATCGGTATTGGTTTAGGAATCCATTATCAGTTGACAGATGTCTACGGATATATTATAAATTACTGCACCAAATGCAAAATTTGTCCTCACACATTTTATTCATTTGGCACTTTTTCCTTTTACCAACACATTTTATTAACAAACACAACATCTCACTGAAAATAAATGTACCAAACACGGCTCATCTCGTGATCTCGTACAGAGCCAGAGCGCGATCACAGAGGGAAATCCTTCGCATTTAATACAGAACACTTCTTATAATATCGATGAAGCAGGTTAAAAGTGTGATTTGTAATGTTTCCGGATATATAAAATTATACAGTTTCATAGATAACTTTGACAAAAATGATGTGTCACATACTAGAAATAAGCCCCGCCCCTGCAATATACTGGACCTCGCTTTAACAGTGGTGTTGGTGTTTTACTTGGTGGGCCCTAAAAGTGACACATTTAAAACGATATTTTTAATACAGTAGTAGTATTAAAGGCTTCTTTAATTCCACAGGTCTGTCGTCTGACACACAACCTGTACGTAGTTCAGAAGGCACACAGTTAGTGATCAGACAACAGCAGGTTTTAGGTTCGGGTTCATGTACCGCATAATTCAGAGAGAAACATGTAAAATCCTTAAATACAAAACAATTCATCCGACTGTGTTCATTTAAAACAACGGTTGTATTTTTCCTCAAATTTTGACACATTCGACGAAAAAAGGCATTTATACAGACACGGTGGTGAAACGGTGGTGAAACAGCGGGTAGTGAAAAAGTGCACGTTAGAAATTGGAACTCTGCGTATTGGACTGTTTGAGGCTCATACACACACACACACACACACTTATATACACATATACAGTAGGCCAAAACATTAAAAAAAGTAAAAGAGTGACTGAGATATATCACAAGTTGTAGAGACACACAGAGAGACACAAAGAGAAAGATAGATAAAGAGATCAAAAAACTGCTTGCTTTTAAAAAAAAACATCTGAGGAATGCAGGAGGTTCTCGCAAACGTGTCCTTAATTCCTCCACTTCAATAACACAGGGAACCGGACCTATACAGGAGAACCTCCTAACCCGTGGATCCTTCCAATACTTATAAAAAGCGTGTCATCACTCATTTATACTTTATCCCTTCTCCGAGGTGAAGTTCTCATCTCCCCTCTTCGGCAGAGCGGGTTTCCGATTTCAGCTTGACGAACTCTCTGGCTACTTCGTCTCCCGATCTCTGGGAAAGGATACGCAGCACGGTGAGCCCCGTGTCGTCCATGTGCACCTGCGAGCCCAACGGACACCAGAGGGCGCAGCTCGCTCGCTGAGCTACGTCCTGCAGCTGGATGACTGCGATGCCCACGATGCGGTCTGCTCGGCCGAAACAGTAGTCCTTCACACACACCTGCAGCTCGTAACACTCCGGTCCGTCCTCGTTACCCAGAATACTGTCACACACACACAAAATCACACACAATTAAGTGTCGAATGTGAACATTTAAAATAAAAATTTGTCAATGTCAAACTTCAACTAAAACACCAAAAGAAAACTGTTCTGGTGGGTGTGGCCTAATATGTTAATGAGCAAGTTTGATTGACAGCACTCAGCCATGAAGCTCAAATTCTCAGACTCTAGTTAACAACATTGTAGCTACATAATGCATTGCATTGGGACACCTGATCGTTCCAGCCACTTGTGGTTCTTCTTCAAACTGTCAGCACAAACTTGGAGCATAAAAGAAGAACCAAACCTGATCCAGCATTTCAATAATCCTGTACACTAAAGTCAGCTCCATGGAGATATGCTTTAAATGGGTTGGAGTGAAAGATCTACATCTACTACAACTTTACTAACCTTTTAATTAAATGAACACAAATCTGGAAATCTTGGGACTAAATGTGTCCTTCGGTCAGTAAGGTGCATGTTATGAAATGTTTGAAAAAGCAGTGCAGCAAACAGAGGGTCTTCTGGCTCGTTACAATCCTGCAAGGAGGCACTAATTATCTGAAAAGAACACTTTTTACTCACAAGTGGAAAATCTCGTTAAATTTGGGCGCCCAGCTGTTGTTCTTGGATTTGGTGGTAAATTTGCGTTTCTTGTCGCTGAGGTGCGGCCCGATCATCGTCACCTCCACGAAGGGACGGAACATTCCGGACGTCTGCCACCTCAGGTCATTCGCCGCTACCACTGAGCACGGAGAAGGAACGACATTTAAATGAATTGAATATTTAACAGCTGAATGCTCATTTATATATGATGTAAGGTTCAGTTACCAGTGTGACACTAAAACAGGTAGTAATAATGACTCGTTTTTACTGAAGTACATGTGAGAGTACAAACTGCTTTACTTTAACTTGAGGGAAAAAGTGCAGTCAGAACTTTAACTTTTACCAGAGTCTTTTAAAACATGAGTATCTGCACTTCTACTAGAGTGAAGGATGTGTGTATTTTTGCCACCACTGGTCTACTATTAAGATAGTGTATGTAATATATGTATATTTATTTATATGCATATACGTGTGTGTGTAATATATATATATATATACATTCTGACCTTTAACTGTGACCTTGTGCTCTCCTGTGCCTGGATGAGTGAACAGATCGATCTGAATGGACACCTCTCCCACTGGTTTATCCACACCTGAGCCTACACACACACACACACACACACACACACACACACACACACACACACACACACACACATTGTCAGTCCAGTTGATGATATTTCCATTTACATCAATGAGAGCTCAGGTGTGTGTAATGGCTAAAAATAAATGAATAAAAAAGACAGACATCCTGCAGACAATCTAAACTCAAACCATTATGAAGTGCCAGAGACTGAGACAAACCTATTTCTCCATCGATTTTGCCCTGCAATCATAAAAATCTCACAGACTGCATTTCAATTCATCGTAAGAGGGTTTCGATAGAGGAGCACACTTATGACAACACGGGCTGTAGGTGAATTAAAGTTAGGGGTGGGGTGGGGATGAGGAGGAGGGGGTTGGTGGTTTATATAAGGGGGTTTTTATTGATTCAACATCCATCAGATTAGCACCTACCCTTGGATGGCTGGACTTTCTCGCTAGACGTAATCCTTATCCCTTTCCCATCATGGACTACGGCAGAAAAGCGGCAAGAAGAAACGGAAAGCGGAACAGAGCACAATGTACAAGACAGTCATGAAGAAGCAGAGAACATGAGGAAAAACTATGCGAGAGACAGCTCGAGAGCATAAGGAGCTGAGTCAGGACAGATGAGGAAAGATGAGACACCTCACAGTGAGGTAAAGATGAAAAAAGAGGCAGAAATAGAAAAGCAGATCTATCTGTCCGTCCGTCCGTCCATCATTTCTTACTAACCCTCCATCTATCTGCCCATCCATCCATCCATCCATCCTTTCTTCTTACCCATCCATCCATCCATCCATCTAGTGTGGGACAACGGTGTGCAAACAAATACGTTGTTCTATAACTAAGCGCTGAATTGTTTTCCCAAATACCATTTTGACTAAAGTAAGAGGATGTGGGTGGAGCTTTAAAACAATCTGTTAAACACTTTATCACAGTATTGTCTGAATAGTGTCTCTGGCTGAAGCAGCTTCACTACTCAACAGCAGCACAGTGATCTTTTAGAGAAGTGCAGTAACGAGGTTTGACACAACATGGAAAAACCCTGTCCTACCCTGAGCGTGCTGTGTTGTGACGAAGGTCTTGATGAGCGTATCGGTGGTCTGTGTATAAAGGGAGAGGGCGTGACGGAGTGACAAAAGCTCGGCGCTCTTCTCCAGGAAGGCCTTTTTTAACCCGTTTCCTCCTGCATGAAAGTATTGCTGAGGAAAGAAAACGATACATGAAGCCTCGTCATGAACTACGACATGACACTGCTGACTGAGTCATGGACAGATACCTTTATGGTGTCCAGAGCCACGTCCATGACCGCACACTGCTTAGGTGTGAGGCTTTTGGCTTCCCCAGACATGTGATCCTGCAGTTCGAGTGGAACGAACACACACACACACACACACACACACACACACACACACACACACACACATTACTGTCAATGTGGAACAGGATGTTCAACAAGCACATATCCTATGCTTTTAAACTTGTGTCTTTACGGGGCAAATTGCATGTGATTACCTTGAGTTTGGAGAGCTGGCCAAGATCTTTGGCTGCGGAAAATATGTTGCCCTGCGAGAGGCAGTAAAAAAATAAAAAAATACAAATAAAAAATTACCAAATTAAACAAACCCAATGTAACAAACAACCATATACTGTAAACAAAACACCTCAGTGTATATTAGATGCATTAAATAAATAAACAGTAATTTTTTTTCACCCACATTTACTTTAATAAAGGACATTAACATCCATGATGAGCATGAAAGTGTGTGTGTGTGTGTGTGTGTGTGTGTGTGTGTGGTGTGCGCGGCTGAGTGTAAAAGGACGTGAAAAACTTACGAAGCTGTCGTTGCCTTGAGGGAGGACGATAGTCTTCTCCAGACTGTTCATCACGATCCTCCACAACTCCTTCAGAACCCGCTTCAGAACGGTCTTCTCACACACGGATGCGAAGAGCATCAGACTGAACACACACACACACACACACACACACACGGTTATCCATAAAGGTGCATAATTCTGTAAACGATGCTGGTATTTATTGCTTTCTCTGGATCAGCACTTGATCGTTACTAATCATTTGTTCAACCAGAATTCCAGAAATGTTGGGACGTTGTTTCCATTTCAATAAAATGACTAAAAGACTTTCAAATTACGTGAGCCAATGTTTTATTCACAATAGATCATAGAGAACAAAAAATGTGCAAACTGAAAAATAGGATGCTTTAATGCAGAAAATGAGATCATTTCAAATTTGATGCCTGCTACAGGTCTCAAAACATTTATACAAAAAAGTTATAAATAATTGTAATAATTTACATAGAATTTTACTCTGACATTCAATACAAAAGTTTCACCCTGCAAGAACTTTATTCTAGATATTCCTGAAGCTCAGTTTCTTCTTAAACATACTAGTTTGCAAAGTGGTACTCTTACAGAAATCTCTTTCTTTCTTTCTTTCTTTCTTTCTTTCTTTCTTTCTTTCTTTCTTTCTTTCTTTCTTTCTTTCTTTCTACTTTTTTGCAGCAACATATAAAAAAAATGTTTGTGGACACCTGACCATATTTCAGAACTCTTCTGAGATGATGTTCCACTAAATCTGTGCTTGTGAGATTTGTGGAGATCTTTCAGTCACAAGGGTGTTAGTAAAGTCAGCTAGTGATGTAGATGAGGTGAGGAGGCCTGGGGTCCAGTCAGTGTTCACGTTTACCGGTGCAATAGGGTTGGAGCTCTATAGTTGGAGATTTTCCACTTCAAAAAATGTAAAGCAGATCTTCATGGAGCTGGCTTTGTGCACAGGGGCATCTTCATGCTGGAACTGGTTTGGATATCCTAATTCACGTGAAGAGAATATTCCGTGCTGATTCTTCCAAAGACGTCCTGTACAATTGTGTGCCTCTTTGTGGTAACAGTTTGGGGAAGCAGATCATACAGCTGGAAAAGTCAGGTGTCCCGATACTTTTGTTTATATAATGTACTTTGTATAGTAGTGGGGCATATTTCACATACAAAGCTTTCTGGAATGTTCATTGGAAGGAATTCCTTTCAATCGAATGAATGAATTATTTAAAAACAAATTAAAGATAAAAAACAAATCAAGAACTTCTTTGGAAAAATGCACTTTTACATGATTTACGTGATTCACTGCTGCTGATTTGCTTCATTTTCAAGGCAAAATTGTAATTTTAATGCAAAAATCCACAGTTATTTTTTTTACAAAGATAAAAAAAAAAAACCCACCAAGATTTAAGTTGCTGCACACACTACATAAACACAAGTAGATATTTTGTAGGTCTAAGTGAACATTTGATGAAGAAACAAAAGCCAATCTGACTCACTTTCCATCCAGGAAATCCATGAGAGGGCGGAGCATGTTGTCCGAATCGCCCTCCACTTGGTTTCGGCTGTTGGTGTTTACTGGTCCTTTAATCTGGTACAACAGACTCGCCATCTGCCGTGTGCACTCATCAATTCGACTCTGGAATCTGCACAGACCGCGGGTAGGTGTGTTATGCAGTGCTGCGTTCACTTGCACTCAGTGTGTATTGAATACAGCAGCATGTATAAAATTCAGTGCAGTGTTCACTTGCAAAAATAATTCATTGTATTCTACAAACATGAATAAAAAAAAATAAAAAATTAAAATAATCACATGTACATAAGTATTCACAGCCTTTGCTCAATACTTTGTTGAAGCACCAAATTACAGCCTTAAGTCCTTTTGGGTTTAATGCTACAAGCTTGGCACAAATTTTTTGGTTCAGTTTCTTCCATTCTTTCTTGCAGAACCTCTCGAGCTCCATCAGGATGTATGGGGAGCGTTGGTGCACAGCCATTTTCAGATCTCTCCAGACAGGTTCAGGTTCAGGTCTGGGCTCTGTCTGGGCCACTCAAGGACATTCACAGAGTCGTCACGTAGCCGAGGGTCGTTGTCCTGTTGTGGTAGATGATCCGTCTCGCCCCTGTCTGAGGTCCAGAGTGATCTGGAGCAAGTTTTCATCAAGGACGTCTCTGCACATTGCAGTATTCATCTTTCCCTTGATCCTGACGAGTCTCCCAGTTTCTGCCACTGAAAAATGTCCCCACAGCATGATGCTGCCACCACCATGTGATGCCAGGTGATGAGCGGTGCCTGGTTTCCTCCAGACATGATGGACGCTTGCCATTCAGGCCAAATATGTCTAACTTTGTTTCATCAGACCAGAGAATTTTGTTTCTCATGGTCTGAGAGTCCTTCAGGTGCCTTTTGGCAAACTCCAGGCTGGCTGTCATGTGATTTTTCCTGGGAAATGGCTTCCGTCTTGCTACTCTACCATACAAGCCTGATTGGTGCAGTGCTGCACAGATGTGTGCCTTTCCAAATCATGTCCAATCAACTAAATTTACCACAGATTCCAGTCAAGTTGTAGAAACGACTCAAGGATGATCGTGGAAACAGGAGGCACCTGAGCTCAATTTTGAGTGTCATGGCAAAGGCTGTGAATACTTATGTACATGTGATTATTTACGTGGTATTATTTGTAGAAATTTGCGGAAAATACTGAATTTAATCCATTTTGAAATAAAGCTGTAACATAACAAAAGTGTGGAAAAACAGAAGCGCTGTATACAGTGCTGCGTTCATTCACACTTCCAGTGTGTATTAGATACAGTGCTGCATTCACTTGCACTTTCAGTGTGTATTAAATACAGTGCTGCATTTATTCACACCTTCAGTGTGTATTAGATAAAGTGCTGTGTTCACTTGCACTCTCAGTGTGTATTAAATACAGCGCTGTTTATAAGATACAGTGCTGCGTTCACTTGCACTTTTATAAGATACAGATAAGATACAGCTGTTTATAAGATACAGAGCTGTGTTCACTTGCAAAGACGAAAGCCAAAACAGGAAGAAGAAGGAGAAGGAGAAGAAAGTATTACGTGTTTGAAAACGTGGAGCTCAATTCATCCAGCACATTGTTCAGCTTCACCTGCAGCTCATTGAGGGTGTCGCTGGCTTCTGTGTCCATCTGTGCGCGCACACACACACACACACACACACACACACATCAATCAATCTTATCTCATCCACGGTATTTTTACACAGGAACACCATCCTGCACCAGTCACCTCATAAAAATCGGACGACCTCAAAGTGAACTTTTGACAGAAAACACAAAACACCTCAGTGAGAAACCCTTCATTGAGAGGACCAAAGGTAATAAAATGTCTTTGCTGTGATCGTACACACAATATGATTTAGTTTCTTTAAAAAAAAATTGACATTACACATCAGAACCCACCTTTGTACTGTCGTTTTCGACCTTTGCAGAAAGAAAGGAAGATATAAGTTGAATAAGTTGTATAATGCACTGATACTTTGCTACTGTGTTCTGCATTTGATACGAGTGAAGGGGAAAATGTAATGATTTTGCGTCCGAAGACGTCCTATACAATTGTGTTACTCCAGTTTTGTATGTAGTGTGTTGTTGAATAACTAGAAAAAGCATACTAGCAAATTAGCGTTAACACAACCTGCTATTCCACCAAGTTACCTGCTAAGGGGGAGGGGTTAGTTTATTGGTTTAGGGATTAGACATTAGAGCTAAAGGTTGTGAGTTTAAATCCCAGCCACACCAAACAGCCAGTCCTGGGGCCCCTAAGCAAGGCCCTTAACCCTATTGCTGCTTAGTTGTGTAAATGAGATAAATGTATGTTAGTTTGGGTGGAAATGGATTTGTTCGGGCAGTGTGTTTAGTATGTAGTATTAAATCCTGGTCAGGGGAAATGAGTAGAGTGTATGAGGGGGGTATTAGGAATGTAAGTACTTAGAAGGTCATGATTCTTCAGGAGAATCTCCAGACACACACTGGAAGAAAAACTGATTCTCCAGGATCACCTCTCCAGAAAACAAACCTTACACATCTGTTCCACTTTATCATCATCATTCTCAGGGTCACAGAGCTGAGAGATTCAGAGAGACAACACACAGTTCTGTCACCAGACAGCCACTAGGGGGTGCTCTATTCCTTCTGTCACTAGACAGCCACTAGGGGGTGCTCTATTCCTTCTGTCACCAGACAGCCACTAGGGGGTGCTCTATTCCTTCTGTCACCAGACAGCCACTAGGGGGTGCTCTATTCCTTCTGTCACCAGACAGCCACTAGGGGGTGCTCTATTCCTTATGTCACCAGACAGCCACTAGGGGGTGCTCTATGCCTACTCTACTGCTTGGCTTTGGGATTGTCTATAAACACATACATCTGCTCGTGAATGCATCATATACTCTGTGTACAGGAAAGAAGGAAAAAAACACTGAGGAAACATTGAGGCGTAATTCAGTAGGAGTGAGCGAGAGAGCGAGAAAGAGCGTTATGAGGCTGAATCTGGTCTGGTCCTGGTTATAGAGTGGATTACTACCTACAGGAACGCTCTACGAGGACTGATCTACTTCTGCACCACTTTTTCTCCAACCTTCTCCATCTCTGAGATCGGCTACACCCATACACAAAGAGAGACAACGAAGACAATAAAGGAACAATATAATGTTAAAGGACGCATGTCCTGTATATAGACCACATCCTTCCTCTAATAGTTTGTGTTATGCTCAGTCACTACTCAGAATCTCTCACACACACACACACACACACACACACCTTCACCTCGTCCTCCTCTTCCTCAGGGTCCACTCTCTCATTCAGCTTTATAAAGGGAAAGAACGGCACGGTGTAACGAATCTGACCAGAGTTTTGTTGTGATTCTTATATAAAGAGAATGGATTCTTCTCTAAGAAGCTCTAAAAAGCTACACTATGATGCCAAGCAGCTAATATACTGGGTGGGAAAGGGATTATAAATAACTGGAAATAAATTACTGGAAGTGAGTGACTGTCAGACCTCTAAATTAAGGCGTGGCTTAGTTGTTTGTCTATAAATAATGAAGAAGGCGTGGCCTAGGCGCTTGTTACTAGCAATGAAGACATGGCATAGGTGCTTGTCTGTAACAATAAAGGAGGCATGGCTTAGGTGCTTGTTAATTACAATGGAGGTGTGGACTAGGTGCTTGCTAATCACAGTGAAGGAGGCGTGGCATATGTGCTTGTTTGTAAACAATAAAAAAGGCATGGACTAGGTGCTTGCCAATCACAATGAATCAGGCATGGCCTAGGTGCTTGCCAATCACAGTAAAGAAGGCGTGGCCTAGGTGCTTGCCAATCACAGTGAAGGAGGCGTGGCATATGTGCTGGCTAATCACAGTGAAGGAGGCATGGCCTAAGTGCTTGCCAATTGCAGGGAAGGGGGCATGACCTAAGTGCTTGCCAATCAAAGTGAAGGGGCGTGGCCTGGGCGATTGCCAATCACATCAAAGGAGGCGTAGCCTAGGTGCCAGTTGTTAGAAATTATAGTCTTTTAAATAAAGTAATAAAATTAGTTAGTTAATACGTTAATATAAATTAATCTGTCATACTCACAGCTAAACACACAAAACTACTTTTACTAGCAATGTATCAGGAAAAGAACATAACGCTCTCGTTACCCTGGCTTCCTCTGTGGCAATCTGAGGAGAAAAGATGGGAGCAAATATTCCTCACTAACTGATCAGGGTTGGAACAGGAAATGCGTATCATGGCACTGTTATCTGATAGCAGTTTAGAAAACAAGCACAATCGTTTGTTTTTTCAGCTAGTGTACAAGAATAGACTCTGCGGAAGAGCAACCAGGAACAAATACTACAGGAGAGATTACTAACATTACATTTTTTACTGTCTGTCCAGTTTTTGAAACACTTTGAGGTTTATCCAATCACACGCATTTAGGGAAATGACTTCACTAAAGGTAGAACATCCAGGGGGGATAAGTTGTCTTTCTGGACAGATGTCTGAACAATCGACATCCATCGTCTGGATGCAAAGAAAAAATTGGATGATTAGATGTAAAAGTTTGTATTTGAATATTAAATCCAATGTCTCACCATGGCGCAGAGCAAAAGTGGTATCACAAAGCACCACTACTCAAACACAGCCACTTTAAGTGGAATTTGTTTCAACTGGACCTTCAGGGGGTCTCCTACCTGTTTGGCCCCCATCGACTCGAACATCTTCTCGAGCTGAACTCGCAGCTGCTGCACGTTGTTCATCAGGACGCAGGGCTGTTCGAGGGAAAGACGGGGTTTGTGTGAGAGGGGATTAAATTCGTACAAACATAAAAGTGTGTGTTGAACAGACTCACGATCTTCTCTTTGTCACAGTAGGACGGGAAACTCTTCTTTAAAATGGCGCTGTACTGCAGCAGGACCTTGGCAATAGTCTAATGGAAGCAAAAAGAAATGATTGATATGAATATTGTCATGATGAGCCTAACAGCATTACTCAGTTGGGTGGAGTCGGAGTTCGCTTCAGTATCTTAGGGATTTTATACAGTAACCAAGTTGATCTTTTTTTTTTTATCTAATTGAATCAACAGCACATTATTATTATTACATATTTATTATATTTTGCTGTAAATGGACATGACCAGGCCCATGTCCAAGATGTAGGCAAGATTTTACAGTATTCAAATTAGACATGCGCATCTCCATAACTGAGGCAGACACGATTCTCCTAGACGACCTTACGATACATTAAAGACACATACTCTATGAAGCAACTACTGAGGCGGTCCGATATGATTCACCACTATTATGATGCAGTGCGATCCAAACACAATGCAATGCAAAAAATGATGATGCTGTGCAATGAAATATGTTAGATTTTTTGGGGCTTTTATTTCTTTTGTTCTGACAAATCATCAATTTACTTAAGTGCCTTTTGATTTCCAACACATGGCCCCTTTCACAAACACGCCTTTGTAATGCAAAAAAAAAAAAAAAAAAAAAAGAACAAAGATGGAAAAAAACCCGTTCTTTTACTGTTGTGTGTGCAGGAAGGTACAGCTCTACCTCTGCCATGTTACTCTGTATTCTATGTGACTCTCAGGACACGCCTCAGTCTCAGGAGTGTTATGTTATTTATGTCTGTACTTTGAGAGTCACTAACAGCTGGAACAAACTCCTTATGTGTGCGAACACACTTGGCCAATAAACCTGATTCTGATGATGCATATATATATAAATGCGCTACGACACAAATGCCAACGTTTATCTGATGCACGCTTTAAACCATAAACCTTCATGCCGACGTGTCGATGTGAACCGGCGAATCCTACAATCTCAAATTCAAATCAATAAAATGAAAATCATTTGTGTCTCAATGGGTTTATTCCTTTTGTACATGCCACTATGTACTGTCTCGTTCTATAAAAAAATATTAACATCATCAGACTGGGTTCAGTTTGGGTTCAGTCCACGTTACACTCTAATATTTCATTCAGTTTCAGTGGAACTCTAGTTTTCTCTCCATCCACTTAAAGAACATCACCAGAGAGAAATCCAGCACAAATAAAATGATAAAAATCAGTTGTACAGAATGATAGATTGGATCGTGGAGAGCGTAATGTGTATTTGGGTTTACCCTGGCGAAGCGGCGACTATACAGGGCCATGACTTTGGGGTCAGGGCACTCCAGCTTCTTAATAATCTCAAAGCTCTGGTTGAGCTGCGTGAACACGTCCACCACTGAGCAGGAGAACAGAGCGTGCTCAGACGTCTGCTGGAGCTAAGGGGGAAAAAAAAAAAAAAAGAGTGATAATAAATAGGCTACTATATTATACAACATGCATGCACTTTATGGGCAAAAGTACTGGGACACCATAGACGATGCCCCTCTACAAACCAGCTCTATGACAATATGCTTAACATGGGTTGAGTGGAAGATCTTCTGCTTTAGAACTCAATCCTATTGAATATCTTCATTACATTTTACATGTAGTCCCAATTTGCTCTTATAATTCCCTCCACTCTGCTGGGAAGATGTTAGATTTTGGAGTGTGCTTATGAATATTTGTGTTCATCAGCTACAAAGGTATTATGAAATGCAGGTACTGATGTAGGTGCAGTCAGCATTTACATTCATCTCAAAAGTCTTCAGTAGGGATGAGATCAGAGCTCTAAAGCAGACTACTCATGATCTTCCTCTATAAAAGCATGTAACCAGATCTTGAAGGAGCTCACTTTGTGCACAGGGGCATTGCCATGCTGGAACAGGTTTGGGTTTCCAAAATCAAGTGAATGTAAAATTTTATTATAGACGTCCTGTACAATTGAGTGCCTCCAGCTTTGGAAAATAACCACAAAGGTCAGGTGACAATACTTTTGGAAATATAGTGTAGCTACATACGTTGGATCGTATTTGCTGATAACAGAATAATTGACCTATATTTTAAAAAAAAAGATGCTAGATGCTGGCAAAAGCGATTAATCTGCAACACTAGTTGATTGCTGGAACCTCTATTATCGGTCTAAAGCAACATAACATTGTATCAACTACGCTGTGTCACAAAATGAATATGTATGTGCGTATATCGAATATGTATGCAACCAGTTGTCCTGAAGTAATTGCTCGAATTTGAAAAATTCCTCACAAACCCAATAAACATACCAGGAAGTATGTGTTTTGAGGACCGGACTTCTGGATTAGTAAACTCTTTCAAATGTACGGTGAGTGATTTCCTTTTGAAACATGGTGCATGACGATAAAAAAAAAAAGAACGTTGTTCAAAAGAAAGTTAGTGTGTAGCGTCGCTGTGCCTCGAATCAGTAAGAAATACAGCCGTGACAGATGTTTTGGCTCTTGACTTGCATTTCAATGCAGATGTTTTTTGAAAAAAATGAGCTGTAACTTGGTTGAGGCGCGTTCACTAAACATGACTACACGAATACTCACTCCGTCCTTTTTGTCCCTCTCGAGGGCGCCGTGCATGAACTCCATGGACACGTCTTCGTTCTCGTCCAACCACTGCAGCACGAACTGCATAAACCACCTACACACAAACCGACAAACGAGGAAATGAGCAGTTTATTTACTACTTATACTTTCTGATATGAGTCGTTAAGGGTTCTTCAATTGTATCTTTGGAGAACTAAGTTCCAAGCAGAACTTATTCAGAACCTTAAGTTCTTCTAAAAATAAAAAAGCCCTGAATTGTAGTAATAGTTGCTTTAAAGCCTTGAAGGTTCAATGACGTGACACTCACATGGGATATTCGGGAACGACTCCTTTGAAGGCAGGCAGATCCTTTACATACTCATTACAGAGCCACTTCACCTTAAAATGCAGGTTCATGTAGTCAGCACTTTTGCACAGACGGTTTTTCTCGTGCTCTAAAGAGATAACAACAGAATATGAGTGTGTGCATGTGTGTGTAAGAAAGAGATCGAGTAAGCGTTTAGAGCTGGCCGGCCAGAACGTGAAGAGCATCTCGAAAGATCTCTCTAATTATAAATGTGATTCACAATGACGTTCCAGAGGTCACGTTATTGTTACGGTGATAATATAATCTGATCTCAACATAAATAACATCATTGTTCAGAAATTCACAAAAACTTAAACATCTGCTGTGGTTAATTAAAGCTCTGTAAAATCTTGGACTGTATTAAGAGTGCAAATTATCTCTATCATAACACCTGACCACAAGAGTAGTATGTACTTTATGAACATCCCATTCCACATTTAATCTCCATCCACTCTTATAAGAAGCTTGCCAAATATTTTCTTTAATAGCTGGAGATTTTTTCCTGCATTCCAGTTCATCTCAGAGCAATTGTATGGAACTGGTGGAATTGTATGGGGTTGAAGTATGGAATGGTTGCCATGTTGGTTTGGAATAAGTGTCCAACCTTCCCTGCTCCCAGGGAAGGGGGGTGTTTGGTGTGCCAGTCTGTTAACATCATCTCTCCTGTTCTCCATTTGACACAGCAACATAGATTTCATCTAAAACCAACTGTTACTTCCTAAGATAATAGTTGGATAAATAATTGTTAACCACATAATTAGGCAGGAATGTACAGTGTGTACAGAGATCCAGGCAGTGTGACTCACCCTCCATGGCGTACTTCATATCCTGGGAGAACTGAACCCACATCACCTCGGCACACACCTTCCCTACGTTGAGCTCCTGAGGAAACCTGGGACGGGACAAAAACAAGACAATTGACACGAAAGTTCCAATAAATGCGTAGGACCAAAACACAGAATAAACTACTGTGTAAGTATATGTTTCACCTGATCTTTCCTGCCATATGTGGTTCTTCTCCAAAAAGAACATTTTACGTTGACTTGAAATTGGAAACACAAACCTCTTCCAGCATGGCATGAAGATCAGCTTTACATGGGCTTGAGTGGCCTGCTATAGAGCTCTGATCTCAACCCTACTGAACACCTTTGGGATGAATGTGAACTGCACCCCAGGCCCCCCTCACCTTCTCATCCACATCAGAACCTGACTTTACTAACACCCTTGTGGCTGATGAACACAAATGTCCACAAGCACACCCCGAAATCTAGTGGAACATCTTCTCATATCATTCTTATGACCAGGTGTCTGCAAACTTTTGCAACACAGTGTATAATAACAAACCAGTTTTGTTATAACAGAAAGTCACATATGGCTGGAAAAGTCAGGTGTGCCAATACTTTTATCCATATGATCTTGTTTATTTTTTTGACCGACCCTGGATGTTTGTGTGTCATGTTGCACACGTGTGTAGGTGTGTGTCCAACACTCACTGGTTGAGAACAGGCGTGTACGAGTTGCGATCTTCCTCTATAATGGAAACGATCAGAGTGATCAGCTTGGGCCAGAAGTCCAAATTCTTAATGCTTGGACCCTGCTCTTCTAAAGGACATTCATCTTTATTCTGAAATGAGAAAGAAAAACAGTCAGAGCCAACACACACACACACACACACACACACACGCAAATGAGAAAATGTCCAACCGGTTCTCCTACAGGCTGGTACTGGCGGCTATAGAGCTCTTGGCAGTTGTTGAAGATGTAGTCATAGGTGGAGTTGAGGCAGGCTTTCACACAGTCTCGGACCACCTGGCTGGCTCTCGGAGGGCTCTGCAGTTCCTGTACCTGTCCACCAGGGGGTAGGGTAAGACGCTCATTTACAGCACAGAAGTGTTTGCCATTTAAACAGTCCTTGTATCATGATGCTGTTCAAACACACCCCAGTAAATCAGAAGCTCGTGCTATAAAAATAAATAACACCATACCTTCATCCTGAAGAACGTGATGCTGGTAAGAAGATCCACAGTGGACTTCAGGTCCTGCAGACGCTCCTTACTGCTAGCGGGGAAGTTGTTCTGCAGCAGAATACACACCACGATTACAGAGCACGACAACGGAGATCTCACAGTGGCATCGAATGAGTTGAACGCGTGACTTACGCGGTACATGGAGAGATCGATGCGTAAGGAGTTATGCAGCTGGTCCAAGAGCTTGACAAACCGTTCTTTCTGTCGGATGAGGAAATAGAGCGTTGAGTGGAACGAGGTAGAAAACAAAACATTAACACAATGTGGGAGTATCCAGCTACTTGACGAAATTGAGAAGAGAAACTGATTCGTTGTCACAAGAGGAACTCTGTGCACCACCTACTGATAAAAGTTGCTAAGGCACGCATTAGTAGGAACGCCTAATGCCATAGCTGAAGTGATAAAATTGGTGTTTGTGTGTGAATGTATTATTAAAGAGAAGCCGGCATATTGTTGAAAAGATTTGCAGGACCACCTGAAAGCAGCCGGAACAGTAGTTATACAAAACAAAAAAATATCAAGTGCACTGCAATCAACTTTATTTTAACAACACACACACTTTTTTTATCAACCTTTACAAACATATGAAGGTCAGTGTTCCCTGTGACTGTGCGTGCAGCGTTGTGCTGCCACCTGTTGGAACTTTTTGGATTCCACCTTGTATATAATCCTATATATATGTGATTAACACCCAGAATTTGTGAGCACAGAGGTTCCTCAAACCACAATAAGTGCTACATGCTGCATTTTTGTGTGTGTGTGTGTGTGTGTGTGTGTGTGTGTGTGTGTGGGCACTCGGTACCCCGAAGTTGGAGGCGGAGAAGCGGTCAGAGGCGGAGACGTTGGTGGAAGCGGTGGTGTGAGCATAGAAGGCATTAATGTTGGCCAGCAGGGTGCTCATCATAGCAGGGACGCCGGGACACATGTATTTAGACGAGAGACATGCAAAGTGCCTAAAAAAAAAATGCACATACATTGAAGGGTGTTTTAAACTAAATGGCAAATCTATATAAAAAAATTAAAGGAATGAGACAACACTGCTTTAAGGGTTTAAAAAAGACAAGCCGGTAAAACACGGAGACGGTGCGTACGTCATGGCCTGGTAGATGGACTCGATCCCGTAACGCATCGCAAACTCGTCCACTATTTCCTGCGCCACGTCGTCAAAATAGACCTTCCAGGCGTCGTCGCCACGGGCGTCCGGGATCCTCACTGCTCCCTGACCGAGCACGTCTGTGGTGTGATGGAACAGGTTCTGTGGAAAAGACACGGAAGTAGGAAATGTGCAGGAATTCAACAATTTCAAAAGATAAAGACTTTAATTAGTTCTTAAAAGAATTTAATTAATTATACAATGAAATGTTTGAGCTCATATTTGGGTTCCAGTAAGCACAGACTGGACCGGGCAAAGCGAGATGACCAAGAAAACGTAACCAAGGAAACGTGAGTTACAGTACAATGTATGTCAAAAAACAACTGGGCAAATTTTCAAAACCGGTCTAAATGTGCAAGAGCACATCCGAGTGTTCTGATAGTTGGAGTCCGAGTCACCTAGCATGGAGGATGATGGGAAACGAAGTGGTGGTGAAGCAGAGGTCCATGAGATGCTCGCTGCTAGAGAACATTGTAAATTAAATATATGACTTGTATCGTTTTCTTCTATTAAAAAAACTGGGAACAAGGAATAAATAAATAAATTAAGCCTTATTAAGTTAACAGAGGTTGGTGTGAGAAAAAACTGTTTACAGCTGCTATAAGGTAAGCAATAACAGGAACAAAATTCTCCTAATGACATGGAACTAAAAAAAAAAATTATAAAATAAAATAAAGATGAATGAATGAGAATTTGCTTTGCGGAAAAAGAATGTTAATGCAGTGATTCCTCTACATGTACATTCAATACCCTTATATAATAAGGTGTGTGTGTGTGTGTGTGTGTGTGTGTGTGTGTGTGTGTGTGTGTGTGTGTGTGTGTGTGGACATGTAGGATGTGTGTGAGACACTGTACCTCATGGAGACAGGTGTACTGCACATGGTATGGAGCTACTTTCTCTTCTCCTTTAATTTCCACACTGATATGAAGACGGATTGCGCCGGACACTGCGGATTTATCAGTCCTTTTTTCTGTGAAAGGATACAGTGTAAGAAGAGGAGAGGGCGAGAGAGAGAGAGAGAGAGAGAGAGAGAGAGAGAGAGAGAGAGAAAATGAGAGAAAATAAGAGAGAGTGAAAAAAAAGAGACAGACGGACAGACAGATCGTGTGAGGAAAGAGAGCGAGAAAGGGGTAACAATAGACAGAGAGAGGGAGGGAGGGAGAAAGAGAAAAACAGAGTGAGAAATACAGAAAGAGGGAGAAGAGAGTAAGAAAGAAGGACAAACAGTGAAAACAGAGGAGGACAGACAGATGGGGTGAAGGAAGAGCATGAGAAAGAGAGAAAAGGAGGAGAGACAGAAATACAGAAAATAGGAGGAGAGAGAGAGAGAGAAAGAAAGAAAGAAAGAAAGAAAGAAAGAAAGAAAGAAAGAAAGAAAGAAAGAAAGAAAGAAAGAAAGAAAGAAAGAAAGAAAGAAAGAAAGAAAGAAAGAAAGAGACAGGCAGACAGAATGAGGAAAGGTTGTAAGCAAAATGGGGAACAACAGAGAGAGAGAAAAAGAGAGAGAGACAAAGACAGAGATGGGGGGAGAGACAGAAATACAGAAAAAAAGACAGACAGAGAGAGGGAGAGAGAAACAAAGAGAGAAACAAAGAGAGGGCAAAAGATAGAAATGCAGAGAGAAGATGTAGGAAAGAGGGGGAAATAGAGACAGAGAGAGAGAGAGAATAGAAAGAGAGATAGAGGAGAAAAACACATTCAGTTGGCTCGACTTCAAAATGAACTAAATCGATGCATTGAGTCAGTGAAAGAAAAACTCCACTCATTTATATGCCATAAAAGAGATATAGAGAAAAAACATGACTGAGAACATCGTGGCCTTTTTCTCCAGAAATGCAAAGCCGTCTCTTCTTCTTCTGACAGGCAAATTATTAAGGGGTCATTTCTACACGACATCTGATCGCTCCGTTTCCAACTCGAGTCGGTACATAATAATCAAGCAACATCACAGAGAGAGAGAGAGAGAGAGAGAGAGAGAGAGAGAGAGAGAGAAAGAGAGAGAAGAGAGAGAGAGAGAGAGAGAGGGAGAGAGAGAGCGAGACTCAATTACTACTATTGCCTGTAATTGCTAGAGCCTTTGTGGAGGCCACAGCTCCAGAAAAGGGCAATTAGAAGAACAACACAAGGACGATGAGAAGCTCTGAACATAAAACACAACCAAGATCAAGCTGCAAATGAGCCCTGATCTATACACTGCAGTAAAAAAAAAAAAAAAAAGAAGAAGAAATCTTGCTATTCTTTATTTATCCAATTATTTTGGCATAATATTGAATATACTTTGCTTGGACAAAAGTGTTGGGACAGCTGACCCAATACACAGTGTCCCAATGTTTTTGAAATTGGGATCTTATAGTAAATAAAATGTTATCGATAAGAACGAAACGCTGGTCCACCTGATGTTCGCCCGTCGGCCGGGGTGTCGCTGCACTCTTGGTTTTCCCCAAAAGGCTCGGGAATCTTAAAATAGTACCAGCATAATGTCATGTGAGGAGAGAACAGCGAGCTGAGAGAGACCCTGCGGCCCTTCACTCATCCCCGTAGCCCACATGCACACACTCGCCCATTCAGCTTTCACTAATTCCCCTTACTGACACGAGCTCTTAGGACGACACCACACACTGTCTGTGTAAACAGTACACGCGGATCTGATCTCATTACGAGTACGTCTTATCGTTTCCTAACATCAGTTACTCTACTAGATTTCAGTGTGTTTGAGACACTTGGTAATCGGTGATATCGAAGTACACTGAAGAAAATGTAGTCTCATGCAGCTGATGAGACTAATCAGTGCGATGTGTTTCAGTCCGGCGACGCCGATAAAGAGGAAAGATTCACCAGCCACAGGGAGAGAGAGCCACCATGCAGAGACGGGCGGAAGGGTCGGCGAACGGTGACTGAGCGCAAGCAGTCGCAAGAGGAAGGCGGGTTGACAAACGAGTGGCCACTGGCAGATGTCAAGATGGTATAGCTTAACGAGCTATGTTAACGAGTGTGTTACAGTGGTGCCGAAACCCCTTGCAGGAAGAGAGGTACTTTGCTGTGGAGGGAGCAGGACCAGGTCAACAAGGAGTGCTGCAGCCGCCACCGCCACCTGTGCCGCGAGACAGGACCGGCGGTACTCCATCGTCTGCCACGCCTTTCCAGGGAAGTCCAGATGGCGGTGTACCCAGGGACAGGCAGCTTCTCTCCCATTTTCTCATTCCCTTTCTCCGTCTCCACTGTCCCTGCTTGGAATCTGGGAGCACTTTCCACTAGGTGTTGTCTGTGTGTGTGTCTCTGTATGTGTGTGTGTGTTTGTGTGTGTGTGTGTTTGTGTGTGTGTGTGTTTGTGTGTGTGTGTGTGTGTCAGACAGACAGACAGACACACACACACCCCCACTTACCCAGGTTGTACCAGACGTCCATCTCGCCGCTGAGTGTCCGCACCTCGATGATGCTCTGACCCAGGAAATCGTCCGACTCTCTCTTTAGCCTCTGTTTTACGCGGGACTTGATGTCGTCGTCTTCGTCCCACACGCGCACCTTAATGCGGTCTGATGAGTTGTGGCACTCACTGAAAACACACACACACACACGAAAACATCACCAAGTGCAAAAGTTTACACACGCTTACTTGAGAATGAGAAAGAGAGGCGCGCTCACAAGTGAAACTTCTCCTCCCACACTGGGTTCAAGTTGCCGTAGATGGTCTTAGTTCGCTTCTTCATCTTTCCCACTTGGACAGTCACGTAAGGGTCGCTCGAGCCCGTCTTATCTTTGGCCTGCAAGCCCTGAGCACACTTTACTACATAACACACACACACACCCACAGCTTGAGGCATACTGGTTTCTTGTCAACTGCATGAAATTATCAATTAATTTCAATGCATGAAATCATGTGTCAGTGTTACTTTTCTCCAAATGTTCTCCAACATACTAGGAAGTTCCTTCGATAATGCCTGAAGAGTTCATACCGGTAATGTTGATCTTGGCCGACCACTTGGAGGTCCCGTCCAAAACGCTCTGCTTGATGGTCTTCATCTGCTGTGCGTGAACCGTTTTGCCGATCATGAACACGTCCCTGATGAGCTCGAAGATCTCAGGTTTGTTCCTCTCCCTGATCTTCATGCGGTCCTTCATGGCCATGATGATGTTCTGCGTGCGATCTTCGGCACCGTGTTTCGAGCTTTTCTCGGCCGCACCTGCGGTTAACGAGACAGGAGGACATTCTTTTTGGGTTTAAACATGTATGTTACATGGGAAACACCAGTCCTCTATAAGCCTGAATGGAATTGTGGGTAATGTACAGCCTGACGTTAAAAACTGTCGATAAATTCTAAAACATCATGAAAAAATAAATCTTGGATGCCTGTTGATTATAAAATGTCGTATGTTCTCGGTGGATTTTTTTTCCCTTTACGGATATCTGGTTCGAATGCAAACTACAACCGTCTTATTAATATTTTATGCAAATACATTTTCAGACTGGCTCTATATCCTGTTAAACCATCACACAGCTATTAATAGATTTTGCGAGTTTATTACAATATCAGCTTCAATGCTTTTTTAATGGCAAATATAACTATATAAGTTATAATATAACAAATATAACAAATATAACTACACATCCACATGTTGCCCTTCACCAAACTGTTATCACAAAACTGAAGGCAACACAATTGTATAGTGTGTCCTTGGATTAAATGTGTCTAATGTAATAAATCTAATTGCTACATACACAATATAGAACAATGTTTGTAGACACCAGACTAAGATTTTTGAAAATCTCGTTCCACATTTAGTCTCCATTCGCTCTTACAATAACCTCCACTCTTCTGGGAAGATGCGCCACTCGATTTTGGCGTGTTCTTGTGGATAACCGTGAGATTCAATCAGCCACAAGGGTGTAGGTTGAGTCCGATACTGATGTAGCAGAAGATCTTCCACTCCGAACTATGTGAAGCATATCTTAATGGAGCTTTGTAACAGGTTTGGGACTCGTAGCTGAAGTGAAGGAAGAATTTCATTCTACTGAATCCAAAGACTTTCTACACAATTGTGTGCCTTCAACTTTGTGGGAACAGTTTGAAGAACCACCACATAGTCAGGTGTCCAAATAATATGTTTTGCATCACTAAACTCAAAATCTGTGTCAGTAACCAACCCAGTAAAGGTGAGAAGTTGCCCTTTATACAGTTGTGGCAAGTTTTGAGAATGACACAAATAGAAATTTTTCACGAATCCTGCTGCTTCGGTGCTTCAGATCTTTTTTGTCAGATGTCACTATGGTATACTGAAGCATGATTATGGCGACAAAGGCTTTTATTGGCAACCTCATTAAGTTTATTGTAAAGAGTCAACATTTCCAGTGTTTAACCCTTCTTGTTTAAGACCTTTGCAATTCGCCCTGGCATTCTGTCAATCCACTTCTGGGCCACATCCTGACTGGTGGCAGGCCATTCCTGCATAATCAATGCTCGGAGTTTGTCAGAATTAGTGGTTTTGTTTATCTACCTGCCTGCTGAGAAACGATTACTCCATCATCAAGTTCTCAATATGATTTAGGTCTGAGGAGTTTCCTGGTCATGGACCCCAAAATGTCGATATTTTGTTTCCTGACCCACACCTGTCTTTTATCATCTAGTTATCAAGTTTTTTTTTCCTTCAGAAAATCTCATTTTTAATCTTCAAGAACTCTTTTAAGCTATTTTGGACGTGTTCGTCAGAACTCACGCTGCAGGCAGTCTGCGTTGAGGAGCTCCTGACACTTTTCGTGACATTTGACCCCGCACTCGGTACATCTCATGCCCTGGCGTGCGATACCCCACAGCAGCCCTTCGCACTCGTAGCAGTACGTCGGAGTCGTCGCTGTCCAGATCTCGAACTTATGTGGCGTCGTGCAGGAGATCGGGTAGATCAGAGCCTGCAATGTTTTCTTATACACATGGTTCTTCTGCAGGCGAGAGGTAAGAGAGCCTTAACGCCTCATTGTGTAAGGAAAATGATCATAATCTAAAAAGAGCAACTCAAAGCAATTCAACAGCACAATTTTAACCCACAAACATTAAGAAAGAATAATAGGCAACATTTAATAGGCAAATAACGTGTGCATGTTACATACTTATATTAGTAACATAATTCATAAAGTTCCTGAATTAAATAAATGCAATTATTGTGAATTTATTTCATTTATTCAATCCCATAATGGAAAAATCAGTTAAGTTATTTAAGTTAATTTGAACATGTCATTTTTAATTGTATTATTTATTTGTAATTATTTATTAATTATTTATTATGATTGACCTTTTACAACCGATGCTCCTGGTGCAACTGAAACCCTGGCGTTAGTTGAAAGTTTTCCGGAAGGTAAATCATGCCTTTATTTTAAACCAAACTGATTACCCTCAATGTAGGTCTAAACTATCGCTCTGTTTCTTCGATAGGTGCACACAAGCATTATCATATGACCCTGATTTGAAAGGCTATTAATTGCCTCTAGTCTGCTAGAGAATCGCTTTTTAAGATTCTCCTAATTAGATTACCATTTTTTTTTTAATGGACGATATATATTATAATGTATATATAATATATATTACACTGATGTGTCCCTATGACCTCATCGTAACTTAAAAATTGTATAATTCAAGACATGGCCTTGCCTACACAGGAGTTTTAAAGAATGGTGATCAGTATGGGGTAATGTACTGTGTAGTTTATAAAAACGGAGCAGTTTACAGTCCTGTACTGTATAAACTATGCAGTATATATGTATATGGTGGATTAGCGGCAGTTTGCGCTAACGCTGCTATGTTTGCCTGCCACACGAAACGTAGAATCGGTATGGTTATCGTAACAAAGTAAAATCATATCAGACCTTCTGTCTATGGCCAAATGGTCTCCAACCTGTTTAGTTTCGTTGTGAATATGAACTGTCTGGTAGGGTGTGTGTTTGGGGTTTGGTGGCTGTTTGTGTATATAAATAAATAAGCTATCTATGCACTTCTGGTTAGATGCTAACTGCATTTCATTGGCTCTGTACATGTACCCTGCACAATGACCATAAAGTTGAATCTAATCTAATCTAATCTAATATATATATATATATATAAAATGCATAATAAACAATAGTGTCACAGGTGAATACTGTGGTGATGTACAAAGTTATGACTGCTGAACAATAGAAATTTAATTACAAACAAGAGCGTTCTTTCTCTGCCTGAAACAATCAGAGTTTGTTCAACGTTCCAAATGCAAGTTCAACATTAAGAAAGAATCGAATCGTTTTTAGTAGCTGCACCCAAACTGTGGAACAGTTTTTACTTTCGCTTAGATGTGCTCTGATTATAGAACTAAATGTATTCGGTGTTTTTTTTTTTTTTTTTAATGTTGTTCTACTTTTATTACTTTTATTACTAAATTGGGTTTTGGAAATAAACCGACATCGACATTCAAAAATGTAAATTTAATGTACAATTTAAAACAATTATTTTGCTTAATAAAGTTACATTGTGTAGCATTCGGATTTTTATTTACTGTCGGTTGAGTTTGATTATTTATCGATTTTTCTGTGAAAGTTACTAAATAAAAATAATTTATTAAAAGTATTTCGAAAACTTTTTTTTTTTCTTTTTCCTAAAACTTTACAATTGTTTCTCCAAAGTTGCCCAAAGATGGTGTTATAATAAAGCATTACCAGGATTGGTGGAAAAAGATCTCACAAAATAAAAAAAAGTAGCATCCTACTCACCAGCTCCTCGTCTTTAACGGAAGCACGGGAAGCCATAGCAGATACAATACCAGCTTTTCTGGCTTGAACCAGCGCCTGTTACATGGAGAATGACAATTACATTCCAATATAGTCAGATAATGTTTAATTGCAAAACGTAGCTACATCATAACTATGTGCAATATTAAAAAAAAAAAAAAAAAAAAAAAAAACGAGTGAGGTGGGAAATTCAATCGAGTAAGAAGGTTGAAGGGGTTGAGGATAGAACCTGAGCATCACTGGTAAATGCATAAACTACGACTCATCAACAATTCAACCGGAGGTGGAATTGTATAAGTAGTGCCTAATGGCCTGCTACATGGCTGGGCATGTAACGCAACGTAAAAACTACTGGCAGGTCGACGGAGGAACAATTACTCTATTGTGCAAATACATAAAAACAAACATCACATGGAGAGATTTCCATGGACAAACAGGGAGATCTCATTTGCATGGCAGATATCTCATCGTGCCCGAGTATGAGGAAGCAAAGGTTTATTCGCGTTCAATATGAAGAAGGAGTGAAGCTACAACAGGGGAGAGACTCTTAAATAATCGTATTTCACGATGCCGGAATGGAAGAATACTGATTCGCAAAGTCAGTACCACCCATTCCTACTGAACAAACAACAGCTAGAGTGGATTGATCTGCTTTTTAAACTTACCATAGCCTGGATACAATGAGTGAATGCATTCAAGAGAAGTTTATTGAAAAAAAAAAAATAAATTCATCAAAACTTCTTCCACATTTACTTCTATTTACATTTAATGTATTTACAGGTGCACTGATCGCTGCAGGACAATGTTTTAAACAGTATGCAAAATGTATGAATGAATGTTACTACACTATATGAGCAAAAGGGTTTTGACGCCTGACATTCCCAGCCATATGTGGTTGTTCCTCAAACTGTTTCCACAAATTTGCAGGCAACACAATTGTATAAGATGCTTTTGGATGTAATAGAAAAAACATTTCCTTCACTTTTAATTGAAAACCCAAACCTGCTCCAGCATGACCGTGTGCAAAAAGCCAGCCCTATGAAGATCTTCTGCTATAGAGTGCCAACCCTATTGAATGATGAATGTGAATGCTGACTGCACTCCAGGCCTCCTCACCTTCCCACCTACACCAGCCCCTTTATTTAACACCCTTGTGGCGGAATGAGCAAAATGTACACAAAATCTAATGGCACATCTTCCCAAAAGCGTGGAGCTCATTATAAAGAGCAAATGTAGAATGGGATGTTCAAAAAGCAAATATTAATGTTATGGTCAGGTGTCCACAAACCTTTTTGTTCATAAAGTGTATCTGGCAAGACTTTTAATAATTGTAAAAAAAAACAAAAAACTAAAAAACACCTTCCAGACAAACAAATCTTATAATAGTGTCTCTAACAGGCATGAAGTCATGACTTTTAATCTTAATTCTAATTCATGGACTGATTAAAATTATTGTATTCGGAAGATCAGCACCTACCACGTCACTGACGAGAGGGATTGGTTTCCTCTTCCGCAAGTCTGGCATGCTGTCAATCCCAAACAGGCCACTCCCACTTCTGTGGATAGCACCAAAGATCGAAGATTTAAAACATGTGCATGGACAAAATATTTATATGATGAGCATTTTAGCATGACTTTTGATGTTGAGTTGACCTACAGTGGATGAGTGGATAGACAGAATACAGTATACACACCGATCAGGCATAACATTATGACCACCTGCCTAATATTGTGTTGGTCCCCTTTTGCTGTCGAAACAGTCGTGACTCATTGATCATTAACAGTATCAACTTCTTTAGAAGTTTGAGCTACAGGAGCTCGTCTGTTGGATCGGACCACACAGACCAGCCCTCGCTCCCCACGTGCATCAATGAGCTTCGACCGCATGTGACCCTGTCGCCAGATCACCACTGTTCCTTCATTGGAGCACTTTTGATAGATACTGACCACTACAGACCAGGAACATGCCACAAGAGCTGCAGTTTTGGAGATGCTCTGACCGAGATGTCTCAATTTGTCAAACTCGCCTAAATCCTTACGCTCGCCCATTTTACCTGTTTCTAACATCAACTTTGAGGACAAAATGTTCACTTGCTGCCTAATAAACAAATCCCACCCACGAACAGGTGCCATGATAAAGAGATAAACAGTGTTATTCCCTTCACCAGTCATAATGTTATAATGTCAATGTTACGCCTGACTGGTGTACATGTGATAGAAAAACCTTCAGACAATAGCTTCCCATATGCATGTATATAGTTGCTGTCAAAATGAGGAAAAAGCATTTGTATAAACTTGAATATATGATTTTTTTTTTTTCATGACCAGTGGTAATCTTTTTTGTTTGTTTGTTTGTTGTTTTTTGGATATGACACCACCTTTGTGTTGCCGTGTCTCATTGGTTCAAAAAGTATTTTTGCCTTAATAAATATATGTATTTTTTCTCTCAAAAGGAAAAAAAAGAAAAGAGAAAAAAAATTAAAAAGACAAAATACAAAAGAATTGGACCATGAATGACTGAAAGAAAGTTCAAATGTGACATTTGTGTCTCTAATACATTTACATTTACATTTGCGGCATTTAGCAGACGCCCTTATCCAGAGCGACGTACAAAAGTGCTTTAAATCTCTAGTAATGAATAAATCTACACTGGTACGCAAGATTACAAAATTAATATAAATATAACTCGAATCTAATAAAAGAACTTGTGTAAGACTGAGAACAAGAGAGTGATCACAAATCAAACACTGAGGTGGAAGCTTAATGGTTTGAGGTTGTTTAGGAGCAGGAAATGTTAAAGACTTGCTTTGGGTGAAAGTAACCAACATGGCTACCATTATATAGTTCAGTGCTTTGCAATTATGTCCGAAATAGGGGTTTTACACATTTTTTAACAAGGACTCTAACATTATTTGATGATATAAATTCATTTACAACATTGCGACCTCTAGGGGAGAAAAATAAAGAGAACTTACCCTGCTTTGACCCAGTCATGTCTGGAATTGCCACCGCTCTCCTGACCCTATTTAATCCAGAAAAAAATTCTGATTAATATTAATGCCATAAGATGGTCTAAAGCAACCAAAAAACAAGCTAATTAAGACTAATATAAATGATGGATGCATGACTGGTTAAGTTTCACCACTTTCATTAGTAAAAACGAACACAACTGTTCTCCGTGTCTCCTCCAAGAATGAGTGGATGACAAAAATCTTACACTTTATTCAAACAACACACAGAAAAGAGTTGCAAACAAATACATGGTAACAAGAGACAGACACTGAGACTGGGGACAATATTCTGAACTGGTTTCATGCATTAGTAAAAAGAGCATGCTCTTAGTTAAAAATGTTACATAAATAATATAGAAAGCAATTTTGATGATAAAGAAAATTAACCAAAAGTGACCTGATTAACCTCTCGGATTTCCTCTGTAAAACAGATCAAGACAAAACAGCTTTGTTAAGTTCACTGCAAACGTTTGTACATTTGACGATGTACAGTATCTCCCCTCATAATTCAGCAACCATTTTGGTACAAAATATTATAGAAATGAAAATTGGATATATTTTAGAGTATCAATGTGCAGTGGTGTAGCAGTACAGATTAACTGTCTTCTAAAAATAACAATATACATTATTGTCTAAATAACTGGCAACAAAAGTGAGTACACACTAAGTGATAACAGCTATATGGAGCTTAACCATGCAAAGCCACACGTCCTATTGATCAGGTTCATGTTTTTGTCTGCTTGACAGGACCATACAATTTTATTTATCTTATATTAGAGCAGTTAAAATGTGGTGCTTTGAGTCCAATTCTCTTATATGGAAAGCTATAGATTCAACAAGCATCTCATAATCAAGACTCTTTAAAGATTTTAGAATTAGAATTGTTGCTTTCCACAAAGATGCCACGTCTATAAGAAAATCAATAACACCCAGAAACTAAGTTACAGTAAAATGGACAGGATCATACAGAGGTTTTCCAAGATGGGTTCCACTCGGAACAGATCCTGTGGTCTAAGGACACTAAGATAAACTTGTTTGGCTCAGATGGTGTCCAGCATTTGTGGCGACACCCTGGTGAGGAGAACCAAGAAAATTGTGTTGTGCCTACAGTCAAGCATGGTGGTGGTAGCGTCACGGTCTGGGGCTGCGTGAGTGCTGCTGGTACTGGGGGGGCTGTGGTTTATTGAGGGAAACATGGATTTCAACATGTACTGTGAGATTCTGAAGCAGAACACGATGCTCTTCCTTCAGAAACTGGGCCGAACAGCAGTTTTCCAACATAAAAAAAAGACCCCAAACACACCAACAAGTTGACAACTAGTGATTATGGAGGCATGGAAGAGGATCCCAGCAACAACCTGTGCAGCTCTGGTGAAATCCATGCCCAGGAGGATTAAGGCAGTGCTGGATAACAATGGTGCTCACACAAAATACTGACACATTGAATACAGTTTTGACATGTTCACTTAGGGTGTACTCATGTTTGTTGGCAGTTATTTAGACAGTAATGGTTGTATGTTAAGTTATTTTCGAAGGACTGTAAATCTGTACTGCTGTACAAACTACAATATATCCAAGTTTAATTTCTAAAGTATTGTCTCTTGAGAACATAAAATGGTTGCTGAAATGTGAGGGGTGCACTCACTTTTGTGAGACGCTGTATATACAGGTTTACATGAAAATGATACCTGGATTGAATTCTTCTTCTGAAAAAACATGCTTTGACTCCGTAGAATTCCGAAACAACCTATGTTTTTGTCTTTGCTCTTTGAGAACACGTTGGATATTGGCAAGGCACTTCTGGTGGTGAGGGTCAAAATTATCAGCGTTCTCGTTGCCTGAGTTTACCTGAGCCTCTCCCTTATTAAACTCAGCTTCTGCTTCATGGACTGTCCCCAGAGATCCTGGCTCAGTGCCCTTAAGGTCAAGATGGGTCATTTCTTTATGCCCTGACTTCCCATGACATCCTTCGACTGACCCTGTCTCTGGGATGAATTCAAAAGAACCAGGATCACATGAAAGCTCTGGACCTATTAGAGGTTCCTCTTCACTGGATGAACAGTCGATTAAAAAGTATTCAGTTTCACAAGAAGGGGACACTGTGCCAGATGTCGATTCCTGAGAATCAAGGATTTGCGGGTCATTTGTTTGGTCCATTTGTAGGTCAGGCGAGTCGAATTTTTCATGAAATTGTCCCTCGACCAAGCTTTGATCTAAGGTCTCATTGCTAGACAGTATTCCCTGATCCAAATCAGGTCCCTCTACAGTGGAATCATCCTCCAGAAAAAGTTCATTTGGAACAGACCCTTCAAGCCTTCTCATAGCTCCATGAAGTGCCGACTGAAAGGTCAGCATGGCTTGGTTCACCTTTAATACATCACTCACAATATTTGGATGACTGATGTCTGATGTTTGATGATCTTCAGACATGCTTGGGTTAGCCTTCTTGGACCAGCCTCTCTCTATGCTTTCTCCAGAATACACAAAAGAATTTTCACAAGACGAGTTTAAATCTGGGCAAACATCATCATAATCGGTCAGCACCATAGTGGAACAGCTAATGCTCCTGGACTGGCCACTGCACAGGTCGTCGACATATGCATCCATAGTGTGGTAACCTGAACTACGAGAATAGGGGCAATTCAACGTGCAATCACATTCAGTATCGAGGCCTGTATGTCTCCTGGGTTGTCTCCAGTCTGCAACGCTGGACAAACTGGACAAGGAGCTGTACTGGTGTCCAAACAGCAATGAAAGGTGCTCAGAGCTGCTTCGGGAAGAATGGCCTGGAGTTGCTTCACCATGATACCTACACCAGGAATTGGGTTTTCTATGGTCTTTTAAATCATCAGTGCTATTCTGACAAGAGCAGCAATCCTCCTCACTCCATCCTCCTTCTCCGCTGTGACTTAAACGTATGCCTGAGGTATCCCAGCCTGCCCTTTGTAGATCTGACTCCATTGAATGATAACGGTCATTATGCTCTATACTTTTAAAGCTATGGTCTGACAAAGAGCTAGAACTTGGAAAATCCTGTCCATAAACCCGATCTTGTTCGGCATAATTGGAAGCATTGTCTCTGCCAGGAGAGTTCTTGGAGTTGTCGGAAACCACAGCATGATCTTCTCTGGACTTTCTTGCTACATCACTAAAAGGAGTTTCGTTCTTTTCAGGCCTTTTTAATAATGGACTTCTGTGTCTTGGGCTAGTTGCCACATCATTCAGATTGCTCCTTTGATGAACCGTTAGCCTTTGAGGTGAGGGCTGACTGGTTGAGCATGCCGAATAGAGCCCCTCGATTTCCATCAGCACAGAATCCACGCAGAAAGACACCTCATCAACGGAGCCGCTCACTGAGTTCAGGTACTGCCTCAAGTCTGAGATCTCCTCCTGAATTTTATTAATTCCCTGAAGCTCTTTCAAAATATGTTCTACTATAGTGCTGGAACGTCTTTCCTTGCTTCTTCCTGCATCTTCTGCCTCTACTTTCCCCGGTGTTTGTGGAGCTTCCATGTTTATTCTCTTGGCCATAAAATCTGTGCTAGTTAATACTTTATAGTTTGAGGCAGGGCTGTTCATTGGTGTTGAACATGGGCTTTTAATGGTATTTTCACTGTTTAACTCAACCTCGCCTATCAGGTATTTACTGCTTGATTCAAAAGGACTTTTATTCAAGGTCACAACAGACTCATTGCTAGAAGGTTCCCGGCTTTTTCCATAGATAAACATGTCGTCTTCCACTTCTACAGAGGTATGCGTATGAAGGTTATACGCATCAAGCTCTGCTGGACCCTGCAAAACTTTCTGGATCTTCTTGCATAGGCCATGACAGACCTTGAGGCTCTGGGTTCTCTTCTTGCCCAGTTCTTTTCTTTTGGAGTGGGAGATGCCAGCGCCATTGCCTCCATCCCGTTCATCGCTATGACTACGCGGTAACATTCCGCAGCATCAGGATTGGCTGACTTGGAGTTCCTCACATGATAATTAGCATCAAGGCACTTGAGAATGGTCACCTGCAGTGCATGAAACAACCCTAGTTGTAAGTCAAGTGCTAATTCGGTTACAAGAGTGGTTCTATACTGTACCTTTCTCAATCAAACTGCTGTAAATAGTAAAAATCAATTCTGAATTAAATACATTTTTACCGCTATATATAGTTCTCATTTATGGCATTTGGCAGACACGCTTACGGACTTACATTTATCTAATTCACACAACTGAGAAGCTGTGGGGTTAAGGGTCATGCTCATGGGTCCAGGAGTAGCAGCTTGGTGTGGCTGGAATTTGAACTCATCACCGAAGTGATGGGAGTCCAAAGCCTTAACCACTAAGCAACCACTTCTATTTTCCAGCTAACTGTTGGAGGCACACAATTGTATAGGGTGCCTTTGAATGTGCATTACATTTTCTTTTTACTTGAACTAGGAGACCTGAACCTGTTCCAGCATAATAATACTACCCCAGTGCACAAAGCCAACTTTAAGAAGATATGCTTTACATAAGTTGGAAAGAAAGACAGCCTGCTATAGAGCTTTGATCTCAATCCTATTGAACTGATGATTTGGAACACTGACTGCACCCCAGTTCTCCTCATCCCACCTATATCAATGGCTGACTTTACTAACACTCTTGTGGCTGAATGAATTTCGACAAATCTCCACAAACACACTTCAAAATCTAGTGGAACATCTTCCTGAAAGAGGGGTGCTTATTATAATGGCAAATAGAGATGAAATGTGGAATGGGGTGTTCAAAAAGCTTGATCTTATTGATTGTGGACACTCTTTTGATCAAGTGTCCACAAATTTCTGTCTATATATAATAATAATTGGCTTATTCAATGTGAATGCATAAAAACAGTCATTTGTGCTTGAAATCTTATCATTAGACGCATCGTTTCTAAAGATGCAGGCTTTTGAAATGTGCTTACACTAGGGTGTTATTTCAGCTTGAAAAGTCCCACACTGTGAGAGTTACAGCAGTCCAGCTGTAGGCACCACTGTCATTTAGAGCCCCGCTGAGTCTAATAGCTACTTTAGCATTTCCCCAGTCTGACAGGTTGGCACCACATTTAGCTGGTCTTTTTTCAGCAGAATAATTGCAAGGACTGTTTTCCTCCTCTTTATATTTTCACTGTAACATATGTGGAGAATCAACTAATAAAATCATTACAACTGATCTAATATTATTCTAAAGTGTAGTACAGTTAAAAAAGCCATCCATCGCGATGCTCCACAGTCTGTTTCATATAAATGTATGAGCATGTACTTACTCAACATCTGAAGCAAGAAATAGCAATGTATTTCACCTCAATATGCTCTAATAATATGGCCAGCTAATGCACAGCGAGATGGCCATTGAAATTCAGATACAGTCCTGCTGGGATAAATGCACTGAGTAGTTGACATGCTTGTAACTGAGACTCCAAGATGATGTGTTTGCTGTGGTGGCACTCAAGGATAAGCTTTGGCTTGCTGCCCAGAGTACAATGAAATAGGACATTTTAATATTCTTTTAGACAAGCCTGACCAGCACCTATTTTAGAAACAGTATTGACTAGAATGACCCATTTTGGAGTCACCGTATGATACCTTCAACTTTGATACATTATCAGTAATATACACAAGGTGGTATCAAAATGTTTCGAGATTAGTTTTGTAACACGCCAACAGATGGCAGCACAAGACTACATGCACAGTCCCAGGGAGCACCAAACTTCATAAGTCAGTGTGAAAAAAGGCATCGTCCTGTGTACATTGTGAGCTGTGCAACTGGTGCTGTTGTGACCACGTGCGTTACCACGAGCTTCCAGTCAGCAACCCAGAGCCTTAACCACTCTCAACGGCTTGGTTGTATTAATGAAATAATTGTATGTCTGCCCTAAAGGGTGTCTGCCAAACACTGTGAATATAAATGCACATTATTTAATACATGGAACAGCTCTGCTATTGCATTTCGGTCCCACCAAAATACCTGCTGTGTCTGGATTGTGGTCAGAAAGTTGGTGAAAATTTGATTGCAGGAAACATCAAATCATTCGATTCGGTCTTTACAAAAGTTTGTGAACATCTCTATTAAGCTTATATCATGCTTCTAGATTTGTCCATCGGAACAATATATTGGATAGTAGATGGGATATTTAGCAAGTGCTGTATTTTAAAATAAATTGAAAACGGGAGCGTTCGGTTCAGTTACGGGCGTCTGTTTACGCTCTAAAAAACAATTAACCTGCTCGACAGCAAGAACATAATATTATCCAAACATCGTATTTCTATCAGTACAAGAATCAAAACGAAGACACCTTGAGAAATCGAGTTAATATGCTATCAGTGGCCATCTATTTACTGCACTCGACTCAATTGAAATCATCTGGAAGCTGAATAGCAAGACTACATTATACATCATATGTTAGAAATTATATATTAAATATTATAGAGAATTTTTTTTCTGCCTTTGTTCTATTGTTGCCCAGTTGTCCAATTAATCCGGCATTCCTACATTCAAACTTCAGTCTGATGAGAAAGGAAACATCTAGAACATCCTTTTACTACTTTGACCAATTCCTGCAATAACACTACAAGTAAGAAAAATATGGATTAAAAATAACACACAATCTTACTTCACAGCACAGGAGAAGCAGCTTCACTCAGAGGAAAAACGCCCTTCTAAGAAGTGTCACAAGTGATTAAAACGTCCGGAGGATGACGTCCAACCTCACACTCGCTCCCTCCTCAGTAGAATGGGACGACGGAGCGAACGCAAACCAAGTGGGTTTTGAAAAGGATGTACTCTTTACCATGTGATAAAAACAGCATACAGTCCACGACACTGTTACAGTCACGCAGCTTACCCTCGGACAACCTCGCATTGGTCCCTCCCTGTCTCCTTCCCTCCCTCCCAATCTCTTTATCCCTCCAGTCTTTCTTGCTTTTTTCTCCTTTCACTCCATGAATTCCAGCACGAGAAAATCCTCCTCTCGTGTGGTCTCTCACCTTGTGTCTCACCCTTTTGTGCATTTTATGAATGGAAATTAACATTAAACACTTTGTATCCATCCGATTCTCTCACATGCTTTGCTGTTTTAACGGCATTATAGTCACATATCCATGCTATAGCCATGAGACAGCGCAGGGAATAATTCATAGCTAACTTTCACATATTTCTGTCTTTTAAATTCGCTTGCCTGCCCGTGAGCCCTTCCGTTTCGATGTCTTTTGCGACACGGAAATATATGCTCGTCTGTGAGAAAGCCTGTTCTCACTTCGGCTCTACACAATTAGCAGGCGTTCGTGTTCGCATCTCCACCAGCCCTCACACTAGCAATCATCGTAATGGAGCCTCATGTCAGAACTGCTGTATAAGAGTACTTCATTAGCATTAACTCGGTTATATTAATGCACCGCTTTGCTTCACAACCACCATCTAACAATAGAACAATCCACACACACACACACACACACACACACACACACACACACACACTCAATAATTTACATTCCAATTTTCTTCTCAATGTACCCCCATTTTCCCAAAAATGTTGTTGAAAAAAGAAACCACGATTAATCGGTTATTGATTTTAGCAACAGGGCTGAGGTGCTCATAAAGTCACGGGATTCTCACAGGATTTATTTTTTTTGCTACAGTTATTTATGAATTTCACAGGTAGCGCTAGCTACCAATAGCCAACAAGTTTCAGTTTATTCAACCGAATTTTGCATAAATATAATACTTTTCTGAGAAGATCTAAACATAAATTTCTCAGATACACAAGCCATCTAGCTTACATGAGCCAACCTGACAAGAATTCTCTGAGGATCTTTTGATCACCTTCTTAAATGCGATAAATATAATCCCGACACGCAAACTAATTCTAGCGAAGGAAGCCAACCTTATGAGATTACTTAAACTATTTCTAGCTATATTAATGAATGTAATTTTCATAGCTACAGTATACAGATTTCTCAAATCATGCTAATAATAAAATGTACATTTTCTAAAGCCATGATGTCTATAAACACAGAAAACAAGCAGGAAACAGATAATAACGAAGTTCATGCATAAGAAAATAGGGAGGTATCTTGTTTATGCTCATGTTTCTGTCCAGGGTCCCAGCATTTACTAATCCTTTCCTGCTGTGTGCACATATTTAATTAGTCCTTCAGATTTTATATCTAGAGAGCTTCTGACCTTTACAGATTAGAGCTATAAGGACTGAAGAAGAATTTACCTTACGGACATACCTTTGGACCCCACATCCCATTCTTGGAGTATTGAAGAAACCCCAGTGTGATATAATTGGCCATTTTTTATGTAGTGGCAGTGGCTTCAACATGTACCATTAGAAAAATGTGGTGAAACTCAACCAATCAGAGATCTTTCAATGAACTGAAGAATGAAATGTGACTCATACTTACCTGACAGAAGATTTTAAAATGGTATTATGGTTGTAATGAGATGTTGGAAATAGGGGTAAAGAACAGGAATAGATTTCTCTATGGTGTTTTAAGTGAAGAACAATAAGTTAGAAAAGGCACAGACAGAGGAGATGGAGGTTATGAGCTCCCTACTATACCTCCTGGAGCTGAAGTCTCACTTTGTTGAAGGCCTTTATCCAGCGCACTCGGGAAGTGGAGACGGACAAAGCAGAGATGTCCTCCTGGGAACTGAGACAGAGACGGATCTTTGAGACAGGTTTATAGTTTAGTATGTGCAATCAGTTAGCCAGAAATCAAAAGCATAGACCAGGCCATGAATTGGGGTGATATAGCTTTAGGAACTGAACCTAGTAGTCCTCATTATAGTAAAGTTCCAAGAATCACTCAACAATCTAATTAAACTTCTTCCCATCATCATAATAACTAGCCACGTTGTGGACATATTATGAGATTTACATTTATCTGCCATTTAGTTACCTCTTCAAATAATAAGCACAAGACAAAACAATTTAGAAGAAAACCTTAACTGTATAAAGATTAATTTTTTTATGCGTACATTTACATTTATTGCATTTGGCTGATGCCCTTATTTAGAGCGACTTACATGTATCTCATTCATACAACTAAGCAGCTACGGGGTTACGAGCCTCAGGGGGCCCAGAAGTGGCAGTTTGGCGTGTTTGGAATGTTAAGATCCAAAGTCCAATGCCTTAACCACTGATCTACCACCTCCCCATGCAAATAATTCCTGTAAACATGCCACAAATTATGACTGATACATGGCTTTTACCGTTTGCATTTACAGCATTTGGAAGGTTCTCTTATCCAAAGCAGATCTACATCTGAGCAACTAAAGGTTAAGGGCCTTGCTCCAGGGCACAGCAGTGGCATCTAGCTGGCAATGAGATTAGAACTCATGACTTGCCTATCAAAATTCCAATGCCTATCACTTCCCACATCATCTTGTCATCTCCTACTCACAATACACTGATCAGGCATGACATTATGACCACCTGCTTAATATTGTGTTGGTCACGCTTTTGCTGCCAAAACAGTTCTGACCAGTCGGGCATTCAGAGCATTAACTTCTTCAGCAATTTGAGCTACAGGAACTCGTCTGTTGGATCGGACCACACAGACCAGCCTTTGCTCCCCACGTGCATCAGTGAGCCTCGGCCACCCACGACCCTGTTTGCTGGTTCACCGCTGTTCCTTCTTTGGACCACTTTTGATAGATACCGACCACTGCAGACCGGGAACAGCCCACAAGAGCTGCAGTTTTGGAAATGCTCGGTCCCCGTCGTCTAGACATCACAATTTTGTCCTTGTCAAACTCTCTCAAATCCTTACGCTTGCCCATTTTTCCTGCTTGTAACACATCAACTTTTAGTACAAAATGTTCACATGCTGCCTAATAAATCCCACCCACTAACAGGTGCCATGATGAAGAAATATTCAGTGTTATTCATTTCACTAGTCACAGTTATAATGCCATAATGTTACGCCCAATCGGTGTATATTTCCTATTAAGATTCCACTTGTTACTTGTACTTTACACAATAGAAAAATTATTTCAAGATGTTAGGAAGCTGTGGTCAAAGTGCAGTGACCGCCATGATAAAGTAATGCTTAAGGGTCCAAGAGTGGCAACTTAGCTAAACTGGGGCTTAGACCCCTAGATCAGAAACTAGAGCCTCAACCACTGAGATACCACTTCACTAACGATAAAAAAAAGAATATTTGGAAATCTTGTGCATGATTCTAACACCATATTTTGTTATTATATTACTCAATTAAGCACAGAACCTTTTATATATAGTAAGACAGGATACCTTTTTTGAGATATTTCTGGCCTCTTCTCAACTTGGGGAATGTTGTCATGCTTTAAAGTGCTGCTTTCACACTTTCCCTTCTCTTGAGAAGATTTCGACCCCTCAACTGCTCCCCAGGAGGCATGACCATTGGCCGGATGGTGTACATTCCCAGGTGGGCGATATCCTGTACTATGAAATGAGTGGTAAGACTCCTTTAGCTCTGAACCTGTAACACCCTCTTGGCCCATTTCACTTGGAGAGCTGGCTTGACTCAGGTTTCCTGAAGATCCAAAATGACTACTGCCGGCAGGACTAATTTGTGCGCAGGGGACGGGGAAAAAAACCACAATAAGGTTTAAGTATTAAAGTATTACATAGTGAGTGTTATATACTGAATACAACAATCAGCTAAAGGATAGGATGAAAGTAATGGAATAAGATGAGCTAGGATGGGATAGTATGAGAAAACTGGAACACACAAGACACACACTTTGATATATCACAGAGGAAAACACTAGCACTAATGTTGACGTTGGTTCATCATAAATAGTTTGGGAGAGATTTATGATGCTACTAGCCTTTTTGCACTCATAAGTTCCTTGCATTCCTGATGGAATCCAGAAGATAGAGCTGCAGAGGATGGGAGCTTGATCTGAGATTCCTGCTCTTTAGGGGAAGGACAATCTAGCCCGAGGGAGGACATACTAATTTGTGAGTCATCTAGAAAATGCTGGTCCTCATACTCGGATCTGTCTACATCTATTATAGTTCTGTGTATCATTTCATTCTCAATTTGATTGATATTTTCGTCCATTTCCTTTGAAATCAAAAGGCTAACGTCTGGTGAACATGTGTTGCATGGAAAACCTTGTGACTCAGGCTGAGCTGTAACCACACCAGAAGTCTGCTTTTTCATAGGTACCGGTGCTTCCTTTTGCCAAAAACCTATTTTTGCACCAAACTGTAGTGCTGGGTCATGAGTCGATGCTTTTGGCTTCTCTTCTGAAAACAAACTTGCTGAGAATGATTTCAGTCCAGACAACAGTCCACCATTATCTGATTGAGGCTTTGAAGGAAGACCTTCACTAGCTGCTGAAGGACCATAAGACTTCCTGGAATTTCCAGCATCTGTTATAAAGGTAAGCTTCGATGGCAATAAACCAGCTATACCAAACATGGACTGGGATGGTTCGGACACAGAAGGTTCTTGAACTGGTCCTGACTTGCCGGTCAATGTATCTTCAAAATCACTAAAAATGACTGGTTTCCTTGTTACCATGTCACATTCAATGACCGTATCATTACTAAGTATAATAACTTCAGGGTTCAAACTTGCAGGTGCTGAGTTTTTAGTTGTATCAGACTTGATGACTTGGTGCAGTGGTTGCTCAGTTAAAATGGAGTCTGTTTTAATTACATTCTCAATCAACTTTACATGTCCTGAAGGGGGTGTTACTACATCAGTAGGAACTCCTTGATCTTGAACAGTAAATTCAGGTGATGGAGAAGAATTAAAATTTGGTGATGCTTCTGCTGGATTGACCGTTTGATGAGATTTGAACTTACCAAGGAGGTCACTTTTTAGAGAATCGGTTGCTAAGCTACTTGTGAAGCCAAAGATTCTGGTTGTCTGTTGTGACTCTGACCCTTTAGTAGATGTTGACTTATAAAATGAAGCTTGTGCTGAAGAGAAAAGACTGCTTGATGTTTTTGAGGGTCCGGTGGTACCTGAGAACATTTTAGACATGAACCCAGAGACTACATCAGCTGATGTGTAAAAAACAGACTTCTCAACATCAGAAAGTTTTTGTTGTCCTTCTTTGTCTGCAATTACACCTTCTGGTGTAGCAAAATCTTCTGTTTTATGCTGTGGGCAAACCTCATTTTTCTCAGGCCATGAGTGAGTATTGCTAACTAATTCTCCAGATAAAGCAGCAGACTCCATATTGTCTTGGCTTGCTGCTGTAGGTTTTCCCTCTATAGTTTCTTTCTCCATTGCAGTAGTAAAATAACAATTATGTTGTTGTGATGATGCTGATTGTGGGTGCAGCATTATTGTTTCATAACCCTCAAGCTTTTTTGTACTTTCACCTGAAACAGTGTTA
Organism: Silurus aristotelis; assembly: GCF_946808225.1. Lineage (NCBI taxonomy): Eukaryota > Metazoa > Chordata > Actinopteri > Siluriformes > Siluridae > Silurus > Silurus aristotelis. The sequence continues at coordinate 21,452,064 of NC_139591.1, forward strand.
GCTGATCGTGAACCAGAAAGTTCAGAACTTATAAGCACAGATTTTTCAAACTCAAGGTTATTTTCTTCACTGAATAACACATCATTCGAGGTACCTCCCTGAGAACAAATTGAGGAACCAACAAACTGTCCGTCAGCTTGCGGTTGCTTGGATGTTACTTCTGTCTGACTGGTTAGTATTGAACTAGGGCTACCAAACCTGGCAAGCAGCCCTCTTCCTGACTGTTTAGGAGTAATGCCACCAGTAAAAATGCCTCCCAGTAATGATGTTGAAGATGAGGGCTCTTGTGGCCTTGTCCCACCAAACATAGATAGCAAACTTTTTCCAGGTGGTACTTTTGATGCTGAAGGTCCACAATCCTCTATATCTAAACTGGAATTTGATCTCGGGCCAGAAAACACAGAAAGCAGACTCTTGCCAGAAATGTAATTTTGTCCTTTGGTAACTGGAAAAATTCCACCAAGTACAGATCCAGCTTGGGGGGCTGAATTTTGCGAACCTGACCCACTGAACATTGACAATAAACCAGATGCTGCATTCTGAGCAGTAACCCCAGGTCCTGAAAACATGGGAGGGGTTGGTAAGCTACTAGCTGATTCTGTATGTACAGAATTCGTGTCAACTAATGAAGTAATATCCTCCGGAACAGTGGACGAATCTTCCGCAGAAGCACAAGTCTGTATATCTGGTGCTTCATAGGCTTGATAATGACCTTCACTAAGCTTTGACAGCAAACCTGTACCTGGACTTTCATCTAAGCGAGAAATAGAAGTTGGTTGAGTTTTGGAGCTGAAAATGGACGGTTCATCATCAGGTAATGAAACAATACAGTCTGGTTGTGGTGATGTGGGAACACTAAATACTGATGGTATATATTTTACAGAAGACCTGGTAGATTGCTCATTTTGCAAGGAACTCGTTCCAGGGGATTGGTCAAAATCTATTTGCGGGGCAGTGCTAGCATTTTGCTCATGGTGCGGTTTTTCAAATGTCGAAAATACTTTATTTGGTGCGCCTTTATTGGCGCTTGATAAAAATCCAATCTGAACTGGTGTTGCTTGAGGTGTATTCTGTTGTGGACTATAAACACCAAGCAATGAGAGTGGACACGTTCTAGGTGGATCTTTTTGAGGAATTGCTTGTTGATGTGGTTTTTGTACACCGCTAATTATATCCTTTTCCTGTAGCTGTTTAGGGGGCACTTGATCTGGAATTTCAGCATCATTTATTGGACCAGTTGTTGGTTGAGGGGTGGATAAAGGTTGTGAGGTAGATGCACCAAGCCTAGAAAAAAAGCTTTTAACCGGACGCTCATTAAAGTTTGAAAGGCCACCTAATATTCCACCAAGAATAGATCCTGATTCTTGCGAAGCAGTCTTTGGAGGATCTTGAGGTGCAAGTCCATGAGATGATTGCTGACTGGTAGATCTAGTTGGTGATGAATTTTGAGGTGGATTTGAACCACTAAACAAAGTAAAAGCCTTAATACCTATCGTTTCTTTTGGGGCCTGATTTGATGATGTGCAAGTTTGTTGAGTACTAGTGGCATCAGGCCCAGAAAATGAATCTATGCTTGATGTTTCTTTATAAGGTGCTTTTTCAGTTGTTTGATCGACTTGACATTGAAAAGTTGATTCTCTTTGAGGAGGTACCTTTTGGGGGCTAAAATCAGTAAACATTGACAGTAGCCCTCTCCCTGCAAGTTCTTCCTTTTTGGTGCGCCCAGGAAATACAATAGAAAAGCCAAACAATCCACTTGCTGATTTCGTTGAAGGTTCTGATTTATTATAACAGGTTGGTGGTGTTGCTTGAGAAACCTCTGAAATCTGTGATGCAGTCTTAGGCATTTGCTCCTGAGGTATCTGTGATGCTTCGGAAATATCTGACTGACTACCCATGCTCAATATACTCGATCTCTGTGGTTTCCCAACTCCTTCAGATGTCGAAGTCCTATGATAAACATAGTCTGTTTCTTTAGCATAATTTCTTAACCCAAAAGATGGAGGTGCAGAAGGGATTTGTGAACAGGATTCCTTCAGTGGCAGCACCGAAGTAGAGTTTTCAAAGTTTAACAATTCTCCCACTCTCTGTACTCTTTTAAGGTCAAATGCATTTTCCTTAGTCTGCTTTGGTTCACCTTGAAAAGATTTGACAGACGCTTGATTCAGTTTCTCTTTTCCGAGTGAATTCCTGAAAAAACTTCGAAAGCCTCCTTGATTTTGCTCAGGTTTTTCACAATTTTTTGGATCTGTTGAAAAAACGGGTATGTTGACAGGTATGTCTGTTAAGTTTGTAGAAACTTCACAAGAAGAAGATTGCTGAACATTTACAGATGCTTCTAGGACTTGAATCAATGCTGGATTTGGAGCATTTATGGCAGTTGTGAATGTTTTTGAGCCAGTTACGCTTCTGTTTGAATCAGATTCCTGACTTTTTCCAACAAGAGAAGAAAAGACAGACGATAATTTCTTGATTGGTTTCTTAATCTGTTTCTCTCCAGGCTGAACTCTTTTTCGCCATTCTTCCTCTGAAGTGTCATCGACATGCTTTACTTGTAATCCAGAGGATGAACGACGTCTCTGACGAGGCTGGTAACACGTGTAAACGCCTGATGAGTGTGTTGTTGCGGTTGGGCAAGCAGAAATGGAGACTTTTCGAGAAAGCAGTTCTTTGTTTTTATGGTTTGATTCATCATTAGCAATAGTTCCATTAACTCTTAGATCTAGGACTTCCAGAAAAGAATCCTGGTTAGCAAAACCGTTTTGTGTCGGTTGCCTGGTGTCCATTTTAACCTTGTTTAATCGATACGAAGAAAAATCTATAGATTGTTGTCTTTGAGCAGGAATGGAGCTCTCAAACATCTGTGAGAACCTTTCCAAGTTTAGATTCATGATCTCATTACCCTTCCTATACACATCTGATAGGTCGAGGGGTGCGTTTAGAAGCCGAGCCTCACTCTGATCTTGTCCTGGGAACCAGAAGAGTTCATCCTCGTTGTACAGAGGAATTTTGAAACCACACACAATAACCATCTCATTGTTGAGCAAGGCACATGGATAGTTATCAGATAGCTGCTTGTTTTCCCACAACTCATCTTCAGGAGCACATGCATAAACATACTGACCGGAGCCATCTGTCAGCAAGGCATAGATATACTCGTGATCAGTGTAGACAAAGTATCCACAATCTCCATCATCTGCCGGCCACCACATACCTTGCTCTAGAAGTAAGAGCCATTGTTGGTACCATTCTGTATCTTCAAAATATGCATAGTCCTCAATATCTACAGTTGTTGCAGAAGTATCATTCCAGGCATAAGGGCAACCAATAAAACCATTGCCTTCGGGATGTCCATTTGTTCCTGTAGAATAATTTTCTCTGTCAGCAGAGTAAGATACATTTGTTGGATGTTGCTCGTAATAGCCTTCAAGGTAAGCTACACTATTTAAACTGTAGCAGCTGTCCTCGTTGAATGACTGCAAACTACCAAAATTAGCATTGACTTTTTTGCTCAAATCTAAGGCGCCCCTTTTTTCAAAACCGGAGTCACAATTATTGATCAGGTCCAAACTGCTATAGATGCTCCACTTTTTTTGCACATTTAAATTGTTGGCTAGGTTTCTTTGATACTCTTCCTGCTCCAAGCCAATTTCATTCTTTTGAGATTCTTCTAGACTTGGTGAAAGACTATATTCATATGGATCATAGCTCAATGACTGGTTATTCAGTTCTCCCAGAACAGAATTATGGCTCCAGTAGTGGTCATAGGTAGGTCCAAAACCATGAGATGAGTTATTGTGAAAAGAATGCTGCTTTGGGAAATTATATAAAAAGGGGGAGCTCTGTGCTAAATATGGTTGTGGTGACTGTAAGTGACCTGAGAGGCTAACGTGGGAAGACATGCCATATATATTATTTACACCATTTGAGGAAAGATCGTGGAAATTTGCCGTCTGTGGCAAATGGCTTGTGCTATTTGAAATATAGGTCACATTCCTTTGTTGTGATCTTTCATTACTTGCCAAAGTCCTCAGGTCCAAATTATTGTCATCACTGAAGAGAGGTACATTCTTTATGCCAGTGCTTTTACATCTGTTTTGGCTTCTGTCTGTTTCTTTGTCTAATTCAACGTTGGCTCCTGAATGACATTCATCTGAACACTTTTTTAAATTGTTTGAAATCAAGCTCTGGTCCATACATTGGACAGATTTCACCCTGGAATCAGAGGAATGTTGGTCTCTCACTACGGTCTGCTGTCCATATATTGGCACACTTTGAAAACAACTCTCTTGTTGTATACTCTGTTGGTCTTGGTCACATGGATCCCATTTATTCTGTGAAATTTCATCAAAAGAATCATTGAACTTGTTAGAAATTCCAGACAATATTCCAGACCGGGGATCTTTTTTTCCTGAAGGAGGGTACTGTTCAAAGGATTTGCCCTCTACAGAACTCGATCTTGTATTTTGAGGTTTAAACTGGGGTTCAGTTGACGCAATTTGAGCGGCAGATAAATGATCCTGAGATGGTGGTGGAGGTTGCTGAGAGTCTGTAAGGTCTCTGTGTTGAGGTGGTTCTGAACCTGATAAAGAAGCTCCTGACGGAGGAGGTTTTTCTGCTTGCTTATGAGCATGTGGCTGATTTTCTAGATGGATTTGAGCAGGATTCTTCGTTTGACATGCTTCATTTCTGATTTGTATTTGGTTCGAGTGCGACCTTTTTGGAATGCCCCCAAGAGAGGCAAAATTCTTAAGACCAGAAAACAAGCCTTCTTCATCAGAATGCAGATCAGTTTTGGAACCGGTCATGTCATCAGAAGATGATGATTTAAATAAGGTAGAAAATAAGCCTTTTTTTTTCTGCGTTTCTGACTCAGAAGTATTTGGGTTTGACGTTTGTTGCATATTATTCATTTGTTTGTTCACTGCCTTTGCTGGTTTTTGGTGTTCACTTAAACCAGTAGCTGGTCTAAAACTCTGGTTCACTAACATCTGGCCTCGTGGACTTGCAGGCTGCATCTTTTCATTTGGTTCATTCTTGAAAAGGCTTGAAAACCAACTAGTCTCTAAAGTCTGCTTAGACTGCACCTCAGCAATATACTGACCTGAGGATGTGGCTTTGTTGGAATTTGAGGAAAATCTAGTTGCAGAGGTACTTTTAGAGGGAGCAGTCTGATTAGATTTGGCTGCATGCTGTTGTGAACTTTGAAATTCACCAGTATCATCACCTGAGGCAAATTTTAACAGTCCAAAAAACATTGCCTCTTCTTCTTTTGGGGGCTGCTGCGTGGGTACTTCGTCTCCCATTTTGTTCTCAGGCAAAGATTTCGCCTCTCGGACATCATTTTCTATCCTGAATACAGGAAAAACCGTTTGAGTCTGGTGCTCAGGAGGCATACGAGGAACTGGAGAGATCAGAGAGCTAAATGATTTCTTTAAGGGCATAAAAAATCCTAAATCTGCAGTAGATTTTGGAGACTCATTGATGGTTCTAGTCTGATCTCCACTATGCCTGAAATCTTGCATATCATTTGATCGATCTACTGAATGTCCGCGATTCCTTCCAAGCTCATTCTTACTGATATCTTCAGAAAAACTCTTGCTAGCCCCATAAGCACCTCCTATTGAGGAAAGATTTGGAGGGTTTGAGAGCGTCAGGGCTTCCTCTGTGAACTCAGACTTTACAGAGGAAAGTTGCTGGAATTTATTTACATTTTGATTTATGTGCTTATTGTTTTGTTGGGGAATTTTCATGGGTATTTTTTGAAGCATTTGATGTGGCTTTGCATCTGATGGTTGACTAGGCTTCAGGAACGTCCTCTCATCAGGTGGAGTTTCTTGAGCAGGAGAGACCACAGCAATCGGTGCCAGACTTGAAGACTTTGTCATTAACGAAAATAGCTTTGATAAACCAGAGCTACCTGCAACATCATCATATTCTTCCGAACTCTGAACATTATTTGAACTTGTTTGTTTTAAATTTGGTGCAATTCTGTCAGTTAAGGAGCTAATCAAGAAGTTAATGGCATTCTTCTTGCCTGATCCCTGTTCAGACAATTTGTTCTCCTTGGCCTCTATAGAATTGACTTCTTTTAACTCCTTAGAAGTGATGCCTTGGTCATCTTCAAAAGATCCTGTCCTTACACTGCCCTGGGAGGACAGCCTCGATTCACTTGTTTCAGGGAGGAAACCATAATTATTTATCTCCTGCTCTTTTTCAGCCAGATATTCAGACACACTTTCCACTAAGCACTGAAGTTCATCAATTGGATCGACATATTCATCAACGGGTTCCTCCACAGGTGATAACATAACTTCTGGGGTACCTCCCCCAATTTTACCCTTTGTAGTCTTCTTATTATGATATCCCTGAGCTTCGTCTCTGTAGTGTTTATAGTGCTGATGAATCTCTGAGCAGAATTCATCTAACTCCTCCTCAGATCCTTGCATCTCATCAGAGCCTTCAGAATCAGGCTCGATTCTCCTTCTAAGTCTTGTTTCTTCTATGTATTGATATGCAATGCAGTCCCGTGACGTGTTTTCCACGTTGTTTTTAGCCTGCATTCTAGTTTTGTAGAACAAGCCATTTTTGTATGGCATTAAGCAAGGCATCATCTTCTCATCTTCTTCTTCCATTTCTGCTACTTGACGTAGTACAAGTTCTCCCCGTTTCTGACGGAGGAGAGCAAGATCAGTGTTGAAAAAGTCTTTAATGCATTCCGTATTTGTCTTTATAAATCCAACTGGCTCTCCAGTCTTTTTTCTAAGTCTTCGGTCGATAGTGTTGTAACTCTCTGGATAGGCAGGATTCAGTGATGTCTTTTGGGGTTGCTCTCTAATCATGGAATTCTGACCAGATCTTTTGAAGTGAATGATATTATTTGGATTGCCATCCTCTATATCCAAGTCACAATCTTCTTCATCAAGGTTATCATTTAGAGAACCTTTGCTCCACATTTTATATTTGAGCTCCCAGTCCTCTACTCCCATACCAGAGTCTACAGGAATTATTCTAACCCTCCCTCTGTCATTTAGGGTTCTTATAGAAAGTAGCAGGTTGATAAAAAGGAGAATTTAAAAAAAGAAAAAGAGAAAATAGAAAAAAAAAATCAATATTAAATCAAACAGAAACAAAAGAAGATTAAAAATGTACCAAAAGTGGAATTTGATATTTCTGTAGTGCAAAACTTTTAAAGTAAACTCTAAACATGGTTTTATGAGGTATATATACACCTCATAAAACCATGTTTTAACATTGTAAGATAAAAAAAAACAATACGTCGAACCATTGTAACTCCGGGACCACCTGTGTGTGTGGTCCCGTAGTTACAATGGTTCGACGTATTATTATTTTTATCTTACAATGATAAACACTGATTTACGACTGGGCGTTGCCAGGATGTACGCGTCTCCCACCTTATGCTCGCAAACGATTTACAGATATCAGTTGTCTCTGTGACGGAATGCTTACTTTCTCCTGGGTTTTTGGTGTTTCGAAGCCCAATTTGATCTTTTTTTTCTCTCCTTTCTTTCGGCATCACCAGATACCGAAACAGAGCACGTACGGCTCCACCCTCCTTCCCAGGAACCGGCGCTCGTTCACACAAAAGACATTATACTTTCCCATACTGATCATTCTTTAAAACTCCTGGGTAGGCTAGGCCATGTCTTGATTTACGAAGGGGTTTAGTATAAAATTCCATGTTTTTTTATAGATATTACATTAAAGCTTTTCGGAAATTCCCTATAACAAGAGGCATTTGGGTTTAAAATTCTAATTTTACTGCTTCAAAAATTTTTTATTTGAAATATCCAATTTAAATAGTGGCCATGTTAGACTTCAGTCCATCTATAAACTCTTGGATTAAACTGGGTCATGTCCAACTGTTGCAGAATAAGTGGATTTTTACCTGCTTGGATGATTGTCTCTGTAGTCCAGTTCAAAACTATGCACAGAGTCGGTGCAGGAGTCGGCGTGTTGCTGGAAACGTGGCCCCACCGGATACTGGTGTACTGAGGAGTTGGGCTGGGCTGTGGTGTGGTAGCGTGGGGGCAGACTGTTGCTTGTTTCGCTCCTGTAGTCACTGTCCCGGTCGTCCATTGCACTGTCCAGATCATCCAGTGCTGTAAAGGAGATATTACAGACTCAGGAAAACGTTTTAATTCAAATCTAACTAAATGTTCACATTATAGCACTGGAAGCTGGATTTCGTAAATGTTATAAAAGACTGCAACATCATGCGTTTGTATTCGCCTGTTGCTTAAATTAAGACTTTAAACCATTTAAAACAACATGCTACATGAATAACAGTTGACACAAATAACAGACACACACACACACACACACACACACACACACACACACACACACACACACACACACACACACACACACACACACACACGACAAACAATGAGCCTCATTACTCAAGCAGGGTATGAATGAAGAAATCCTTGATATTTATTTATGCAACACATTTATAAAATATACACAAAATAATATAAAATCTATTTAAAAAATGCAGTCAAACACATAAAAATCCATAAGTAGACTCGATCTTACCAACGTAATGCTAATTATTTCCCAATAAATACATATTGTGGTTTATTCCTCTTATACCACAGCAGTTTTTTATTGTAACAGATTGTATTTATTTTTTTGAACAAAACAAAACTTTTGTCCATACAGTGTGGCTTCAAGTTAGTTCCTGATATCATCCTGTTATCACTTATCTTATAGCAGCTATAAATATTCTTTCCACAGAGATATTGCAAAGCAAAAACCTCTGAAGTGGAGGAATATCTACTCACTTCAAATCCTTCTCACAAAACATTTCACCACAACAAAATGTTGCAAAATGACATACTTGTGAATCAACAACTTCTGACTGATCAGAACCAAGAATTCTAAAATGCTGTGGCATAATAATAATAAAATATATATTATATATATATATATATTTTTTAAAGAATCTTAAGTAAATATTGTAAATATTTATATAAAAAAAAAGTGTGTGGGTTTCTCTGGTGATTTTACTGATCATGATTAGGAATTGGGTAAAATCTGGGCAGCATATCATTTAGAAAACATGCACTTAAGCCGGGAAAGCAAAAAAAAAAAAAACGAGGGACTGAAGGAACAAACTGAGGAAGCAACCAGCACTGAGACCTGCACCGAACAGTTTAATGTTCTCCTCGATTTCCTCCGATTCAACTCAAACCCTTCAAGCTGAGCGGTTGAGTACAGGGAGAACACTGAACGGTTCGGTGGGGAAAACATTAGGGAATAATCTGCAGCATTAGGACAAAGTGATCATTACATACTTTGGGATACTTCGGGCCATCCGAAATAGCTGCCTGGTAAATCAAACATCAGACACGTGAAAAGAGAAGAAACGATTCAAACATCACACTTAAAACGTTCAACCACAAATCATGCAGCAGGTGTAAGATTTCCTTCAACTTACACGTCGGCTTTTAAAATATCGCACAGGGACAAAAAAATCTCACTCCTGGTAACAAAATTCTCAGATTGATAAATGACTAAATGGCGCCACTTAGCGTGTGGAATGTATTAATACTCACAACATTGAGAGGCAGCCAAGGGAAGAGGACGCCGTACTCCATCATCCTGCAGCGGAAACTGATAGGAAAGAGAAATAAAAGTCACATTTACATGCATTCATTTTAAAAAAAATTATAAATTATTATATATATATATATATATATATATATATATATATATATATATATATATATATATATATATATATATATATATAAAAATGTAATTCCCATTTATCACGGTGGTTACGTTCCAAAACAAAAACCATTATAAACAAATGGCAGCCCAAAAATGCTATTTTAAGATATACAGTACTCTATTAACATTTTACTTCATTTTATAATTAATAATTATATTTTTATTAATATATATCATTTTTCCAACAAAAAATAAGTTGTTTGGTCTATTGTGTTATCTGCGAGAGACCTGGAAAATCAGCCAAACTAATAAGTTATGTGAGGAATGAAATTCCATGCTAAACCGGGGCACGAGATTCGAACCGCGGTAAAGGGGGAATTACTAAATTGAATCTCATGTATATATTTATATCAGCATATATCAGAATCATGTATTTTTTGCAAAAAGGTCACATTTTTACACTGCAAAAAGTCACACAAAAATCACAAGCAAATCAAATCAATCACAGTTTAATTTCATTTAGATTGATCATCATAATCGTTATTTATTCTACACATGCATCTCCTAAAATATTGCCGAGAACCGGAATTATACACACACACACACACACACACACACACACACACACACACACACACTGATTGTTTATCAGGGCTGTCAATCGAATAAAATATTTTATCGCAGTTAATCACATGATTGTCACGAGTTAACTCACGATTAATAGATTAACACAATTCATTTAATTTCGCCTTCTTTAATTAATTATAATTTTTTATAAAAATGACAGAAATGTGCGATGCAATTAACTTTCTTTCGGCTTCTCCCGTTAGGGGGCGCCACAGCGGATCCTCCGCATGTTAGATTTGGCACATTTTTACGCTGGATGCCCTTCCTAACGCAACCCTCCCCATTTATCCGGGCTTGGGACCGGCACTGAGAGTGGCTGGGGTTGGTTCCCTGATCGGGGATCGAACCCGGGCCGCAGCGGTGAGAGCGCCGCATCCTAACCACTAGACCACCAGGGAACCTAATGTGCGATGCATTAATCGGGCATTAAAAAAAAAAAGTGCCGTTAAACACACACATAAAGAAGTCACTTCAACACACAGCACACCCACTCAAAACACCATGCTGAATTCTGAGCCCATACCAGCGGTGGGTTTTCTCTAAAACTGATGGGTTAAAACAGAAAAAGAGGATAAACCACAAACCATTTACAAAATATTAAAACAAATAAAACAATTTTCAATACTTTCTCCAACCACTGTAGTTCTCGGTTCAGTTCCTCCATAAAAAACAGGAAATGGTTTGGGTCTTGGGATTATATCTTCATCCTGATGACCTGAGGAACCGGCCAATACCAATTCCTCTCATAGGGTGCCAAAACTATTTGTTGCAAGCAAATTGGTATTATTTGTGTTTTTGAAGTCATTATTTCCAGCCATATGTAGTTCTTCCCCAAACCATTACCATAAAGTTCTTAGGAAGTGGCAGCAGAAAGCCAGATCCATGAAGATATGCTTTACATGGGCTGATCTGGAGTGAAAGATCTGGAATGTCTTACTGTAGAGCACATTGAACACCTTTGGGATTAATTAGAACTTTGACTGCACATGGTATAAATTCACGGACAGAGGAACGACTATAGACTGTTGGGGACATGACGACATGCCAGAGCACCATCATGCAAGATGTGCAAAGATCTCACTTGGAGCTGAAAAAAAAATCTTGTCCAATCAGCAACTCTGTGCATGAACATGTGACGAACAAGCAGATTCGAATTCTAAACCACTTTCAACAGGAAACAGGAGCTGAGGTGCCTCACCTCATCGTGCATCCCCATGGCATTGATGCTCTCCAATTTACAGGACCAGTAACGAGCCTCGTCCTCTGGGATGTCTGTCAATTAAGGCAAAGAAATATCTGAGACCTGGGTGCTGAAGACAGTGTTAGATATAATAATAATAATAATAATAATAATAATAATAATAATAATAATAATAATAATAATAATAATAATAATAATAATAATAATAAGACAGACAGACAGACAGACAGACGGACAGACAGACGGACAGACAGACGGACAGACGGACGATACGGTGCATCCAGAAAGTATTCAAAGCGCTTCACTTTTTCCACATTGTGTTGCTACAGCTTTATTCCAAAATGGATAAAATTCATTGTTTTCCTCAGAATTCTACAAACAAAACCCTATAATGGCAACGTGAAAGAAGTGTGTTTAAAATCTTTGCACATTTATAAACAATAAAATAAAATATTGATGTACATAAATAATCACAGCCTTTGCCATGACACTCTTTTGAGCTCAGGTGCATCCCGTTTTCACTGATCATCCTTGAGATGTTTCTACAACTTGCTTGGAGTCCAGCCGTGGTAAATTCAGTTGATTGGACATGATTTGGCAAGGCTGTCTAGATGAGGTACCACAGTTAAGAGTGCATGTTAGAGCACAAACCAAGCCATGTCCAAGTCTAATGAATTGTCTAAAGCAGGATTGTATTGAGGCACAGATCTGTGGAAGGGTACAGAAAAAGATTCTGCAGAATTGAATGTCCCAATGAGCACAGTAGCTTTCATCATCTGTAAATGGAAGAAGTTTGGAATCACCAGGACTTTTCCCTTCGCCTGGCCAAACTGATCGATTGGAGGAGAAGGGCCTCAGTCAGGGCGGTGACCAAGCACCAGGTGTTCACTCTGAAAGAGCTCCTGCATTTCTCTGTGGAGAGAGGTGAACCTTCCAGACGAACAACCATCTCTGCAGCACTCCACCAATCAGGCCTGTATGGTAGAGTGACCAGACAGAGTAAATGCACCTGATGGACTCTGAGACCATGAGAAACAAAGATTGAACTCTTTGGCCTGAATGCCAAGTGTCATGTCTGGAGAAAACCAGGCACCGCTCATCACCTGGCCCTACAGTGAAGCATGGTGGTGGCAGCATCATGCTGTGGGATTTTCAGCAGCAGAAACTGGGAGACTCGTCAGAATTGAGGGAAAGATGAATGCAGCAATGTACAGAGACGTCCCTGGACCCTGAGACTGGGGTGACGGTTTGTCTTTCACAATAAGACAACGACCCTAAACACAGCCAAGACCTCTGATTGAACATCTCTGGAGGGATCTGAAAATGGCTGTTCCATCCAACCTGATGGAGCTCGAGAGGGTTCTGCAAGGACGAATGAGAGAATCTGCCAAAAATAAGCATTAAACCCAAAAGATCTTTAACAAAGTATTGAGCAAAGGCTGTGAATACTAATGTGCATGATCTTTTTTATTTTTATTTATAACAAATTTGCAAAGATTCCAAACAAACTTCTTTCATGTCGCCATTATGCGATTTTGTTTGTAGAATTTTGAGGAAAATAATTAATCCATTTTTGGAATAAAGCTGCAACATAAAATGTGGGAAAAGAGAAGCGCTGTGAATGTTTTCCGGTTGGACAGTAGGTAGGTACTTCACTTTATTCATTTTAGAGAGAAATTCACAATAAACAAATAAAATGTAACACAAATAAAAGAAGCAGTAAAGTGAATCAGTGCAGTCTGTGTTTCTGGATCACATCAGCAGCCTTTGAAGGCATCAGCAGCTACTGAAGCACAGCACAGCATTAAACACCTCACAGCTTCAAAGCGCTCAGATAAAACAGCTAGCTTTATGAATGGCATCAATCACTGCCCGAGCCGGGGCTCTGACCCCCAACCCTGAGAACGAGCACAGCTTTACCTTCAACTCTGATTTGTCCATCACACACTACAAAAAAACATCTACAGACTTTCAGTGTTTATAAGACCTGGTAGAAGCTATTGGGATAGAACATATTTCCAAGGTTAGAGGTTTTGTTTATTATAACCTCTGGCAACCCACAAATTAGACAAAAACCTGATTAATGCTTAGATGATACTATATGGACAAAGGTATTGGGACACCTGAGGGTTCCAGTCATATGTGGTTCTTCCACAAACTGTTTCCACAAAGTTGGAGGCACACAATTTTTTTTTTGTTTGTAATACAATTGTTTGTAACTTTTCCCTTCACCTTAACTAGGAGACCCAAACCTGTTCCAGCATGACAATGCTCCTGTGCACAAAGCTTAACATTGGTTGGACTGGAAAGTCCAGGAGACCCAGAAGAATCCCAGGCCTCCTTACCCTGTATCAGTACCTGACTTTACTCAGCACAAATCTCCACAGGCACACTTCAACTGCTAGTGAAACATCTTCCCGGATGAATGGAGGTTATTATATGAGCCAATGGGGAGTAAATGTGTAATGGGACGTTTTAAAACGCACACTACAATCTTATGATCAGGTGATCAGGTGTCCACATAGTGTTGTGTGGCCATTAAAGTGTATATTGTCATCCTGCAAAATTGTGAGCCTTAATAGGAGTTGGTCTCTTTTTAACTAAATGATGAATGAATGCAGAAGTAACAGAAACACTGACTTCCAGGCATCTTCAACAATCCTGCAGTCTTTATTGAACAAATGTCCCAAACTCGTAGCTTTGTGTTCCTGCAGAATTCTACTCCCAATTCAATGCAGAGGTGCAGTATGGGTAACCCATTTAGAGAGATAGCATCTCTAGGGGCTCTCACCGAAGGGAAGCTCGAAGCGGGTGTCCAGGAGCACTTTGTGAGGTGTCGGGTTGTTAGTGCCATAGATTTCATCTGCTTTCCTCAAAACCTCAGAGTGTAGAAATGTCCAGTCTCCCAAACCTTCCTACAGAAAATCACAGCAAAAATAACTGTCGGATAAAAATCAACACATGAGGGGGCAATGAAGAAATATTGGTTTCAGTGGTGACAGACAGACAGACAGACAGACAGACAGACAGACAAGAAAGAAAGAAAGAAAGAAAGAAAGAAAGAAAGAAAGAAAGAAAGAAAGAAAGAAAGAAAGAAAGAAAGAAAGAAAGAAAGAAAGAAAGAAAGAAAGAAAGAAAGGCAAAAGTAAAAAGAAAGAAAGAAAGAAAGAAAGAAAGAAAGAAAGAAAGAAAGAAAGAAAGAAAGAAAGAAAGAAAGAAAGAGATTGATTATTTTTACTTTATATTTATGTATTAATGCATATAAAACAGTCTCACAGAAGCGACTCGGCAGCTGTGATCGGGAGACTAGAGTCTGATTTAGACTCCGCCCACTGGAGAGACTACGTCTGCGCTACAGCAGACACTTTTCAGTTCAATAACTTACTGAAGCTTCATCGTCGAAAACGCGATAAAAACACGGGACAAAAGCAGCACAATGTAAAAAACACGTAACAGGACGTCTGGTCACAAGAGCTCTCAGACCTCCTCAGAGTGACGGATGCTTTTGAGAGGAATCCACGCGGTCCCCAGCAAAGTGTCCCAGATAAGTCCTTTATTCCAAACCTCCACGATGAGCCCCAGGTCCAAGCGGTTGATCTCACTGCAACACACACACACACACACACACACAATACTGCTTCACTTTCTCACATTATTATTATTATTATTATTAATACTATTATTGTGTTTATTATCATCATCATTCTTATTATTTCCATT
Organism: Silurus aristotelis; assembly: GCF_946808225.1. Taxonomy (NCBI): domain Eukaryota; kingdom Metazoa; phylum Chordata; class Actinopteri; order Siluriformes; family Siluridae; genus Silurus; species Silurus aristotelis. The sequence continues at coordinate 21,467,314 of NC_139591.1, forward strand.
GACTAAAAGACAATAGGCGGAGTTGAAGAGGATTAGAAACGAGTTATTAGAGGGACCGAGCAGGGGGAACGTTTTGGAGACGAGGTTAGAGAACAGCGATTGAGATGGTTTGGTCGTGTGCAGAGGGAATATCAGTAGGAGAATGCTGAGGATGGAGATGCCAAGCAGGAGGAAAAGAGGAAGGCCAAGAAGGAGGTTTATGGATGTGGTGAGGGAAGACAAGAGGGTTGGTTTGAAAGAGGCAGATGTAGACAACGGAGTAAGATGAAGACGGAAGATTCGATGTGGCGCCCCCTAATGGGAGCAACAAAATTACTATTTATTATATATATATATTATTAATATATTATTATTATAATTAGTATTATATATAATGAGTAGGAGTTTAGTGATTATATTTATATGATATTATTATACTATAACTTTTATACAAGTTGTTAACAAAAGTCACACTTTGTAATAAATACGGTACTAAAATCTTTTTTTTTTTTTTTTTTTTTTTAAGTACAAGAGCAACAAATTTATTTATATTGAGTTATATGTCATTAACAGAGTTTCCCCACTCGCTCCAGAAATCTAGAAGCACTGCCTGGTGTTGATCAGATAATAAGAACAGATGAGATCAGACAGAGGAAGCAGGAGGAGGACAGGAACGAGTGGCACTGAGCTCGTTAACTTGAGCAAGAGCTTTCAGAGACGGCAGGTGCATCACAAGGAGGAAAGAACACACAAGCATCACACACCCGACAGACACACCCTACACCAAGAAAGAAAGAAAGAAAGAAAGAAAGAAAGAAAGAAAGAAAGAAAGAAAGAAAGAAAGAAAGGCAAAGGTAGAAAGGAAAAAAAAGAAAAAAGAAAAAAAAAAAGGTAGAAAGAAAGAAAGAAAGAAAGAAAGAAAGAAAGAAAGAAAGAAAGAAAGAAAGAAAGAAAGGCAAAGGTAGAAAGGAAAAAAAGAAAAATGTGGGTAAAAAAAGAAGCAGAAAATGTTTCCAGAATAAGAACCAAAGCAGAAAAAAGTGGAGAATGAAAGAAACAAGAAGATGAAGACGAGCAGGAAAAAAGGGAAGCAGAAGAGGAGCAGAAAGCAGAGGAAGAAGAAGAAGATAAGAAAAGAGGGGAAAATTGAGTGGGAACAGCAGAAGTAGAAGGTGAAAAAAGTCAAAAAAGATGAACAAATAAAAGTAACCGAAATTGGAAGATGAAGAGGTAAAAGAGGAGAGAAATGAAGAGCACATTAAAGAAGAAGAACAGAATATGAAAGAGAAAGAAGATGAGAAAGAGCAAGTAAAGAAAGTGAAAAGAGGATAGAAGAAAAGAAAGAGTAAAAGGTATATTAAAGGAGGACAAAATGGTACACAACCCAAAGAAGCAGGAACTAAAGTCAGAAAAGAAGAAGAAGAAGAAACGAAAAAAAAAAAAAGCTGATTTTTAGCTGATGCTGATGCTCGAAGTCTTAACAACCCTGGAAAATTTCAATACTCGATTCTCTTTAACAACCAATCAATAAAGAGCCCCGAGTCTGCGGCGCAGAAATAAATAAATAAATAAATAAATAAATAAATAAATAAATAAATAAATAAATAAATAAACGACACATCTGCCCCTCGCCTCCCCCCAGTCCCCCCTCGGCAGCCGGGCTTCGTCTCATCCTCGATGCACTTAGCAGGCCACTGACCGACTAAATAAATAATGAATGAATCTCTAAACGCCGCTGTTGTAGTGGCGCTTTCTCTTCCTTTATTCACAACACAGAGCGAGGGATGAAAGCAGAAGTGCTCTCGTTTATCTGCAGTGAAAATCTCGTCATCCTGCCAGCTGAGAAATACTGGTGTTCTGTAGGTGTCACAAAATCTCTCTCTCACACTCTCACCATCCCTCCTTCCTGTCTTCTCTCCCCCCTCCCACCTCTCTCACTCTCGCCTGCACCATGCTCACTCAATCCATTCATCCCTCCATCCCTTACTTCTACCTGACCCCTCACCCCCTCCTGTCCTCCATCTAACCCTCCCATCTCCCCTCCCCCAACCTCTCTCACTCCCACATGTCCCCTTTTACTTCATCTCTCACTTTCTTCCTGTCCTCTTTCCCCCCCACCCACTGACTCCCTCTCAACACTCACTCCTGTCCTCTTCCGCTCTCTTTCTTACTCCCTCCTTCCTTTTTTTTTTACTCTTTAGTATAAAGGCTCTATGTGAAATAATGAAAAATGAATCGTTGTTAATCGATGAATATTTAAGCGTCATCTGTTACTGCGGTCTAAATGATGGTAAAAGGCAAGAAAAAGTCTACACCTGAAATCGGCATTGTGCAGTAAATCGGACACTAATTTCCTGGTTATTTCATTTATTGTGCAAACTGAAAGTAAATAACGAGTCCAAACAAATGATGAGCCCAGATGCTCTGCTGTTACTGGTGCATGAACAAGGTGGTGGATAAAAATAAATAATGATTGAATAACAGTGAGAATCGAGCACACAAACCTCAACAATGCAACAAGTACACAAGGAAAATACGATGAACTCGTCTCTGTGCCCGTCGCTGGGCTTTTATAAAGCACCGTTTGGATTTGGTGTAAAAATATCTTATATAACATCTGTATGACGTTTTTCCCTTCCAATATTCCATGCTTTTCCAGAATCAAATATTCCCTTAAGATATTTAAGACCTGAACTAACAATTTTGAATTCCAACTAGAACATGCGTCACATTACAATCTCTATTTGGAAGTCAGAATCGGAACCTCGGTTGTTTTCCGTGTGTCCGGCCGCACGGTCGGAAGGCACTGTGTTGTCATGGCAACTGCCTCGCAATGTCTGCTGCTGACGCCACAATACAACACCTTTAGGCCGTGTCCACGGTAATACGTTTTCGTTTGCAGACGCATATTTTTTCTTTGCGTTTTAGCCTTTAGTCCCACAGAGACGGCGTCTTTTAGTCAATTAAAACTTAAAAAGTAATGTGTTTTTTGATTCAAAGAGCCGGGAAGTAAACAATCGGCAGGCGGTAAATGAAGCGGGGAGAATCGTCTCGCCCTTCAAGGGACATTTTAGAGGTTTCAATTTGAATGAGACACTTTTGGGAAAGGAGTTAGACGAAAACGCAGTCTTCCAATGAATTCAGATTAGTGTAGCCTTTGTTTTATAAACAATTAATTTTTACTACTGTATTTTCCGGACTATAAGCCGCTACTTTTTTCCCCGCGGCTTGAACAATAAAGCGGCTAATTTATGGATATTTCCTGGGTTTTTCCCGGTTTCACAAACTTCAAGCCAAAAAACTGAGCCCCATAACATTAGACCAATTAAATTGCGGAACGGGTTCAGGTGAACCAATGAAATTCTTTATATTAAATCAGATGCGCTCCCACTGAATCGGGCCGCACCACATCATAAATATGAATGATGTTCCTCTGACGTTTGACCTGCCGCTCACTCGGACTGTCTATAGGAAATGTGAATCATTCGTCACGCTGAAAACAACCGGGCATGAAAACACACTTCACCTGTGTTCTGAGCTAGGTAGTCGTGGTCATACGGTCGGTTTAGACGTAACGGCGCGATAAAACCTCCCTGAGACAACAGATCACATGACTCTTGGACGTTATCTGCATCTGGATGACTCGCAATGTAAACAGTGCACTGGAGAGAGTGAATGACGTGTAACATACTACGTTTAAATGATCACCTTTGGTTCTGGACGAGGCTAGAACAAAATCGTTCTGCCTTTACAGCCTACATTTATGGCGCATGCGTCATCCTAACCGTGCTCTCTAGTGTCGATCTTTGGAAAAAATCTAAATAAACATATCCTCGTTCCAGCTCGGGAGCTAAGAGTAGCCTCTGGTTCTGTGCGCTGCTCCCTGAGGGAACGGAGGTCGTACGCTTTATTGCGTTAGTCGTAATGTTTCTCGGGGAGCGAGGAACACCGGGAGGACCTGTTCGATCAGGGGGACATCTGGCTTTCCTGAGCTCCCATTACAATGGCATGTTATGGTTAATTCGAGAGGACTACTGAAAGAAGGGGGTTTCGTGGAAAGCCGCTGCGAATACAATACAATCCCGCAACATGAGAATGAAAAGAAGAAAAATGATTGGAGAAGAAAGGATCAAACAGATTCTTTTGACTGTAAGCGCTAATGAACCTTTCACAACCATCTCACATCTGTTGCTTCAAAAAACCAGACCAAACAAACAGGGCAATTAATATTTCGAATCATAAATTTATCCGATTTTGTGACTGATCTGTGGTTTACATTAAGCAGCACTTAAACAGCAGGCAAACCTTTTTCAATTTTAAACACGGCCTATAAATCCTTTATCGCTTGTACTTAATAACATTAATGTAATAACATTGTACTTAACATTAACAGCCTACAGAATAGTCATACACACAATAAAAGTGTGTGACTGTTCTCGGAAATGATCAGGTGCTGCGATAGAGCTAATTTCAATTTAATTCAATCAAGCTAGGGTTTGTTTTTGGTCATTTCTTTCCAATAAAATCATAACTTGGGAGTGTTTTAGAGCTGCTACCACAGAACTTCCCATCACTAATCATTAATTAAGGGCGCAAGCAGAATAGGTTGAAGGAGAATGAATACTTAAATACATCAAAAAATTAACCTCTAAGTTGTCAGCGCCGCGCCGGCGCAACCGATATCCCATTGTTCTCAGGGTTGCCAGCGCAACCGATATCCAATTGTTCTCAGGGTTGCCAGCGCAACCGATATCTCAGTGTTCTTAGGTGTTAAAGTTTAGCAATATATTCAATAAAAAGAGATGACTATACATCATTCTAAAGCTCTAAGCCTCAAGCAGCGATTTCAGATCTGTCTTTTAATGGAAAACGTACAACGAATGTATTTTCTGAGCAGTGCACATAAACAACATGCATAAAAAATGCACTACTTACACAATTATTGTAATAGAGAGTCACAAACACTTTCACTGCTGCTAATCCCGGTTTATTAGGAAAGACAATGCTTCACTGAACAACATTCCGTAAAGCATTTCTGCTCCAACCAAACAATAGTGTTGGATTTTAGATGGTTATTCTTTTGTTTACGTCACATAACTTCGGTTGGTGTTTGTGTTTATATTATTCGGAATAACTTTCGCATAAAAAACGACATCTTGCTGGTAAAAAAAAAAAATTAAAAAAATATGGCTGGTAGAATATAGTTTTACAAATCAAATGAGACAACACACTTAAAAAAAAAAAAAAAAAAAAAAAAAAGAGGCGGAATTTCGGGCTTGAGTCTACACTATAGGAGTCCAGGTGACGTTTATCATCAGCACCTATCATATAATTCATAAACAAAATAGCTTTTCTAGTGCAGAGGTGGGAAGTAATGAAGTATTTTGTTACTGTACTTAGGGAGATTTTTCTGGTATCAGAACTTTTACTTTATTTCTATTATTTTTTACTGTCACTCATTCATCTTTTTACACAAATATCTGTCTTTTCTACTTCTTACATTTTCAAAACTGACTTGTTACTTTAGTTTTAATCGATTAAAACTAACGATTTTGTGACAATTTTTTCTAATTGTGCTGTTTTCAGCCCAACAACTTATTTCGCGTCATTGTGAGTTTTTTTTTTTTTATCTACCACTAGTGTTATTATTTCCTGTGCTTTGAGAATGTTGATGGAGAATTATTGAAAAGGTCAGAAGGAGTTGCATTGTGTGTTTGTGGATTTAGAGAAAGCGTACGACAGAGTGTCGAGAGAGAGCAGTTGTGGTATTGTATGAGAAGTCAGGTGTGTCAGAAAAGTATGTGAGGGTGGTGCAGGACATGTATGAGGACAGTGTGACAGCAGTGAAGTGTGCAGTAGGAACGACAGACTGGTTCAAGGTGAAGGTTGGACTGCATCAAGGATCAACTCTGAGCCCTTTCCTGTTTGCAGTGGTGATGGACAGGTTGACAGACATGGTCAGACAGGAGTCTCCAGTGTTATTATTTCCTGGCTCTCACACACCACAGATGGAGGCTAGTTTACGATGTTACCAATGAGTAAGCAGAAGACAACTAGAAGTTTGGGGTTAACGTGGATGAGACAGAGGAAGTCAGTGATGTAAACATGAGTGACAACAGAGACGTTCCTGATCATCATCATTTTTTTTTTCTTGTGTTCTATATGGTGGATGTTCAGCCTGAATACATTCACTGGATAACAAAATGTAAAAAAACTTTATATATGATGTGAGGTTCAGTTACCAGTGTGACGCTAAAACAGGTAGTAATAATGACTACTTTTTTACTGAAGTACATGTGAGAGTACAAACTTCTTTACTTTAACTTGAGGGAAAAATTGGAGTCAGAACTTCAACCTTTACCAGAGTCTTTTAAAACATGAGTATCTGCACTTCTACCGAGTGAAGGATGTGTGCCACTACTGGTCTGCAACTACTGGTCTACTGCTCTATACTACACACGCACACACACAAACACAGGCCTCGACTTGCGGTGGAGATAGGGACCAGAAAACCTATATAAATACACATGCCATGATGATATAAACAGTGTTCACCCGTCAATATGTTATAATGTTACAATGTTTCGGTGAACACTACACGGACAAAACTTTGCAGACACATGACTACAGGAACATCCCATTCCACATTTGCTCTTATAATAACCTCCACTCTTCTGGGAAGATTTTGTGGAGATTTGTGCTCATTCAGGTAGGTGAGGTGAAAAGGTCTGGAGTGCAGTCAGTGTTCCATTTTATCCCATTAGTGTTCAGTAGGGTTGGAGCTGTATAGCAGGAGATCTTCCACTCCATCCCAAACCAAGTATTATATCTTCATGGATCTGGCTATGTGCACAGGGGCTGGTAGAACATTTAAAGACATCGTATACAGTTGGGTGCTTTCAAATTCACAAACTTCCTTCACAAACACTGTGAATGAGCTGTTCCAATAGAAACGATATTGTATAGAAAAACCACACACTAATCATCTTGTGGTTTAACTCCACAATTACTCATGTAAAAAAAAAAAAAAAAACAGAGCCCTGCAGCTGTTGGCTGTGTGCAGCGTTGAGCGAAATGCGACAACACGCTCCATACGGCTTACATAACCAATCATGCGTGAAAGCAAACACGCGCGCATGTGGAGTGTGACGTGTGGATTGGTGCCTACTGTATTGCTTATTGTCATCAGTTTAAGTAGCGACTCCATCGGTGACATGTGGAAGGAGGAGTGTGAAGAGAGTCGCTCACGGTTCTGTGAATCCATTTGTTTAGGAATCATTTAGATATGAATAAAGAGCCATATTATGGACTAGACATCGAATGGCATTAGAGAATGTACACAGAACAAATTCTGGAATAGATGCGGAGAGTCGCCGAATGACAATACGATATAGACCCAGAATGACACCTAAGAAAGCATATAGAAAATATGACAGAGAATGACATTATGCATGGACACAGAATGACACCTAAGAAAGCATATAGAATATATGACAGAGAATGACATTATGCATGGACACAGAATGAAAATATTTTTACAGACATTCATTCTATGGACAAAGATAACAGACACTATGGAAAGAAAAAAAAAAAAGACACACAGACACTATAGACAAAATGACAGACTGACAATATAGACAAAATAGCATGGACAATATAAACAGAATGAAGCAGACAGACAAAATTACAGACACTACATAAAACAATGATGCACAGACATAATAGACAGAATTGACAAATACTATAGACAGTGACACACACACGCTATAAACAGAAATTACAGATACTATAGACAGACTGACACACAGACGCTATAGACAAAATAACACAGACACTACAGACAGAATGACGCAGACAGACACAATATGCAATGTTTTTATAATTTGCCTTTTTTTTTTTTTTTATAAAAAAAAAAACCAATAAAAATGAATGGACTTCAGTTGGTTTAATGTGTACTATGTTTATAGTTTAAAATGTATGCAGTCTTACAACATGAAGTCCTGCTCCCAGCATGGCTGGTCTCCCCGCACCATGATGGTCGTACTCTTGACATTCTGCACCTTCAGGGTCACATAGGCATTAAATTTGTCTGGGGAAAACAAAATGATAACTCGTTAGATTCCAATCTGCTTTGGATCCTTTGCACTTTATAGAGAATAACACAGACGGACACTATAAACAGAAGTACACTGAATGACAGACACTGTAGACAAAATGACACAGATGTACACTATAGGCCAGAGGTGGGCAATTAATTTTTACAAGGGGCCACATGAGAAACCTGAATTGTGTCAGAGGGCCACACCAACGATAATATTTTAGGGCTGCACCGAAATGAAAATTAAATTCAAAAGGCAATGAAATCCATAATTTTTTGTGTTATGCTTTTTGCCTTGGCACCATCACTGGAAACTTTCTTGCCTTTTCAAAAACGTCCTCTACAGACGGAGTGCGCATGTTCGGATTGACTTTACTTTTCTGCGCCGCGTTCTTCTTATATTTAGAAGGCAATCGGGATGTTTGGATTTCAGGTGATAAATTAAACCCGACTTGGAGAAACTCTTTACAGATACACCCCCTCTTAAAATTTCAGCATTGCATGTTCTGCAAATCGCTCTCCGCACACCGCAGACATGTTGCTCTTATCCAGATTATCCAGATGTGCTGGCTGCGCTTTTTTATTGCGTCATTACAATTGTGTTTCTGCCATGTTGTTTCGGTGATTTAGGTATTTCGGCTGAAAATTTTCGGTGCATCCCTGTAATTCATGATTGGCCTCACGCGGGCCGGACAGGGACGTACAAAAGGGCCGGATGTGGCCTTGCGGGCCGTAGTTTGCCCAGGTGTGCTATAGGCAGAATTACACTAAATGACACAGACAGACACTGTAGACAGAATGACCAACACAACGACAGAATGATGCAGACCGATGCTACAGACAGAATGACTACAACTGCATGTAAAATTGAATGTAAAATTATTGCTGTAACTATCATTGCGTTTCGTTGTTGATGTTGCATGATTGCGGAGTTATAAAACTGTTGGTTAGGTTGTTATTAATAAATATTCTTAATAATAATAATAATAATAATAATAATAATAGAATCACAAGATCTGTATTATTCATTCTGGTTAATGTTTTTTATTGTTCTCCGTGTTATAACTGTTAATATCCTGCTGCTCAAATACATGAATCCATCAGGTGTAAAACCTGGTCTTTAGCAGTTCCACAGTGGATCAGCTTGAGTGTGAGCTGTAGAGCTCTACAGAGATCCTGCGCCAGACTGCAATAGGTAAAAAAAAAACTGCCTGAATCGGACCTCGCTGCAAGAAAACCTCGACTATGGTGGAGGGATTACGCAGTGTGACCTAACGGTACGGCTTTATTCGTGTCAGAACTGACAAGGATTAAGAGACAACCCACTCCAATCAAACACACACACACACACCAATGCATGCTTATATATGAGCCTCTTTAAAATCACTGGTCCAAAATCTCAGGAAGCGCTTCAGCTGGAAAACACAAACTTCAAATTCCTGCATTTTATTTAAGGTTGTTTTTGGTTGTCATTGCGGAAATTCAAACTCATTCCCCATGACAACGGCGTCAACAAAACAAAACGAATTCAAGGACAAAAGATAACACGGGTTATTTAAAGAGAGATGATATAAATGCTGCGGAGAAATCAGTGAGGTTTTCAGGGAAAAGAAATGGTGGGACGCAAGTAAAAAAAAAAAATGTAAAAAATTTTATTTTTGTAATAAAATAAATAAAAAAATATTTTTGTTTTAAATAAAAAAAAAAATTCTAAATAAATTGAGAAAATAGCAGTAAATATGTCTTTGGGAAAACCTAAATTGAAAGTTTAAGAAAAAACCTTAAATATACAGCTAATAATACACATGACTTCCTAGACAGAAGTTGAGAACACCCATTTTTTAACATCTTATTCCATGTTTAGTTCCAATTCCCTCTTTTAATAAGCTTTACTCATCTGGGAAGATGTTCCACTAGATGTTGGAGTGTGTTTTTTGGAGTTGTTCAGACACTGTTAGTAAAGTCAGGATCTGATGTAGGTGAGAAGGTGAGGAGGCCTGAGGTACGGTCAGCGTTCACATTCCTCAAGTTAGCAGTTATTAAGCCCCTCATTAAAAAACCTAATCTGGATCCAAACACGCTATCGAATTACAGACCAATTTCAAATCTCCCATTTATGTCTAAGATTTTAGAAAAGATTGTCGCTGCCCAGCTATGTAACCACTTGCAGGAGAACAATATCTTTGAAGAGTTTCAGTCAGGTTTTAGGCCCCATCATAGCACAGAAACTGCTCTAGTTAAAATCACTAACGACCTGTTTTTAGCTTCAGACCAAGGCTACATCTCCCTATTAGTTTTACTAGATCTTAGTGCTGCGTTCGACACTATAGATCATGATCTTCTCCTCGATCGCTTACAGAATTACATCGGTATTCAGGGACAGGCATTAAGCTGGTTTAAATCCTACCTGTCCAATCGTTACCATTTCGTAGATTTAAATGGAGAGCTATCCAGGATAATGCTAGTAAATTATGGCGTATTTTACAATATACATGCTTCCATTAGGAAATATTATTAGAAGGCATGGAATTAGCTTCCATTGTTATGCTGATGATACCCAGCTATATATTTCATCCAAACCAGGCGATACAGCTCAATTAGCTTGCATAACTGAGTTTGTTGAAGAAATAAGAGATTGGATGACCCATAACTTTCTGCTATTAAATTCTGATAAAACGGAGATTTTGCTCATCGGCCCAGAAAATAGTACACAGAAGCTCCGGCATCTCAGCCTGCATTTAGACGGTTGTTCTGTAACTACTAGTTCAACGGTAAAAGACCTGGGAGTTATTTTAGACAGCAACTTATCTTTCAAAAATCACATCAATCAAGTTACAAAAACAGCCTTCTTTCACCTTAGAAATATTTCTAAGCTAAGAAATATGTTATCTATATCTGATGCAGAGAAGCTCGTCCATGCGTTTATGACCTCTAGAATAGACTACTGTAATGCATTACTAGGTGGATGTCCTGCATCATTAATAAACAAGCTTCAGTTAGTTCAGAATGCCGCAGCAAGAGTTCTTACTAGGTCAAGAAAATACGATCATATAACCCCAATCTTATCGTCCCTACATTGGCTTCCTATTAAGTTTCGAATAGACTACAAACTACTGCTACTCACTTATAAAGCACTAAATGGTTTGGCTCCCATGTATCTATCCAGTCTCTTAACACGCTACAATCCGTCACGCTCCCTGAGATCTCAAAACTCTGGGCTTCTAGTAGTTCCTAGAATAGCAAAGTCCACTAAAGGCGGTAGAGCATTTTCACATTTAGCTATGGATGATCATGGAGAAGTAGATGCCGAGTGTTTAAAGGCCCTGGCATGGAGAAGCTGATGCTGGATCTATGATGATCACAAATTGTTCTGTATTTTTGAAAGATTTATGACCAAACTCTTGATGTCACCCATATGAGGATGGGTTCCCCTTTGAGTCTGGTTCCTCTCAAGGTTTCTTCCTCATATCATCTAAGGGAGTTTTTCCTTGCCACTGTCGCCACGGCTTGCTCATCAGGGACAAACTCACACCATTCACCTTCACTGTTGTTTTCTGTAAAGCTGCTTTGAGACAATGTCTGTTGTGAAAAGCGCTATACAAATAAACTTGACTTGACTCATCAGCTTAATAAGGTTGGAATCTATAGTAAGAGATCTTTGACACACAAACCCATGGACGGTAGATCTTCATAGATCTGGTTTTGTGCACACGAGCATAGTCATGCTGGAGCAGGTTTGGGTCTCTTAGTTCGAGTGAAGGGAACATTTTATTCTACCACATCGAAAGACGTCCTGCACGATTGTGTGCGTTCAACTTTGTGGAAAAAACACATATGGCTGGAAAAGTCAAGTGTCACAATACATTTAACCATATAGTGTATGTTTTAGACTCAAACATGGTCTGAGAGAAAGAGAGGGAGATCTTCTCTATTTGCCTGGACAAGACCGATCAGAAATTAGAAATCGGGGGAAAGGGGAAGCTCAGATGTTGGACTTTAGATCAGAATGTTGTTAATTTCCAGCACCACTAAGCTGCCACTGCTGGGCTCTTTAACAAAGCCCTTAACTCCAAACTACTCAGATGTTTAATTGAGATAATTGTCGCACCACCAAATGGCGTAATTGAAAAGACGTCTCATTTCGGCGTATTCAAGTTGATTATTTTCACCACACCGCCTGTTAATGGTCCCGTGACCCTCTGAGCGATAACACTGAGGCACGTGGGACTGAGCTCCTTGGCCTGCTTGTTCTTGGCTCGGTCTCAAATCAAACACCGGATCAGATGAGCGTCCTGCAGTACAGACGGTTCTCTTCCCTGTGTGGTCGAAGGTAAACACGGCCGCCAGTCGAGCCTTCTCTATTGACACTTGGCTCTTTTGTTTCTCCGACATCGTGAGCGTTTGGACAGTTCTGTAAACGACGCTGCCGACTTTCATCCTGTCACTCAAAACAATGCCACCTGTTTCACATGGATCATACCGGCTGTTTGAATAGATTTAATAGGGTTTGTTCGACAGCTTTATCACGTGTGTGCGCGTGTGTGTGTGTGTATAAACATTTCATCTGTATTTTGCTTGAAAGTTGTTTCGAGTTGCTTTTCCGATCACAACAGTTTAAAGAGTAATTATTTGAGTTACTTTTTTTTCTTTTCTTTTTTCGAAATAAAAAAAAAACATACATTTTAACCGAAAAGGACATTTTTTTCTCCTTTTTTCTCTTGAAAATGTATATATATTTATACATTATTTAATGCTTATATTTTTTGCTTTATTGCCAAACAGAATAAAAAAAAAAAAAAAAAAAAAAAGGGATGTCAAATATTTTTCAGGAAGCACATCCTCATCAGGTTTTATTTCGTCTCTTAGCTGTGATGGGAAATGGTGTGTGATTAGTGTGTAAAGGAAACGAGTCATTAAAGCCGGCTCTACCAGGTGACTCGGTTGTAAGTAAACATCGGTCTCGTCTCTTGGGACGTGAACGTTTGCCCATAGAATAAGAACGGGAGGGGGATCGGATTTCAATTCCATTGTAGTGGCATTTTAGATTCAATGGAAAATAATCTTTGTGTGTCTTCATGTGCTCCAGTGAGTCCATGTGCGGTTTATTAGTTTAGCTTCAATGCTAAGAGTCAAAGTGAGTTACGTGGGCTGTTTTATTCAGGTTTGCTAATCGGATGCAGGATCCTGTCAAAGTATTCAGTAATGAAGGTTCTTTATCTTCTCAGGACATTGGGGGAAAAATGTCCACCTCCTTCATATTGATCCTCCATTAGAGCAGATCTAAAGTTTATTTAGTAAAACCAAACAAACCAATCGACATGCCAAGCTGATTCGATTAAGAACAATATAACCCCTGATGCTGATCTTATCAATAAGTCACATTTGACTTTTCCCCTATGCAAAAGGGACCTCCCTTTACTGATCGGAAGGTCAAAAGTTCAAGCTGCCACTGTTGGGCCTTTCAGCAAGGCGGAAAAAACTAATCGATTAAAATCGTTAATGAAATTCGTTGTCAACGAATGCAGTTATCGATTAGTTTGTCTTGCTCAAGTTTTGGTTTTAGCATAAAACACATTTTTACTCACTGTTACTCACCAGTAAATGTTTATGCATTTATAAGTCGATGTTTTATTATTTTTTGTAATTAAGCCTGTTAGCTCGCCATGTTTCTCCGTTCCACTCTCTTTTTATAGCATATGTCCGCTACAACAGTAACTTTCATTTTCAAACGTGATTTACTGCTGCTTTATGTTTATATGCTTGTTTTCGAGTTTGTGCATTACATTATTTTGCATACATCATTTCATTATTCAACAAAATTTCATTAATTGTATATTCTAGATGCTAACATCTTTATAACTTTTTAAAACAAAAATGGTCAATGTTGTATTAGATTTCATAAGGGTTTTTTTTACGCATGGTTATTAACTTGTAATTATTCAAAACGATGCTAATTGTTGATTTGCTTCACCTTTTATACTCCAAAGTTGTTTTGATTTGTGTATTTTTTTTACTTTTTTTCTTTTTTTTTTTACAAAACCCAGCATAAGTGAATTTGTTCACTCAAGAGAAATCCTCCATGCACTCCTCAACATGTAGCACCAATAAGCTTAATAAAATGTCAAAATTAAAGATAAAGTCAATATGTGGCTTTAGCATTTTAGCCCTTATCCCTCTGTTTTCCTGGGGTGCTGTATCATGGCTGAACCTGAGCCCCAGGAAAACAGAGGGACCCCCAGCTTCCTAACAGCTCTGGATATATAAAGAGGGAATTTCACTGTGATGAATAAAATGTTTTAAATGCTTTTATTAATAAATATTACTTTTTGTTTTATTAATAAAAATATATACACTCTATGGACAAAGGTTTCCAGACACCTGACTATAAGACTGATATGTGCCCCTGCATTTTCCAGCCGTATGCGGTTCTTCCTCAAAATGTCACCACAAAGTTGGAACTGAATTTGGACGTCGTGGCATTATATTTTCCCTTCACTCGAACTTGGAGACCCGAGCGCCCGTTGACGGTACCCCAGGCCTCCTCACATCCTCACCTACATCAGTACCTGACTTTAATAACAGCCTTGTGGATGAATAAATCTAAACAAATATCCTTAAAATCTAGAGGAACATCTATTCTGAAGAGTGGATCGATCAGTTCCTGGTCTTCAAAAATGCTCTTTTTTTTCATTAGCATTTCCTGCTGTGTTTTCCTGAAAGCCATGAATGGATCTGGAATAAAGTGGGAGTTTATAGCTGGTTTTTTTAGAATAGGGCAGGACCAGTAAGAGCACAAGGCATTTCCCCAGCATTCCCTCACTTCCTCCTCAGTCACGGGCCTTACGGGAACGCTCCCAGGGCAAACAGTGCACAGGATTAACATGGGGGGTGCGGAGGATAGAGGAGGGAGGAGGGATTTGGGTTTAACCAACACTGATCTCATTCTCAGTGGACAGAAGCCTCAGGACATTCACTAATGCACATGGATCAATCAGGCGGTGTGCAGAACAAACCCTGAACAATTCAGCTTTGTGAAAGACACCTGAAACCACGTTTTTCCACACACCAGTAAACCTGCACCTTGTGTTACATTTCAGGAAAAATGTCACAATACACACTTAGAGGAGGAAATGCTGTGCTTACCTGGAGGCCCCTGGAGTTTGGCTTTCTTTACTAAATAGAAAAAAAAAAGAAAGAGAGAGAGAGAGAGAGTTAGGATGTGTGCAGAAAAATCACAGGCAAAAAAAAAAAAAAAAAACAAGATCAAGACAAGGCATCAAACGTGCGAGGACAAATCCCAGGACTGTAAACGAATAAATTAATAAATTAGAATAAATCAAAAATAAATGAATACATAAATAAATAAACAAAATAAAATAAATAAATCTATGTAATCTTCCTTTCCTTGTTTCCACATGCCTTTTTCATACGTTGTCTTCCTTCCTGTCGCTTATTTTTCCTTCTTTCATTTTGTCATCTATTTCTTCTGCAATTCCTTTTAATTTCTTGTGTTCTCTTTCTTGGTTTCCTTTTTCCCTCTAAATCTTTCTATATTTCCTGCCTTCCTCCTTATCTTTCTCTTTTTCCTACTTTAGTCTCTCTTTTCTTCCTACTTTCTATCTTTCTTTCCTTCCTTCCTTCTCTCCTTTCAACTCTCTTTCATTCTTTTCGTCCTTCTCTCTTTTCCTTCTTTCCGTTCTTCTCTTCCTTCTCTCTCTCCCTCTCTCTTTCTTTCCTTCTTTCTCTCTTTAATTAAGTCTCTTTACATTCTTCTATAATTGTTTCTCTCTTTTTTTTCATCCCTTTTACTCGCTTTTCTTCCATCACTTTATTTTTCTTCCTTTACTCTCGCTTTTCCTCCATCTTCCTCTGTCCTTTAATCTCTTTCTTCCTTATTCTATTTCTTTTATGCTTTTTTATATTTCTTCTTGCCCTTTATAATCCCGTTCTCTAGCATTTGCTTGTTTTTTTTTTTTTTTTTTTGCTGTTTGCTGTCTCTTTCTTTCTTTTATACTCCTCATTTTTTGTCCCATTTAACCGTATATTCTCTTACTTTCATCCTCATTTCTTTATCACTCCTGTGTGTTTTCTCCCTCTTTTTTTTTTTTTTTTTATCAGTGTCCACATTATTTCCCTTCGCTCCTGTCCTCGCTCAGACCCCATCACCGGATTGCCTGGGATTATTTCAGCAGATTATTACTGGATGAATGTGACAGATGGATGCTGGGATTGTGCTTAACGCCATCACAGGATTAACAGAATGGACATTCCTTAAACTTTTCCCTGAGATGCATCTAGGTTTGTTTTTCCAGGTTTTATCAGATGACCTTAAACAGCACAGGATCAGACTTGGATCAGACTTTACCAACACCCTTTAGACTGAATGAGCACAAATCTCCACAAAATACATGTAAACCTTATGGTGTCCACAAACTTTCTCTTTATAGTGTCCACTGGGGGAACATTTTCCATGGATCTCTAAACCTTTCCATTGTGACGTGCATGTGAGAGCCTCCGGATTTCTTCAGGTTTAATGTCTAACCGTTAATGCTGCAATGCCCTGGACCAGGACAATGGAAACTAAGGCTTATCTTAGGTGCTGGTTCGTGCTCTTTTCTCTCTCTCTCTCTCTCTCTCTCTCTCTCTCTCTCTCTCTCACACACACACACACACACACACACACACACACACACACACACACACACACACACACACACACACACACACACACACACGGTGTCAAAGTGCACCTCCATATCTTCCCATTCCTGTTGTGTAAACAGCTTCAGCATCACAACCTTCACTTTAAATACACCATGACCATCAAAACAGTGTCCTCCAGGATCATCTTATCAGATTCCCTTTTTTATTGAGTGTGTATTCTGTTATTAACTGTAATGATGTTCCACAAGAACTGAAGACATTTGCTTATTTTCAATCTACAATATTTTTTCAATTTATATAAAAAAATATTTCTTTCTTTCTTTCTTTCTTTCTTTCTTTCTTTCTCTCTTTCTCTTTCTCTCATTCAACATTCTTTCTTGTTTTTTTTCTTTCTCTTTCTCTTTCTTTTTCTTATTCAATATTTTCTCTTTTTCTCTTTCTTTTCTTTTATTCAATATTTCTTTCTTTTTGTCATTCAATATTCTTTCTTGCTTTCTTTCTTTCTCTCTTATTCAATACTTTCTTTCTCTCTTATTCAATACTTTCTTTCTCTCTTATTCAATATTTTCTTTCTTTCTTTCTTTCTTTCTTTCTTTCAATATTCATTCTTTCTTTCTTTCTTTCAATATTCATTCTTTCTTTCTTTCTTTCAATATTCATTCTTTCTTTCTTTCAATATTCATTCTTTCTTTCTTTCAATATTCATTCTTTCTTTCTTTCAATATTCATTCTTTCTTTCAATATTCATTCTTTCTTTCAATATTCTTTCTTTCTTTCTTTCTTTCTTTCTTTCTTTCTTTCTTTCTTTCAATATTCATTCTTTCCTTCTTTCTTTCTTTCTTTTTATTTCTCTCATTCAATATTCTTTCTTTCTTTCTTTCCTTCTTACTTTCTTGTTTCTCTCATTCAGTATTCTTTCTTTCTTTCTCTCATTCAATATTCTTTCTTTCTTTTTATTTCTTTCTTTCCGCACTTTGCTTCTCTTTCTATTCCCATTCCAGCACAGGACAGCTACCAATTGTGACACGTGAATTGAGGCGTATTGTACAAACCTCTCTCCAGTCTGCAAAACACTCAGAGGAAAGCAGCACATGCCCTTTTCCACATGCCTCAGCTCACACACACACACACACACACACACACACACACACACACACACACACACACACACACACACACACACACGGAACTGACACTGTGCCCCTCCCACTCAGCACAACTGATTTTATTCCCCAGACACTTCTTTCGAACTCTTTGCTGTTGTCACGAGCGTCGCACCTCTATGTTAAAGTGGTGACATCACACTGGCACTGTAGACTCAAGAAAGAATCACAAAATGTTACATCTATAATAGTTAACTAAAGAATTGTGAAGGAGAAAAAGCTCTCCAACTGAAAGGCTATCAGGATTTCAAGAGGTCAACAAACAGGACCTGTTTAACAGAAAACAGGAAGTGAGGATGGAAGTGGTGCGCTTCAGTTTTAGAATCTGGTATTTACTTTTGGCTGTGTGAAGCGTGGGACAGAGGGGTGTATGGCGCTAAAACGGCTCGCTTTTTCCAACAGATGGACAGAGGATTACAATTCCAATCTCGTTTCTTTATTGCTCCCACTTTATTTTTCTCTTTTTCGTGTTCGCTTAATATTTCCACTGATAACAGTTTCGACAATTTTCTTTCAGACTGATTCTTCTGCCCTAAAACACTTTCTATTTCTCAAAATCACTCCAGCAAACTCATCACTGTAGTAAAGTGCAACCTTTATCACGTCAAACAATCAAAGATCTTCTGTTCATCTGGGTCACTTGATGTTTCTTTTTTTGTGGGGTGTAGATTATGTGAATCTTTGGTAAAAACTCAGACCTCAGGCACAGCACACTAGTTATTTTCCTTTGCCCTGCAGTCTGATTGTACAAAGCCTTCACCTACTTCAATCAGTGACAGGACGAAAACATGGCCTTCCTGCTGTCAATCTCAGTAAAGAAGGCGTGATTCAAGTGCCTGTCAGTCCCAGTGAAGAAGGTGTGACCCGATTCTTATCAGTCCCAGGAAAGACCTGAGTGCCTGTCAGTCTCAGTAAAGGATATGTTACCTAAGTGCCTGTCAGTCTCAGAAAAGAAGGTCTGTCCCAAGTTTCTGCCAGTCCCAGTAAAGGGTGCATGACCCATGTGCCTGTCAGTCCCAGTAAAGAAGGCATAACCCAAGTGTCTGTCACTGTCAATATGGAATGTGTGACCCAAGTGCCTCTCAGTACCCAGAAAGAAGGTAAGACCTAAAAGTGCCTGTCAGTCCAAGTAAAAAAAAAATGTGTGACTCAAGTGCCTGTTAGTCCCAGTATAGGTATGACCGGAGTGCTGGTCAGTTTTACTAAAATAGTGTAATCCAAGTGCCTGTCAGTCTCAGTAAAAAAGGCCACTAATTTTTATCTGGTCAATTGTACAAATTATATAGTAATAAGTCACGCTGAAAAAGTAAATGTGACCTAATTGCCTGACAGTCCTAATAACGGAGGTCTGGCCCCCCGGGGTCCCTGTAACTATGGTGTAAAATGAGCACCTATCAATCCATGTAAAAAAGGGGTGACCCAAGTGCCTGTCAGTCCCAGTAAGAAAGAAGTGGCTTGTATAGATGTCAATAATAAAAAAAAAGTGGATTCTGTTTGTCAGTCTTGTAGAAGGCGGCACGACCTCTTCGTCTACCAGTCCTAGTAAATGAGGCAAGATGTCTACAGCTTAAAACATACCATCCTGAATTACAGAGCAAGTTTTATGACTGTGTGGTTTTATCTCAGCCCTCGGGACAATAATGGTAAACATCATAACCCCTAATCTGAAAATGCCAATAATATAAAGTGCTCGGTTTCACCAAGACTGAGCACAGAAGCCATGCCTCTTTTACTGAGGCCGACCTTTAGAAAAGCCACACCTCATTCAAGAAGAAAGCGAAACAAAGAAGACAAAACTTCTCCAAAACTAAGAGATCCTGTTTTTTGTAGCTTCAGAGATGTTTTTTTTTTTCCATAACATATAGACATAGGTTTCTTCGATCTTCTCTCCTTCTGACGATATATAGATTTTCCATGGCTGCTTGTTTGCTTGAGTACTAAAGCTTCCATTTTTTTAAAACCATTAAGAACTTAGTGACTAAAACCCAATACGCAGTATTTGATTTAGAGTTAGTTAGGCTCCGAGTTAAGTGTGTAAAGGGGATTAGTGGATAACAATCGTGCACACCTTCTTCCAAACAATCGGTGAACAGCAGTCACCATGTAGCACATGGGACACCCAAATCGTTCCTTTATTAATAGGTGGAAACCTGGTGGAACAAAAGTTCTAAATGACATCAATAAAACCGTCCGTATGATGAATAACGGAGATGAGAGCGGTACAATGAGAAGGGCAGCTCGGAGGAAATTAGCCTGTAACATTATTAAAGATGGACAGGTAATAATTGTGATATGGTAGGATGGAATGTTCGGTTGTGCCGTATGAACTCGCGCAGTGTCTGTGCGTAATGACGTCGCCATGGAGATGAGCTTTGGCCCGGAAAGAAAACGAGGAAACTGAAGCATGGCAGAGACGGGGTGACGGAGAAAGTGAGTCATGTGTGCCAGCTAGAACTAATCGTACACCTTTTCTTTCCTTAGCTTTACCACTCGTTTTAATTAGTCAGGTGTTTGATCGACACAGAGGTCATGTCTCGCCCCTGAATCTATACAGATCACACCTCGTTAAACAAAACTAAAGAAACAGAGGCCACGCCTCCACCCCACTGAGATCCCACCTCCTAAACAAAACTGAGCCACAGAGGCCACACCTCCACCCCAAAGAGATCCCACCTCCTTAAACAAAACTAAGATATAGAGGCCACGCCTCCACTCCACGGAGATCCTGCCTCCTTAAACAAAACTAAGAGACACAGAACAAAATTAAAACAGAGGCCACGCCCCTATAACTAGGAGAAAACCTCCTTCTCTGAAATTGTGTGTGGCCTCTGTGGCTGACAATCAGCAACAATGGGAGAAAAAAAGGCCACGCCTCCTTCAAGGGAGCCGACAGCAATAAACCTAAACCCCTTTACTGTCACGCGGAAATAATGGAAAATTTTCCACATAATTTCAATTACTAACACGACTGTTACTGGAACACTACAGAGCCAATGACGTAAGAACGGAGATTAAAGCCACATAGGATGAAGCCACTGCTGAAAAGTTCTGTAAATGTGGAAGAGCTGGAATATATAAAAAATAAAAAAAAAACTAACGAACAAAAGCATTTTATTCTTTCAGACAAAATCACCAGAACAACAGACATGTATATCAAGCATGTCCTCATAATGTAGTATTAACTAGTAAATAAACACAGTAAAAAAAAAAATTTTAAAAAGGGACCGAAATGCTTCATTTAAAACGCCGACGCCAGCATGAGGGATGCAAACCTCGGCACTCAGATCTACATGAAGACTTAAAAACTCTTAAAACCTGACTGAAACCTAATACTTAGTATTTGCTTTGGAGTTAGTTTGAATCCGAGTTTGTTCTTGTGAAGAGGATTAGAACGATCATTCGCACGTTCTTCCAACAACAGGTGGACTCCGGTCACGTCTTCACCATGCAGGACGTGGGCCTTGCTAAGCCGCCTTCTATTACTGTCAACATTTACACATACAATTACGATTGCTGTCATCACTAAATTACCTTATGATGCGCTTTTATCATAATATTTTGAGACATTAATTTTTTATTTAACCAGAAAATGCTGATGTTAAAATTTGGAATGAAACTCCATTAATTACAAATCAATCTACCAGTAATAAAGCAATATTAATATTTTCATAGTCAATGTCCTGATACATATTGTACCACCGATCTCACCACCCTCTACCAGTGTACCACCGATCCCTCCATCCTCTACCAGTGTACCACCGATCTCTCCACCCTCTACCAGTGTACCTTTGATCCCTGCATCCTCCACCAGTGTACCACGAATATCTCCACCCTCTACCAGTGTACCACTTATCCCTGCATCCTCCACCAGTGTACCACTGATCTCTCCACCCTCTACCAGTGTACCAACATCCCTGCTTCTTGTATCACTGCTCCACTGATCCTCCACCAGTGTACCACTGATCCCTCCATCCTGCATCACTGCTCCTCCATCCTCCACCAGAGTACCACCTATCCCTCCATCCTGTAACACTGCTCCACTGATCCTCCATCCTCCACCAGAGTACCACCGATCCCTCCATCCTGCATCACTGCTCCACTGATCCTCCATCCTCCACCAGAGTACCACCGATCCCTCCATCCTGCATCACTGCTGTACAGATACCTCCAACTTCCACTATACCCACTATCTCTCAAGGTACAGGAAAGACATGCTTCCAAGGCTCTTCTTTTGTAAATGGTGAAACAAACTTCTACCTGATGTCTGAGCCTCTAGTAGCCATCAAACAACTTTGAGAAGTTCTTTAAATAAAACAAAAAATAATACTACTTTCTATTTCTTGTCCCAACAGAGATTTAGACTGATGGTACTCGCTAGTAAACAGTACTAATATGTATTTAAGTCACTCTGGATGAGGCATTTTGTAATAACAGTCAAACACCAAATTTCCAAAAAATTCCTCTCATAGACTCCTGAAGAATGTAAAACATTAACATGTCTACCTGTAACTTGTAATGCAGATACTAAGAAATTCACATCCAGCAAAATAGAAGCGACATTTGCGTAAAAGCATCAGCTGCACAACATTTGCACTCAGGCAACAAGGACGCAAACTGAAGTGCCACTATTTATCCCTATTCTCTGTAACTAATGAGCGAAGACCAATGAAGCAGTAAAGTGTGTTTACTAAAACCCATTTACAGCATTTGGCAGATGCCCTTATCAAAAAGCAATAAACAATTATCTCTTTAATATGAATAAATGATGGATTAAGGTTCTCGCTCCGGAGCCCAGCAATCATGGAGCAAAAATCTGAACTGTTTACCTTCTGATCAGAAGCGTAACATCTCAACTGCTGAGCCATCACGTCCCAGAAGTGACTAGGAGTAGAACGAAAACCACAGCTAAGTATTTCGGGCAAATCCTTTGGTTTTCCTTAGAAATTTGGAACGGCTCAATGTTCTTCTGCACACAGAAACTTAATATGGTTGAAGTTTGACTGTGAATCGCTCAGAATTTCAGTAGAACAGAGAAAAAGGAGAAAAAAAAAAAAAAAAAAAAAACTCTGCTACTGTCAGATACAAGCATAATTAAAACCAAGGTCATTGGTGGATGCACCAGGAATGTCGGCTGTTTAAGGGAAATAAAGTCAGAATTGCGAGAGAAAAAAAAAAAAAAGGGGGAATTTTTTTTTTGACGTGGCGGAAATCCATAGTATTCAGGCCAAAGAAAGAGACGAAGTTTCCCAAGTTTGCGATCATTTCAAACTAAAACGTTCAGAAAAGTAAACATTATGATTTTTTTTATTTATATATTTGCATTTGATGTAAAATCGCAAATCAAATGCACCGCATTTCTTAGACAGTCTAGTGTGCAATTCTTTTTTTTAAATTTTTCTAAAAAGGATAAAATGACGTGTTAAGCGTCCCGTCTCATTTTCTCTTGCATATTTAGTGTTGCGCTTTAATAAAGAAAAGCTACTTCTTATCCGATTACTCCATTAATCGTTGGAATAATCGTTAGCATACTCGGGTACTAAAATTAGCAACATCTTTACATGGGTTGGAGTGGAAGATCTCCTGCTAGAAGAGTGGAGGAACAGCAAATATGGTCTAAGTGTGGAACGGGAAGGTTTTATTAAAGCATCTAATGGACAATGAAGATTAAACTGCTGCTACATGCTTAAATAAAAATCACATTTATTGGCAATTGAAATGCAATAAGAACAAAACGCCATATAAAAAAAGTCAACAATGCTAAAAAAAAGTAATGAATGCTGGATTAAAAAAAAGGATTCCATACTGAGAAAACCCGCAGATTGATATTTAGGAGCTACGACATGATTAGACAATTTCCTGATTTCTGTTTTCATACTGCAGGTCATTTTGAACATTTCAGAGCCTCTTTTGTGCTTGCCGGTTTGTTCCGCAGGCGGTTCATCGACGGCTTTATTATGCGTCGCGAGCATGAATAAATCTCAGAGAACAAAAAAGAGACGAGGAGGTTTTGCCGGGAAAAAAAAAAAAAATCGACTGCGGAGGTGCACCTACGTTCTCTTCACGAAAGGAAAAGGGAAAACATAAATGATTTCAGAGGAGGAGTTACTGCCAGGGACTGGGTTCAGATTCAATCAGTTACCAGAAACAAGTTTGATCTTGGAGATGATTTCTAGAAATTTAAAACAGGATTAAAAAATTATAAAAAAAAATTAATAAATAAAATGTACAAAAAGACAATTTTTTTTTATGTAAAAAAAGAATAATAATAATTAAAAAAAAGTATTACACTTAATTACATTCCTGGAGCACTTTATTCCTCTGGGGCCACAACGATTTGCCACAGAAATGACATTTTAACGTTTCATCTCATATCCCTATGGAATGTTTGTCTATTTACGGTTACATTTTAATAGTCAAACCTTCCTAAAACAAATTAGCCCCATTATCACTTATGTTACAGCTACAATCTTAACAACAAAAACCTCTTCTTTTTTTTTTTCATTTCTTTAAGTACGAAAAAAATAAAAAATTATAAAATCGCATAATGTCATGCTACTGAGTAACCACAAACTTCGTCGAGTTTCCAGTCTAGAAAAATAATCAACATTCAGGCAATTACAGTATCTCCACTTCATCACACCACACCTACGTAACCAACATCGTGATCTTCTGGCGTGTCTGGAAAACGCAGCCCACAAATCCATCAGAAAACACAGAGCAGCAACGTTTCTTCTGATCGTTACGCAGCTGATACTGGAGACTCCCTACATAAATGAGCATCTCATCACAGAAAACGTCATTATAGAAACGATTTTCTGTGTCCTTCGCTATTAACCAATTAATCTGACCAATTCGGAGAATTCAGCAGTCATGTGGTGCATTTATTTAGCTTGTGACTCTAATTCAAGTTAGAAGTATTAAATACAAAACTTTAAATCGTTACATAAAACTAAGCGATAAATACATTTGACATGATCTGAAAAAAAGGACTTTCAAATTTGTAACAATTCAATTGAAATTCTACAGAGTATTTAACACTGGACACTGTCCCATTAAAAAATAGAAGTTAGTCAATAAAAGTTGATCCTATTGGCTATAGCGGTGAGGGAAAAAAAAGCTCAGAGATGATATGAGGAAGGAACCTTAAGAGGAACTAGACTCCTCATTAGAAGGAAACCTGTCTTCATTTTGGTGACACCAAACTTCCATTCGTTACAGTTCCATCATTGTTAAGGTTCTTTTTCACTGATGAAGACTGGAGTGTAAATCTGTTCAAGGTAACTAGTCATTTTAGCAGACTGTTAATATTAATTAAAGTCCAACTTTCAAATTCCTGACATTTTTACAGATTTTAGTAGCAACAAATCACCAGTGATCCAAGTTTCAGTCCCTAAATATAAAACTTGAAAAAAATCTCCAGTGTGTAACTTGAAGTTTTATGTCGCATCCACATTCATGTCTCACAAATCATTTATGCGTACATAAGTATATGCATTTACACACACACACACACACACACACACACACACAATCACACAAAACTTTAGCGCAACAAAAAAAACTATCCTTTAATTTCACTTTTGCTGAATTTATTTTTACTTAAAATTACAACAAAAAAAAAGATATACACATTTGTTACAATTCTTTCCTTTGAAAATGCATGAGGATGTTTCTTCACTGTAATTTTTTCTTCTTCTTTTGTTCATTGTTCAACAGATTAAAATAATCACATTTGCATTACTTATTGCATTATGCACCAAGATTGCACTTTTTTTTTTTAATTCAGTCCATGGTGGCAAACCCTCAAAAAAAAAAAAAAAAAAAAAAAAAAAAAAAAAAACAGCTGGGACGAAAGGTGGAGATCATACGGATATAATGTGGAGATCGTTTAGATGCAATGTGGAGACTGTGTGGAGATCGTATGGAGATGTGGATATCGTGTAGAGGTTTTATGTGGACATCATGTTGAGATGTTGAGACATATGGAGATCATGTGGAGATATGATCAGGTCAGATTTTCTAACTAGAGACATTTTACCTAAATATCTTCCATTATAACAAATAGTTAAAGACCTTTTTAAAATAATATATAAAAGAATTATAAATTCAGAATCAGAAACCATGTAGAATTTGAGATCATCAAGAAAAACTCACAAAAGAAATACTTAAAAAATAATAATAGTAAGAATTTTACAACTTAATTAAAAAACAAAACAAGGTGTACATGCAAACAGCTGGGGTTTAGTGAATTAAATTATGTTTAGAAATAAAACACACACACACACACACACACACACACACACACACACACACACACACACACACACACACACACACACACACACACACACACTCACTCACTCACTCACTCACTCACTCACTCACTCACTCACTCACCTCTGACACACAGCAGGGACATGTCAGTCTCTTTCCTCTCCGCTTAAAGTGATTGTTTGATCAGAAGAAAAGTAGCTTTCCGGTCCTGACACATTGCAGGACAAACTTTACTCTGGACTGATAAAGTTTCCTCTAGGTGCCACGTCCGGACTCACACCTCTGCCCTCGCCATGATATAATACACACACACACTCACACACACACACTCCCTCCCTCACTCACTCACTCTCTCTCTCTCTTTCTCTCTTTCTCGTTCTCTCTTTCTCTCTCCCTCTATCACACCGGGGGAAGCGGACTGAGCCTCGGGGCGGGGCTAATCACTCTAAAATGACGTGAAGCCCAACCATTCATCTATGAGCCTAAAAACAACCGACCAATCAGCAGCAAGAAGGGCGTGTCATTCCGCTAAATAAACACTCAGAAGGAACAGGTGTGACGCGCTGATTTGTAAAGTGCCCCGCGTTTCCGTGGCAACCGCGTGTGCCGCCGCAATTACTTGCGGAAGTGACGTTTAAGTGTAGAAAACGTAAACTAAGAATTTTGCATATTACATTCAATCTTATTTCAAACCACTGAGATTTAAATTCGAAATTTTTTTTTTTAGACAATGTTGTTCACATGTATTTATTTATTTATTTTTTTCTTTGTTTGTTTTTGTTCGTTTACTCATTCAACCATTCGTTATTTAGTTGGTTAGTTTGTTCGCGTGTATGTTCGCTTGTTTTTTTTTTGTTTGTTTGTTTGTTTGTTTGTTTGTTTGTTTGTTTGTTTTATAGTAAAATGTCATTTAGAACCACCAACTTACTACTTGCCAGTGTCACAGAAGATGTAGATTTATTAGATTAATAAAAACGTTAAACAAATTATATTAGGAATAATATAAAACAATACATAAAATTATTTGATAGATAGATAGATAGATAGATAGATAGATAGATAGATAGATAGATAGATAGATAGATAGATAGATAGATAGATAGATAGATATAAAAACACTTATAGGATGAATATTAATTCTATAATAATATTAAAATTATAATTATATTCACTATTTCAGCTTATGGAAAATCACGCTAATTATTGAACCTATTAAATTGTAGTCTACGTTTTAGTAATTATTACTATTATTATTTTTATTATTATTATTATTCATTCATTCATTTTCTCCCGCTTATCCGTAATTCGGGTCGCGGGGGCAGCAGTCTAAGCAGGCCCCTGCCTTCGACTGCTGCCCAATCCTCACAGCACCGTCCCTTACGGTCCCTCCTGCAGGTGGTGAGCCCACGGGAAGGCGGCCCCACATCACTCTGACGTCACGGACCTTGATATTTCCCTCGTAAGGGACCCCCGGAGCATAGAGGGTTAAGGGCCTTGCTCAACGGCCCAAGAGTGGCAGCTTGGCGATACCGGGGCTTGAACCCCAGACCTTTTGATCGGCAACCCAGCGCCTTAACCGCTGGAGCCACCACTCCACTCAATATTATTATTATTATTATTATTATTATTATTATTATTATTATTATTATTATTATTATTATTATTATTATTATTATTATTATTATTATTATTATTATTATTATTATTAGTGGTCATGTATAAGTAGTTAAAACAGGATGTAAGAGTTGGGGTGGCCTCTTTTGGCAAAACGGTGCTGTTATTATAATGAATGAATTAATTAATAAATAAATGGAAGGATTAATGAACGAACGATTGAACGGACGTTAGTATTTATTTTTAAATTACTATTTTTTTTCACAGTGAAAAATAAAAACCTATCAACTCTAACCCCTATTATTCACACTGCAAGAAAATCTCCTGACAAAAATAAAGTGAGAACTGTTGATAAGTGAAAGTGTGTTACATCATTAGTACTGCATTATTTCATATAATGGGACATCTGATAAAGATTTTCTTCCTTAGATATTAGATTACATTGAATTACATTAGATTGAAGTGAAGTGTGCAGTAGCAAGTTGGACTTCATCAAGGATTGGCTCTGAGCCCTTTTCTGTTTGCAGTGGTGATGGACAGTTTGGTGGACGAGGTCAGACAGGAGTCTCGGTGGGCTATGATGTTTGTGGATGATATTGTGATTTGTGGTGAGAGTAGGAAGCAGGTTGAGAAGAGCCTGGAGAGGTGGAGGTACATGCTGGAGAGAAGGAGAATGAAAGTCAGTAGAAGTAAGACAGAGTACATGTGTGTGAATGAGAGGGAGGGCAGTGGAGTGGTGAAGTTGCCGGGAGAAGAGGTGGAGAAGGTGGAGGAGTTCAGGTACCTGGGGTCAACAGTGCAGATTAATGGAGAGTGTGTTAGAGAATTGAAGAAAAGAGTGCAGGCAGGGTGGAGTGGGTGGAGAAGAGTGATAGCAGGAGTGATTTGTGATAGAAGAGTATCTGTGAGAGTGAAAGGGAAAGTTTATAGGACTGTGGTGAGACCTGAGATGTTGTTTGGATTAGAGACAGTGGCATTGAGTAAAAAACAGGAGGTGGAGCTGGAGGGAGCAGAGCTGAGGATGTTAAGATTTTCAACGATGGACAGGATTATAAATGAGTTTATTAGTGGGACAGTGCATGTAGGAGGTTTTGGAGACAAGGTGAGGGAGGCGAGATTGAGATGGTTTGGACATGTGCAGAGGAGGGACATGGGGTATATCAGTAGGAGAATGCTAAGGTTGGAGCCACCAGGAAGGAGGAAAAGAGGAAGACCAAAGAGGAGGTTTATGGATGTGGTGAGGGAAGACATGGAGAAGAGGTAGATGTAGAGGGCAGAGAAGTATGGAGACAACTGTTCCGCTGTTGCGACCCATAACAGGAGCAGCCAAAAGAAGATAATATATACCTTAATTATTTGCCCTGCTTTATATCTTTAACAACTACAATGATTGTTTTTACTCTGTAATTTGAGTTACACTTGTAGAAATTCTATGAACAGTTTCCGATTAATCAGGAGCGAGAATATTATCTGGTACGTCTAGACGGACAGGTTGATGGGGTGACTGTAAAAAAGATGCTTCTGTTAAAAAAGAAAATGCAGATTTGGCACAGAAATATAAAACAGAGGTATTGGTATTGTTTTTATTTTGATTGTAAAAATAAATCTGTGGTCCGAAGTAACCCGGAACGACTTGTTGATGCGCTGTGTTTACGGGACGCGCTCGAACCCATTTTAACGCCGCACCGCTCCCGTTGTGACGCACCTCTTTTAGACAATTCCCGCCTCTCACGCCTGAGCAGCCTATCCGCTTGCGCGCATGCCGCCGATTGGACAATGGATCATCCAATAGTTAGGCGCTCGCGCTCTTGGGCTAATTGGAAAACGGGTTTGGAGAATGACGCGCGGTAGAATTGACCAATCACAGAGCAGAAGGGCGGGGTTTGTTCTGAAAATAGGTGGGAGAAACGTTGCACTGATGTAACCGGTCGCAACTGTGTAGCGGCTCTCAGGCGTGAAGAGGTTTCTGTTTAACAGTGTGTAGAAGAATTTAATTGTTTATTGTAAGTGGAATAAAAAAAGCGTATTATTATTAACACGGTAATGCTGAGGACTGTAGTGTGTCGGACCGGACGTGGACTTCTGAAGGTAAGTGACATTTGTGAATGACAGCGCGAGCGCCACACGTGAGAACACGCACAGGCAGGATTTCACTTTCAGGCGAACATTTAATCCGGAAATAAAGTCATTTATAAACACGAACACGTGCAGCTGCGGTGGTGTTC
This sequence comes from Silurus aristotelis, assembly GCF_946808225.1. Classification (NCBI taxonomy): domain Eukaryota; kingdom Metazoa; phylum Chordata; class Actinopteri; order Siluriformes; family Siluridae; genus Silurus; species Silurus aristotelis. Next base: position 21,497,331 of record NC_139591.1, read on the forward strand.
CACAGGGTTTATATTTATATAGGAATCATTCTTTTACGTGTTGAATTCAAATCAGTCTTGATTACAATCTTCAGCTTATTTGTGTCTAAATGTTGTAGAAATTTTTGTTCTGTTTTGAACACGTGCAAGACTCATAGCAAGTTTAAGAAAGTGGAGATACAAATTCTACAGACTATCTGATAAAAACACCTTCAGTTTCTCTGTTTGTCTCTTTGATCAATCAATCAATCAATCAATCAATCAATCAATCAGATTAACCCTAACCCTAGATAGATAGACGACAGACAGATGATAGATATTGTTTATCGATTGATCTTTCTACCTCCAGTCTGACTGTTTATCTATCTATCTATCTATCTATCTATCTATCTATCTATCTATCTATCTATCTATCTATCTATCTATCTATCTATCTATCTATCTATCTGCATGTCAGTCTTTCTATTTGTCTGTTAGTCTTTCTATTTGTCAGTCAGTCTTTCTATCTATCTGTCTTTGTCTTTCTATCTATCTGTCTTTGTCTTTCTATCTATCTATCTATCTATCTATCTATCTATCTATCTATCTATCTATCTATCTATCTATCTATCTATCTATCTATCTGTCTTTGTCTTTCTATCTTTCTGTCTTTGTCTTTCTATCTTTCAGTCTGTCTGTCTTTCAATCTGTCTGTCTGTCTTTTTGTCTATCAGACTGTTTGTCTTTGTGTCTCTGTCTTTGTCTGTCTGTCTGTATTTCTATCTGTCAGTCTGTCTGTCTTTCTATCTGTCTGTCTGTCCTCCTATCTCTCTGAACTCTGACTGCACCCCAGACCTCCTCACCTTCTCCCCTACATCACTACCTGCCTTTATTAACACCACATGTGACTGATGAACACAAATGTCCACAATCACACTCCAAAATCTAGTGGAACATCTTCCCAGAAGAGTTCTAATATACCTTTTCTTATTTCCTTTTAAATAAAATAGTGTAACTCGCTTTAACTGAAGATTTTTTTGTCTGTTTGTGTTTGTGTTTCTAGCACTCATGCAGGTCCGTCCCGGTGTTTTGGGGAACTGGAGCTCAGCAGCGATGGGCTTCCAGCCTTCCCATGAACACGGTGATGCTGTTTGTGCCCCAACAGGAGGCCTGGGTGGTGGAGCGGATGGGGCGCTTCCACAGAATCTTAGAGCCTGTAGGTTCCTGACCTGTACATTCACACACCACATCCTCGTGTCACTCCCGACCTGTAATCCTCCAGGACCCCATGGTGCTCCGCTCGATTATTTTTGTCATTCTACGATTAAGACATTTGAAATGTTGCCAGGTTTACCAGCCATATATTAGCTAGACATCGATCTCATGTTGACTCCCAACCTGTGTATTTAAATGAGCTTCTTTATTTATCTATCTATTTATTCTATCAGTACATGTATTCGAGATTTGTCTTTAAGGAAAGGTGTCCTCAAGGCGTCCTCAGAGTGGGGTGTCCAGTAAACGAGTGCCGGCTCCCAAAGGTGCCTATTGAAATACAGCGAAAGTTATTTATACAGGCTGAAATCAATGCCTCCATGTTTCCAGGGGTTGAATTTTTTAATCCCGATCCTGGACAAAGTCCGCTACGTGCAGAGCCTTAAGGAGATTGTGATCGACGTGCCGGAGCAGTCCGCTGTATCTCTTGGTAAGTCGGATTTTTTTTTGTTTTTGCCACTAAGGAAAGCATGATGTCCATACTTCTGTTCATCTGTCTGCACTTTATACCTCCATGGGTCCTTCAGAGATTTCTCAAGGACCTCAAAAAGTGATTTAGGATCGATCTAGAAAAAAAAAAAAAAAGACTGCAACCAGCAGATGATTCGTTTATAGAATTTTGATACAAATAAGATCAAAGTTACAGCAAGATCAAAGGTCATGAATTTTTTTTGGTTGGTTCCTTTCCTGGTTAAAGCATTTTATTTTATTTATTTATTTATTTATTTCTCCCCGAAATCACAAACAAATCACTCTCCGAAAAAATTGGGAAACGGCGGAAATAATAATTCGAAACATAATGAGCTCCAGAGCAAATTTAAATTGTCTCAGAGCAGCAGAATGTAAGAATTATAGAACGACAATGTGCACTGAGAAAAGCGCTCTAGAAAAAACCTATTTATATTTGGACTTCCCACAATCCATATTAAATTTTTTGTAATGAAGACCTCTTTTATTTATTTATTTATTTATTTATTTATTTATTTATTTATTTATTTATTTATTTATTTCTGATCCAACTGAATCTCTGTCGCTTTTATACACATTTTTCTTTGCATCATTTCATCAGTATGTTTTCTGTCGACCAGATAATGTGACACTACAGATCGATGGGGTTCTGTACCTGAGGATACTCGAACCCTTTAAGGTGCAGTATGTCCTCACGCAAAGTCCTGACCTTTATAACTTTATGTGCGCTATGTTTTATCACGCGGTTTTTTCCCCCTTTTTTCTCCAGGCCAGTTACGGAGTGGAAGACCCTGAGTATGCGGTGACTCAGCTGGCACAGACCACCATGAGATCAGAGTTGGGAAAACTCACTCTGGATAAAGTTTTCAGGGTATTTTTCTTCTCTTTTTTTTTTTCTCCATTTTTAAAAATGTTTAATTTACGCTTTCATGAAAAATCACATCCGAAAGTGTATATATTTTGTAGGAAGTTTGATTTGCAGCAAATTTGTTGTCAAAATGGGTGGTCTTTTAAAATTAAATAAAAAATAAATAGAGTGACTCTAGAGGGGAGGTGTGAAATCTACTATTTTACTTCTTTTCATAAAAAAAAAAAAAAAAAAAAAAAAAGAATTCATGGTGAATCAGAGGTTTCTGTTTTACATAACTGTATACATTAGCTAATATTTTCTGTTCATATTATAAATGATATAATTATAAATGTAAATGATAATTTATATATATTTATATTATATATACATTTAGAAAATTTATATTATAAATATATAATATTTCAACTGTTCGAAATTTAAACTAATGATAATAATTATAATAATTTCTTAGATTTTTTTTCTATTTTTCTTTCACTTTTGTCATTTAGGAAAGAGAGTCGCTGAACTCCAACATCGTGCATTCCATCAACCAGGCGTCTGACGACTGGGGGATTCGCTGCCTGCGCTACGAGATCAAGGACATTCACGTCCCGCCGCGCGTCAAGGAGTCCATGCAGATGCAGGTCAGGCCCGAGTAAAGAATAACCAATGTCCAATAGTTACTAGTCCCTAAACAGGGGGCATGGCCTATAGGTGCGGGAGGCGTGGTCTTATTCTTATAGCATGTGCTTTTCATTCATGACTTTGTTCTGTTCATAACATGACATCTCTGACATTCCCGTATCCAACGTGAACGTAGGGGAGTTACTGTGAAATTACCAATAAACATTCTCTCTCCAGTTTCATTTCATTTTGTGAAAGCTGATCATTTCATAAACCAAATATATAAAAGAAGAGCCAAGTAGGACAAAAGTATTTTGCGCCATTCGAACATCTGTTGTAGGCAAGGCGCTGCAGTGGCCGAGCTGCATTAGTGGAAAAATTAGCACATGCTGCCCTTTCTTTCTAGACATTTTCAGCTTTAAGTTGTTTCTTTTTTCTATTTTTCTTTTTAGTCATTACGAAGCATAAATTGTCCACAATGTGAACACGCTCGGTAATTCAGTCTGGTGGGATGGTAATATTTATTCACATCCAATTCGAGTACGAGGAAAATCAGCTCCAACGCCAACTTTTTTCAGTCTAACTGGAATTTGTTCGGTTTTTATCTTCGCTTCCACATTTTTATACTGCAAGAGTGAGAAATAAGACGCAAAATTCAGGGTTCCTATGGATTTTGGAAAAGTATGGAATTAGTTTTAAGTGATTTCCAGGTTTCGATTTGATTTGTATAAAGGGTGGGGGTTAATGGGAAAAATATTTGCGTTTGCTTAATATTGCCCTATTTGGCAATGTGTTTCGCTATGTTTCCGTTAATTGAAAGACGGTCCTCTGTGTGAACGGAAGGACAAAACCGAGAGAAAATGATGTGTTTTTAAACGAAATCGTAATAGTGTGAACACGGCCAAAAACTGTTCGACGCTAGACCGGCTCTGCACGGCTGTGATTGGTTGTTACGTTGTGAGGCATCAGTTGTAATGACAGTACAGCGCCCCCTACCGTGTGACTAAAAACATGGAAAAACATCAGAGATTGTAACATAACGTGTGTTTTAGTTATCATTATTTCAGGTCTTAAAATTATTTGAGGATGTCTGCATATTTGAGTCTGGAATTTTGATGTGACTCAGAAGAACCAGTCGTCTCGAAGCGAAATCTCTGTAGGTTATGTAGAGGAAACCGAATCGAGCGGTTTACCTCGTGACTCTTCTAGTCCGAGTCGCTCGTCCCTATGAAGGTGATTTAAAGAAACGAAATGAATCGGATGACTCAAAAAAAAAAAAAAAGATCCGTTCATTTCGAGGAACGTGATTCGAAGAACCGAGTCATTAAAATGACACTGCTTGTGACTCTTGCGCAGGTGGAAGCGGAGCGGAAGAAGAGAGCGACGGTTCTGGAGTCGGAGGGAACGAGGGAGGCGGCCATCAACGTGGCGGAAGGATGCAAACAATCGCAGATCCTGGCTTCTGAGGGACAGAAAGCAGAGCAGATCAACAAAGCTGCAGGTGCAGATAAAGCTGTGTGTTCACTGTGTGAGATACAATAGGAGTGGAGAGAACACCCTGTCATCATCAAGCTGTGTGTGTGTGTGTGTGTGTGTGTGTGTGTGTGTGTGTGTGTGTGTGTGTGTGTGTGTGTGTGTGTGTGTGTGTGTGTGTGTTGATTGTACTATGATGTGTTTGCATTACAGGAGAGGCGAATGCTATGTTGGTTAAAGCGGAGGCCAAAGCGAAGGCCATTAGGCTTCTCTCTGAAGCACTGACTCTGCAGGTACTGTTTGTTTGTGTGTGGAAATGTTTTTATAATCATTATTACAGTGTAGATATAAAACACTGATCTCTAGAGTAACTTATAATATTCGTTCTGCAAAAATACATAACAATGAATCCACTGTCAGGTGACATGAACAGCATTAATGATCTCGTTACAACGGCACCAATGACACGGGTGGGATTTATTACATGCTCTGTAGCCATGGTGACACTGCAATCTATTATTTATTTATTTTTTTAATACTCCTGGTAATGTTGTGTATGTTTAAAAAAAAAAAAAACACATAAAATAACAAATTTCAACGATCTAAATTATTTGTTCGACCCCATTTGGGTATTACAGATGATTTGTGTGCGCGCGTGTGCGCGCGTGTGTGTGCGTGCGTGCGTGCGTGTGTGTGTGTTTTGGGAAACCTGAATTTCCCAGCCATACTCTTCTCTTTTTCAAATTTGCCACCACAAAATCTGAAGGTGCACAATTATATCGGACGTCTTTGGATTCTGAAGCAGGGCTCTTTCCCCTTCGCTTGAATCAGGAGACCCAAAACGTGTTCCATTACGATACGCTTTGCATGAGTCGGAGCGAAAGATCTCCTGCTATAGAGCTCCAACCCTATTGAACGGATCGATGTGAACGCTGGAACACCCCAGGCCTCCTCCTCACCTTCTCACCTACACCAATAACTGAATTTACTAATGCAAACGTGGCTGAACGATTCTCTACAAATCTAGTAGAACATCTTCCCAGAGGAGTGGAGGAAATAATAAGAGCAAATCAGGACTAAATGTGGAATGCGATGCTCAAAAAGCACCGTTCTTACGACCAGGTGTCAATAAAATGTACATTTAGTACCAGATTTATGTTTTTAAACAGATTTCTAAATGAGCCAGGAAGTGCTTGGCCCCCTGTACACTTAATCGCTACTTGCAGCTTTATTTATGATTTGAGTTTATGATGATTTGTTATTTGAATGTGGGTTTTATCAGAACGGAAACGCAGCAGCGTCCCTCAGCGTGGCCGAGCAGTACGTTTCTGCTTTCTCCAACCTGGCCAAAGAGTCGAACACGATCATCCTGCCATCGAACACAGGAGATATCTCCACCATGGTCACACAGGTCAGCATCTCTCATGCCTCCAAATCCCGAGAAATAAATAAATTCATCACGTATTTGTAATGACGTTTGCTACAGATTGATAGACGTTTGCAGATGATTGCTACGGCTTTATCAAGAGCGCAGAGATCATTCTCCTTAACCGTTTTTTTTATTTTTATTTTTTAAGGCCATGGCGATTTACGGGACTTTATCCAAGACGCAGAGCCCCGGCCCGGTGAACCCCACAGCTGCAGACAACGAGTCAAAGTTTAAGGCGATCCCAGAAGATTTAACACCCGAGTCCACGTCCGGTCAATGAGATCGACACGTGAAGTCTGGTTGCGCTCTGATTCGTATTTTTTTTTCCCCCCTGTTTTTTTTTTTTTTTTTTACATTACGTTGATACGTCAATACTGGAAAAAACTGTCACGATAAACATACGCATACAAAATAAACTGAATAAAGAGCCGATTTAATTTTCTATTCTCTCAACACACTTCTGGACAATTTTTCGAAAAAAAAAAAAGAAGAAAGAAATTGTGTGTGTATATATATATATATATATATATATATAATTTTTTTTTTATTTCTTCCTCTAAATGTTGTATCATATGATTGTAAGGTTCAGCATCAGCGTATGATACTTAATAATGCTTATAGGCTTTAGTATGCTCATAAGTCATTTGAATATAAGACGTATATAAAAATGATCCTATAAAAGATGAGCTATAAGAGGAATAAAGCGTTTTGGGACGTGGTTTTACAGTAAATGAATCGACTGGGAGAAGTACCTTCACATCTACGATAATTAGTTTCCCAGAGCTGCATGCCTCTGTGGTGGATTATTTACTTATTACTCATTATTGCAGCAAATTCTGGGAATTCTCGGAAGTTTTCAGCAATAAACTGGGATTTAACAAATTTGCCGGTTCGCCAATTACAGGGAACTTTAAATTTAGTTGGGGAAAAAAATCTCGCAGGATAATTTTTGGTGAAACAACCAGATATAATGCAATTTCAGTTGCATTTCTACCTGCATATTCATCAGTCGCATGCACACTTACTGCAGGGTTGCTGAGGCCACGCCCCCTACATGCAGCATGCATTTCACCAAAACACATCATTTTTTCAATCCTGCACACAAAATAATGAAAAAATAAAAAAAAGTCCATCTTGGGAACTATACATGTAAATGATATAAATATTACATAAATGTATGTTTAAAAAATGAGATTTTACATGAACAAACGAAATGTTTTTCATATATCAAATCAAATCTAATTTTATTTGTAATATACAGATACATACAGGGTACGACATGTAGGGAAATGCTTTTAACAAGAAAAAGAAAAAGAAGGCAAATAAATAAAGTATAAAAAACATATAAAATAAAATAAGAATATATATAAAGATATAAACATTATATATATATATATACACAGTACAGACCAAAGGTTTGGACACACCTTCTCATTCCAAGAGTTTTCTTTATTTTCATGACTAAGAAAATTGTAGATTCACACTGAAGGCATCAAAACTATGAATGAACACATGTGGAATTATATATGGAATTATATACATAACAAAAAAGTGTGAAACAACTGAAATATGTCATATTCTAGGTTCTTCAAAGTAGCCACCTTTTGCTTTGATTACTGCTTTGCACACTCTTGGCATTCTCTTGATGAGCTTCAAGAGGTAGTCACCTGAAATGGTCTTCCAACAGTCTTGAAGGAGTTCCCCGAGAGATGCTTGGCACTTGTTGGCCCTTTTGCCTTCACTCTGCGGTCCAGCTCACCCCTAAACCATCTCGATTGGGTTCAGGTCCGGTGACTGTGGAGGCCAGGTCATCTGGCGCAGCACCCCATCACTCTCCTTCTTGGTCAAATAGCCCTTGATGCCTTCAGTGTGACTCCACAATTTTCATAGTCATGAAAATAAAGAAAACTCTTTGAATGAGAAGGTGTGTCCAAACTTTTGGTCTGTACTGTGTGTGTATATATATATATATATATATATATATATATATATATATATATATATATATATATATATATATATATATATGAGAGAAAAGGATGTAAATACAAAAAAATGCTTATGGCAGTAAGCAGTGAAACAGTAAACAATTTAAGGTGGTTTTGATTGTCCATAAAGTCCACAATTGAATATATGGTACAGTTTATATATTTCCTCAAATTTAAATGAATTCCCAAAAGGTTCCTGGAAAGTTTCCAACTTGGAATATTTACCCAGTTGCTTTTTATTATAATAATTATTCAACTTCAAATTACACAACAATGCCAGGGGTATAAACTAAAGTAACATAAAATTGTAAAAAATAAAATATCACCCATATGACACAACGAGACAATTTAAAGTTGGAGCTTTGGAGTTGTTGGAGGTAGTGAGAGTATTCAGGTATGATTTAAGTTTATAAACACACTTAAATTAACATGTGTTTGAAAAATAAATAGGTTTATCCAAAAAAACAAACAAAAAAAGAGTCGTAGCAACCAACAGGCTTCTTTATCTGACGAAGAGAAACTGTGAGGAAAAAAACTGGAACAGAGGTACAGAAATTCTTCCAGAACAAAGCAGAATAGATGAAGAACATCATCCTCCCCATGGATTATCAATGCAGCTGTTCCAATCTCATTGTAGAACAGAGGTCTGATTACAAAAATAAATGGATAAAAAAAGGTTCATTTTCTAGTTTTAAAAAGATGAACTTCAAAGAAACCTGAAATCTAAATGAGTTATTAAGAAGCAAAATTTCCCAAATGAACTTTCTGGAAATTTACTGGAAATTTTCCATCCCTTTGCAACCCTACTGATTATTAAAGGATCACAAGAGATAATTCCAAGTGTAAATTAACCCCAGGCATCAGATGTGAGTCTGGAGGTTTGTAAACGGCTGTTTCTGTGTTTTTGTCTGTGTTTCTGTTGTTTGAAATACAAACACTGTGCAACTGTTCACCTTTAACGCCGGAATGCTATTTTGAAAACTAGAACCCGGAAGTGACTGAACTGCTACGCGGGTATTTGCGGAAGCATTTAACGCGTGTGTTCACCCGTATTCCGGTTAAAAGCCCCGCCCCCTGATTTATGATTGGCTAGTTTGTATCGCGACGTATTACAACACGGAAGTCTTGCTTGTCTGTCACCATGGCAACCTATCGACACTTATTTGTTTCTGTTATTAATTGTAACGTCAATGTTGGAATAAATAATAAAACAATAATTTGTTTTTGTAATATGTGTATTTTTTAAAAATATATATTAATGATTTATTTATAGGTATTTTTTTTATAATTATTACATCACAATTCATAACAATTATAAACGTATAAATGCAATTGTAAACCTATTTTATATTCTAAAGTTGTCGAACTATATTATTAACATATTTTTATTTGCCATATTTTACAATTTATTTTGTTCAATTCTCGTCCGAAAGACTGGCCTGATGAGCGACCAATCAGATCGAAGAGGCGGGGCTTGCTGAATACAGGTAGGAAGAACAAATCTACGGTACCGGTGTCAATGTCGTTGGTCCGCGGAACTCATTTGGGTTTGGAAATAAACATGCGGCTCTGATCCGAGTGTCACTGCGGGGATTCGGAGGGTTAAACCGGATTACTTTCAGGTCGGACGGGATAAAGTGTGTGTTTTCCCCCCTAAAGATTCAAAAAGACAAGAAATTCTGCAAGGTCAGTATGAAGCGTGGAGAATCCAGAGGTTTCCTCTGAACACTGATGTGGAGAAGGTAGAAGGTCTGTCCAGATCACTGAGAGCTTCCTTGTGTTCAGGTTTTTTAATGAAACATGAATTAACATTAAACCCATTTATACCCTTTCATACCTACAATTACAGAAAGGGTGCTTTTTGTCTGTCTGTCTGTCTGTCTGTCTATTAATGTATGCATGTGTCTGTCTGTCTATTTATGTATGCATGTGTCTGTCTGTCTATTAATGTATGCATGTGTCTGTCTGTCTATTAATGTATGCATGTGTCTGTCTGTCTGTCTGTCTGTCTGTCTGTCTGTCTGTCTGTCTGTCTGTCTGTCTGTCTGTCTGTGTATTAATGTATGCGTCTGTCTGTTTGTCTGTCTGTGTCTTAATGTATGCGTCTGTCTGTTTGTCTGTCTGTGTATTAATGTATGCGTCTGTCTGTTTGTGTGTCTGTGTATTAATGTATGTGTCTGTCTGTCTGTCTGTCTGTCTGTCTGTCTGTTTGTCTGTCTGTCTGTGTATTAATGTATGCACATGTCTGTCTGTCTGTCTGTCTGTCTGTCTGTCTGTCTGTCTGTCTGTGTATTAATGTATGCACATGTCTGTCTGTCTGTCTGTCTGTGTCTGTCTGTCTGTGTATTAATGTATGCACATGTCTGTCTGTCTGTCTGTCTGTCTGTCTGTCTGTCTGTCTGTCTGTGTATTAATGTATGCACATGTCTGTCTGTCTGTCTGTCTGTCTGTCTGTCTGTCTGTCTGTCTGTGTATTAATGTATGCACATGTCTGTCTGTCTGTCTGTCTGTCTGTCTGTCTGTCTGTCTGTCTGTCTGTCTGTCTGTCTGTCTGTCTGTCTGTGTATTAATGTATGCACATGTCTGTCTGCCTGTCTGTCTGTCTGTCTGTGTATTAATGTATGCACATGTCTGTCTGTCTGTCTGTCTGTCTGTGTATTAATGTATGCACATGTCTGTCTGTCTGTCTGTCTGTCTGTCTGTCTGTCTGTCTGTCTCTGTCTGTGTATTAATGTATGCATCTGTCTGTCTGTCTGTCTGTCTGTGTATTAATGTATGCGTCTGTCTGTCTGTCTGTCTGTCTGTCTGTGTATTAATGTATGCATGTGTCTGTCTGTCTGTCTGTCTGTCTGTCTGTCTGTCTGTCTGTCTGTCTGTCTGTCTGTTTGTGTATCTAACTTGTTTATTTCACAAAACAAAATGGAAAGTAAATAAACAGAAGACAAAACTAAATTCTCTCTCTCCTTCTTAAATTCACTCACTCACTTACTCACTCACTCACTCACTCACTCACTCACTCACTCACTCACTCACTCACTCATTGAATTTAGAATCAAAGGGACTCTGTGAGAGTGAAAGGAAAAGTTTATAGGACTGTGGTGAGACCTGAGATGTTGTTTAGTTTAGAGACAGTGGCATTAAGTAAAAGACAGGAGGTGGAGCTGGAGGTAGCAGAGCTGAAGTATGGACAGGATTAGAAATAAGTTTATTTGAGGGATTAAACATGTAGGACATGTGGTGAGGAGGGACATGGGGTATATCGGTAGATAAATTTGGAGGATGAAGGAAAAGAGGAGGCCAAGAAGGAGGTTTATGGATGTGTTGAGGAAAGACATGCAGGTGGTTGGTGTGAAAGAGTCACACGTAGAGGACAGAGTGGTATGGAGACGGATGATCCGCTGTGGCGACCCCTAGTGGGGGAGCAGGCAAAAGAAGAACAGTTCTGCATTTAAGTGCCTATAACTGAACAGTATTCCTCAACATGAATGGAATGGACATGAGGATGGGTTCCTTTTTGAGTCTCCAGGTTTCTTCCTCTCTTTCAATTAGCTGCGTTTAGTACTTTTAAAAGAAAAGATCGCAATAATAATAATTATAATTAATATAAAGCATTCTGATACACTTTGTGTGCGTGTGTGTGTGTGTATGTGTGTGTGATGGGTAAATGATTTCCTCTGACAGAATGAAGAGTTTTCCCGTGATAGCTCTGCTCCTGTGGCTGTGTTGTGTGTTTTATGTTGGTATTTTCCTGTTCGTGGGCGGTTTCCTGTTGGTGCGTTTGGAGGTCAACAGGACGAGCACCTGCGAGGACGTCTTGCCTCCATCTTCTGATGGTACATCACCCGACTTCTGCCCCGAACACCCTCGCGTACGCAGAGCCGTCATCCTCATCATCGACGCCCTGAAAGCCGATTTTGCTCGTTACGACCCGGGAAACCCGTCCCCCAGAGCGTTCGAGAACAAGCTGCCGGTCCTGGGGGAGATAGTGGCGTCTCGGGGGTCGCACTCCAGGCTGTACACGTTCAGAGCCGATCCTCCGACCACCACAATGCAGAGGATTAAGGGCTTCACCACCGGATCTCTACCCACCTTTATAGACGTGGGGAACAACTTTGCCTCGAGCGCCGTGTTAGAGGACAACCTGATCCATCAACTCAGTCAAGCAGGTTAGTGCAAAGATTGTGCTTTATGAACATCCCATTCCACATTTAGTCCCAGTTACAAGAACCTTCACTCTTCTGGGAAGATGTTCCACTGGATTTTGGAGTGTGCTACTGGAGATTCACTCAACCACAAAGCTGTTAGTAAAGGCAGGTACTGATGTAGGTTCCAATTACCAAAATTGTTCAAAAGGATTGGAGCTCTATAGCAGGAGATCTTCTACATCTTCCAACCCCATGTAAAGCATATCTTCATGGAGCTGGCTTTGTGCACAGGGGCATCATCATGCTGGTCCAGGTTTGGGTCTCCTAGTTCAAAGTGAGGGCAAAATTTAATTCTCCCGCATCCAATTGTGTGCCTCCAACTGTTTGGAGAAGAAGCACATATTGCTGGGAAAAAAAAAAAAAAAAGAAAGTTAAACAAGAGTCGTGATTGAGATTTGATCAGACTGACGTTTTTCTCTCTGTGTGTCTAAAGGGAAACGAGTGGTCTTCATGGGAGACGACACGTGGGTCAGTTTGTTCCCCAAGAAGTTCCACCGCTCGCTGCCGTTCCCCTCCTTCAACGTCAAAGATCTGCACACCGTGGACAACGGAATCCTCCAGAATATCTTTCCTATTAGTAAGTACCTGTGATACCTGTGTGGTTTCACACACAGTTCTGTCTCAGGACACGTTCTCTACTCACACACAGGTTCAAGTAGACTCTCATAAAGAATCTCCAGGTGAAAGTCACGTGGATGCTTTCAAAAACTCATAAACAATTAGATTATGAGTTTTAAACTGATGGATTTATACATTATATTTATAGATTTCAATACAAAGTAAAAAAATCATATTGCTTAAAAAATTATATGATTACAGATTGTTTGCTTTTTTTCTTATTATTTTTTATTACTACTTTACAACTTATTTCATTCAAATATTTCGCTTTTTTTCCCCATCACTTTTTTATTTTCAAAATGATTTACAATTTATTTTTGCTTTTTTTATTGAAGTTGACTAAATACATTTAAATAAAGACAAATAAATGTTTGAATCATGAATGAATAATGTTAAATTCTATAAGAAATATAAACCTCACGTGCTCACAGTGGATGGAGATGACTGGGACGTGCTCATCGCTCACTTCCTGGGTGTGGATCACTGCGGTCACCGATTTGGACCGGACCACCCTGCCATGGCGGAGAAGCTCACGCAGATGGACGGAGTTATCAGGCGAGTGCTAACAAATCATTCAAAGATTTCTGTTACATCAGAGAGAGAGATCAGTGGTGCAACTGTAGAGGATGGAGGAATCAGTAGCAGAAGATGGAGGGATCAGTGGTGTAGCGGTAGAGAATTGAGGGATCATTGTAAGAGTGGTAGAGGATGGAGAGATGAGTGGAAGAGTGGTAGAGGATGTAGGGATCAGTAGTAGAAAATGGAAGGATTAGTGGTAGAGGATGGAGGGATCAGTGGAAGAGTTGTAGAGGATGGAGAGATCAGTGGTAGAGGATGTAGGGATCAGTAGTAGAAGATGGAAGGATTAGTCGTATAGTGGTAGAGGATGGAGGGATCAGTGGAAGAGTGGTAGAGGATGGAGAAATCAGTGAAAAAGCAGTAGAGGATGGAGGGATCAGTGGAAGAGTGGTAGAGGATGAAGGGATCAGTTGTAGATGATGGAGGGATCAGTGTAATTGTGGTAGAGGATTGAGAGATCAGTGTAAGAGTAGTAGAGGATGGAGAGATCAGTGTAAGAGTAGTAGAGGATGGAGGGATCAGTGTAAGAGTGGTAGAGAATGAATGGATCAGTAGTAGAGAATGGAGGGATCAGTGGAAGTGTGGTACAGGATGGAGAGATCAGTGGTAGATCAATGCTGTATGTCTGATCTCAGGTCAGTGATAAAGCAGCTGCAGAACGACACTCTGTTGGTGGTGATGGGGGATCACGGGATGACCGACACCGGAGATCACGGAGGAGAAAGTGAAAAGGAAACGGATGCTGCTCTGTTTCTCTACAGCGGCTCTCCTCTGTTTCCAGCTCCTGATGCTCAGGCGAGTTGTTACAGCACATCCGAGAATGTGTTTACCACCTTTACTCAACTTTCAGCTCCCGGGCCGTGCACAGGCAAATTAAAGGGGCAGTGGCCCAAAAAAGGGGCACTGGGGGGTGTATGTGGGGGGTGTGATTGTTAATACAAACTATCATAACCTCATCTTTCATGAATTGCAATGAAACATTATTTCTAAGAATGTGGATATTTATAAGTAGATGTGGAATGGGGAGGTGGTAGCTCAGTGGTTAAGGCATTGGGCTTTGGATCAGAAGATCACAGGTTCAAATCCCACCACCACCAAGCTGCCACTGCTGGGCCCTTGAGCAAAAAGCCCTAAAAAAAAAACCACTCCCCTGCTCAGTTGTAAGTTGCTCTAGATAAGGGTGTCTGCCAAATGCAGCAAATGTAAATGTAAAAAGTTTTTAGCACTTTTAGAAGACCAAGAGCAAATTATTACCAACAAAAATACAAAAACAAATGACCAAATTATTAATTTGGCACTGACTGTAATGTAGACTGTAATGCATCTACCTGTTAATGCATCTACCTTCAGGAACTTTCACCTTCACTCTCCAGAGTGCACACGGATTGTGAGTGATGCTGAGAGGTCGGGAAATCACGGAGCGGATTAGTAAAGTAGAAGGCAGATAATAAGGGGGAAAGGGGCAGTGGTTCTAGCCACCGGGTCGACCCCCCTGTGCACGGCCCTACTCAGATCACATATTCAGTCTTTGACCATACCCTGTATAAATGATGAGTTTGGTGAGATATTTTCCATTGGTATGAATTCAGCAGGTTGAGCCAGAAGTGGTGCCTCAGACTGATTTAGTGCCTACCTTGGCCTTGCTTCTGGGAGTTCCCATCCCTTACAGCAGCTTGGGGCAGGTGATGCTCCCCTTTTTCCCCAGAAACAGTCTGCCGGATGCACCTGTGGCTCTCAGCCAGGTGGAGGCGCTGTGGATCAACGTCAAACAGGTGAGTGGGACGAAACTGTAGATAAGCTGAAACAAAGCTTTTTTTTTTGATAAGATAGAATTATACATACTTAGTATGTACTCATAAGGTAAATATTGACTTTAATATTGAAATGGAAGCTCTTGACTGGCCTGCTAAAGAGCTCTGATCCAAACCCTATTAAACACCTTTGAGATGAATTCAAAGGTCTCCTCACATCAGCTACATCAAACCGATCTTATGGTCAAACATTTTGCCTTAGAGTACATTATTTTACTCAATAATAATACAGTTTTGTTTTATTTTGTTAGGCTTAGGTTACAACGGGAGTCCATGATACTGTAAATGAGCAGTTGTACAGAGTCAATAAATAAAGCATAAATATTAATATTATTATTAAAATTAATAACTGCGATTTGCAGCCGAACTTAAAGAATATGAAGATCTTTAATTAGATTCAACAATTTGACAGGATACTTTAACAGGATCTTGATGTCCTTCATGTCTGTTAATCACCTTTTCTGGACAGGTGCATCGGTTTTTGGAGACCTACTCCAGCATGGCCAAAGACATTCCAGCAGACAGTTTGTCTCAACTGCGAGCAAAGTTCTCCAAAATCTCCTCCAAGTACATGAGCTCGATACACGAAGGAGTTCCTCCTCCCTCTGAGCTGGTGGTCTCCATGCAGGAATACCTAAGCTCCGTTCGAGAGATCTGTCGTGCCTCCTGGGCTCGTTTCCACCCTCTTAAAATGGCAGTGGGGCTGCTAGTCCTGGGGTTCGGGTGCATTTTGTGCTATGTTATCTCAGAACTCTCTGCTGTGGTTCTCCAGGGTGGCATGTTGAAGACGCCGGTGCTTGCAGGGCTCCTGGTCGGGGGAGCGGTAGGCATGGGTCAAATATTAATGTTGGGGTATGTGGAAGTCTCGTGGTGTTTGGGAGCCGCTGTGTTGTTTTCTGAGGCTTTTTTCCTTTGGAGGGCTCGGAGGGCAAGTCCTCGCAGTCGACCGTCTCACTGGCGCCTTTTAACTCCTCCACTGCTCGTTCTCCTCCTGCGCTGCGCCTCCTTGCTTTCGGACAGCTATGTGATCTCTGAGGGACGTGTGGTCACGTTCTTACTGTTTAGCCTTAGTCTGTACATTCCACTTCAGCTTAACTGGAATGGACTTTTGGTGCCTGCAGCTTCTGCTGATACTCAGAAACCTCCCGGACTTCTTGCCCCTTCATTGCTGCCCTCGGTTGTCCGGCGCGAGAGCAGCACTTTGCTTGTTTGCACAGGCATCTTAGTGGCATGCCTCTACCTTTCTCTGTCATTCCACAACTGTCGTGAAGAACAGGGAGCCTGCCAGCCTTCAGCGTTCTTGACGCCACTCTCGCGGGTTCAGGATAGTCGTCTGCGCAACTTGCACTATGTTCTGTCTCTGGCATCGCTTTCCGCGTGGGCGTTCCTGCTACACCGTTGGTTACGTCACTACGGGAACCTGAACTGCACAGGAGTCGTCGTGTTTACAGCTCGCTGCCTGCTTCCTCTTGCCTCTGTCTGCACCGGACTGCACTGGGCTGTCAGCGCAACTCCAGAAGACACCTTTAGGAACCTGGCAGAGCTGATTAGCTTAGCGCATGTGATTCTTCCACGGATTGTCTTCGGTCTTCTAGGCCTCGGGATTTTGCTCTTGTGGCTGGACCCGCTTACTGTGTTCCTAAAGACACGAGCACCTTTAACGTCTCGGGGTGCCTCCATGCCTCTGCCGAGGTACCGGGCTAGCACCGGAATCAGCCCTCAAGCTGAGCTGCACCATCTTATACCGCAGTTATATCAGCGGATCCGCCACTCCCTTGATGATGAAGGAGACAAGGGGACAGATCAAGATGGACGGCCAGCGGTAGAGGCCTACGGACTGGGAACCGTCTATTCCGCACCCCTGGTCTTGCTATGTGGTCTGATGGGTCTTGGGATGCTGCTGCTACACTCCGAAGGCCTGGCGCTGGCCTTCTTGCTGCTCCAGCTACAGGCTGCGGCTCTACTCCATCTTCATGCGTCCTCCAGCAATCTTTCCAGCCAACAGAATCACTCCAGTAAGTTTCAATTTGTTACCTGAGGTACCCTATTAAAAAAAATGGAAACACTGATTACTTGTTGCAACTTTTATCAGGTGCTTTCAGTGTCCCCTGGGCGCCAGTGGTTCTGTGGTCTCTGGCTGCCTCGCAGTTTTTCCACGCCACAGGTCACCTCCCTACATTCCCGTCCATCCAATGGGGTGCTGCGTTTGTGGGTTTCCCTCAAGGACACATGGGGACCGCACTGCCTGCCTTGCTGGTCACCCTCAACACCTTTTCCTCACACATCCTGTTTGCTCGTAAGTTTGCCCACAAGTTTATTCCTCTTTCACCACAGCAATTTCTTAATTTGATAGTCCTTTTCCTTTTACAAAAAGACATATATTAGCATAATTTTCCCTGATGTCTATGGTGGTGATGTCTGTGGAAGGTTCTAGTATTTACCTACAAATTTCTGCCTAATATTTGGAGTAAAAATATGCTCATTTGTGTACATGTCTACATAATATCATTTAGTCGGCTGCCCATTGCTGCTCTTCTGGCCCTTGGTGCGCGAGCTGCGTGGGTCCCGGACCAGCCACACGTGTGGAGATGATAACGGCGATGAGGTCATAATGGAGATGAGACTGAGAGAAAACCCACAACAGTTCAGTTCCGCTTTACTGCAGCTCACAGCACGCTACCTGTTCGTTAACGGAGCACAGGTACACACCCACACACACCGTTTTGTCTTGGGTTTGCATTGTCTAGTCTTTACTTTTGTGAAAAGTAGTTTGAGAACTATTGTCAAAACAAATGTTTACCTCTTACCCCGTCTTTCTGGTTTCGTGTACAGGTTTTGGCGTCGGTTTGTGCTGCTGCTATTCTCAGGAGACACCTTATGGTGTGGAATGTGTTTGCACCCAAGTAAGTGGCGCACACACACACACACACACACACACACACACACACACTCTTTTCACAACTGTTTACACACAAATTCAACCCGCATAGGTGACTGTACCAGAGTGGAACAAAAATTGGCCAAGTACATTGATGTTTCATTCATGACCAATTTGTATTTTGAAGCTATCATCTTTTTTTTTGAGTCATGACTGAGATTCTTGTAGCATTCGGTAGAACGGCATCAATCAGTGAACCATTTTGTCCCAACTTCTCGTTTATTCAGAGGATCAGTGTTTGAATTAGTGAATACAGTAATTCGACAACAACAAGGATTCACTCCTTTTCTTGTGTGGTGGATCAGTGAAAATTGGGAGTCATGGACTGGAAAACAATAATAAACCAATAATAAACTTGTACATTAAAAAAGTGGGGGGGGGAAATGGGACCAGTATACAGAGGACAAGCTTTTAACCTTAACCAACCCAACAAGCTACGTCAAGCCAACCCAGCCACTCCGAATCCAGACACCACCTGCTAAACAGAAAAGAACCCCCAACATGTGACCACTACAAAACACACATGACCAACCATATTAATACACTGCACTACACACAACACAAGGCAGCCTTTTGATAACTCGTATGAAGGAGTTTCCCAAAATGTATCCCCGAAGAAAGTTCTAGAATTCTTACTGAGTATTAAAATTAAGGTTTCTGTTTGACTGCCGGTTTGGTCACAGTCGAAAAAGAGCAATAATTAAAAGTCAGTGAATTTTTCAGTCAGAATCATGGTTTAAAGATTTTTTTTTATTGAGCAGATCAGTGTTTGAATGAATAAATAATTCGATAACAACCAGGATTCATTCGTTTCTTGTGCTTCGAATCAATAAAAAGATTCACAGACTGTAAAATCCCCAAATCAGACCTGAAACCAATAATCAACTCGTACATCGAAAAAACAAAGTGGCAA
Source organism: Silurus aristotelis (assembly GCF_946808225.1). NCBI lineage: Eukaryota > Metazoa > Chordata > Actinopteri > Siluriformes > Siluridae > Silurus > Silurus aristotelis. Next base: position 21,516,457 of record NC_139591.1, read on the forward strand.
ACAGAATGGGACAAGTGCACATCAAATCAACCCAAAGAGCTACATCAGATAAACCCAACAAGCTACAACCCCAATTCCAAAAATGAGTTGGGACACTGAACATTATATACAGGTTTCAGAGCAACAAATGCTTCCATCCAGAAAATGTCTTTTTCAGGAAAGGCCTTGCATATTTAAGCAAAAGAATGCTAACTACATACCGCATCTATTACTATAGCATGACTTTGTAGAACCTTTCATGAAAAGAAAAACACAACAAAGAACACACAAAACTGTTGAGCAGGTAGAAGTCTGTATCACACACATATGGGACAACATTCCTCTCCCAAAACTTCAGCAACTGGTCTCCACAGTTCCCAGATGTATACTGGACAGAAGACGTGATGCTACACTGCAGTAAACTTGGCCCTGTACCGACTTTTTTGAGACGTGTTGCAGCCATCAAAATCAAACTGACCTTATATTTTTCTCTTACATGGTATGGTACAAAATCACAGATTAAACATTTCATATGTTTTTTTATTTATTTTTTTAAATTGAGAATATAATATGGATTTATAAGATTTGCAAGTAATTGCATTCGGTTTTTTGATAGTTTGCCCTGTGTTCCAACTTTTTTGGAACTGGGGTTGTACTTCAAAGCAACCCAACAGTGATTGAGTCGGTCATGGAAGAGATTGACTTTACCATGGATTTTAATCTTTAAACCAATCAATCATGACAGGGATCAGTAAATCTGTGATCCTTTAGACAGGACTGAGTCGCTGTTCTGTCATTTAGGGATTAAATCTGCAAATCTTTCAGTTTATGACCGAGTTTTGTTCCAATGTTGTTCAATTGCGCTATTGTTTATGTTCTTACCTCTCTGGAATTGTAGCTTTTAGAAGTAAAAGACTATTTGGTGCTCACATCATGCTTTTCCCAATAGCCTAATACACACACACACACACACATATATATATATATATATATATATATATATATATATATATATATATATATATATATATAAATATAATATCATACATTTTTCTTTATATTAGGTGTGCATATGTTTAAAAAAAATTTATAATAAAACATTTAAAAAATGACTACGTTAGAATGATACTAATTGTGTTCATGTACTGCAATACACTTGATGGCACTGAGGTGTGATACGGGTAAGGGCTGGCACAGGTTTCCTGTTATGGTGTTATGTTTTTTAATGACAGCTTTCCTTAAATTATAATCCTATTCCTGAAATAAAAATATCCCAATGCACTTCCCTGCCTTGGTATCGCAACCCCTGTATCGCGATACGTATCTTTATCGTACCAGTTTCTTGCCCTGAACCGACCCGACGATCACGTCAATGCAATTGAATGAGTTTGAAATGGAATAAAACGAATGCTTTAACTCTTATGCAACATTTAAGGAAGTTTGAGGAGGTTTCGGATGCGAGCAGGTGGGTCACACGACTATTTAATACCCCTTTCTGCTGGCTTCTTTCATCGCCAGCTTTATTTACCGAAAGAAGAAACCACAGGGTTGCTTCGTGCTTTCTTTTAGCTAATGTTCCAAATCTTTTTTAGAGTTTGCTCAAATGAAGGAAATGACCTGGTGTTTTTTTTGTGTGTGTGTGTGTGTGTGTGTGTGTGTGTGTGTGTGTGTGTGTGTATGTGTGCAGGCTGATGTTCGAGGCCAGCGCCTTTATCGTAGGCAGCGTGTTTGCTCTCATCGGGGTCGCGCTGGTCATGAGGGTCGACACTGCCGTGGATCGCTTATTTCAAAGACTCCTTCCGGAGAGTTCCAGGTAGTACCAACTACTGTGTTCCTCCTACAGTTTCATCCATCATCCATCCATCTGTCCATCCGACGAGCCGCACACCACTGCCAGCACCATGGACGGAAAGGACAATGGAGGAAAACAGGCCTCAAAATGGTCTTGCAGAAATGGACTTCTGCTCTTAACACACACACACTAACACACACACTCTGAGCCATCTGACATAACTGCTGCCTTGATAGTTGGGGAAAACCCGAGGTGTGTAAGAGAGCTGTTGAGAAAGATGTTTTGTTTTTTTGGAACTGCTGTATACAGGTTTTTTTTTACTGAAGGGCTTTTGTATTAGAAACTCTCTTACACACACACACACACACACACACACACACACACACACACACACACACACACACACACACATATACAAGCACATTCTGATAGCTGCTATGAGGAAACCTTGGAGGAACTCAGTCTAAACGGCGAACATGCTCCAATTTTACCCAGAATGCTGTATTGCCCTTGTTTGACCTCTACCTGAAAAAAACGCTTTAATCCATTAGTCTGTTCAGCCTTTTCACTTCTTCTTTAAACAGCTTTGGAAGCTTCAGCTTCCATCAGTAATGTCCTCCCGCTCGTCATCTTGTAGATCGCGAAACAGCTACAGTACGCTGAATTATCGCTGTAACTCTGAAGTTTCTTTCGGCTTTTTGTTTTTTCGGGAGGCTAAAGCACAATTCAGTCATTAAACACTATAAGGACAAAAGTTTGTGGACACCTGACGATGATTCGTACGTAGATTTTAAACATCCCATTCCACATTCAGTCCCCATTTCCTTCTATAAGAACCTCCACTCTTCTGGGAAGATGTTCCATTAGATTCTGGAGTCTCAGAGAGATTTGTAGCTCTATCGCAGGAGATCCTCCACTCCAACCCATGTAATGCAGATCTTCGTGGAGGGTAGAGGGGTCTTGTCATGCTGGAACAAGTTGCTATGGGTCTCCTAGTTCAATTGAAGGAAAATTCCATGCTACTTCACCCAAAGGCGTCAGATATGGGTGAAAAAGTCAGGTGTCCCAATAAGGTTTTTTTCACCAAATTCATTGTTTCATTCAGATTTCTTAACGAGTGACAATTGCTTTCCTTCCGTCTTGGACTTTCTGCTAACGTTCATGTGAGGTCGGATCCTACGGATGTCCTAAGAAGACATGCATTGTAATATTTTTTTCGTTCTTATTTTCTCGTGGTCACACCTTAATTTTCCTGCCATAACAAAAGTCGTCTCATTATCACGACTTGACATAAAAGTTGTTTCCTCGCTATTACGATTTAATTATCGCATAATCTCGACATTAGTTTTCTCGTCGATTCGACTTAAAAACCCGGTTTTCTCAAACGTAATTCTATCGCAAGGATATCTTGCATATCGTGAACGTTTCCGGTGTATATGACGGCGTCTGCGTTGTATTAACGAGACAATAACTTTTGTTATAGCGAGAAAATTAAGTCCCGATCACAAGACAAATATTCGAATTTATGGCCTCTTAGGACTTCCTATGAATCCAATAACTTGCATGCCATTATTTATTTATTACCATCAACCAAACCCGTCATGTCTGCAGTCAGCACAGGTCAGAGGTCACTAGTTTTCCTGTCAGAGTTAGCAATGTCGCTAGATTTCGTTGGTATCGATGTTTATTTTGTATTGATTTTGTACTGATGTTTATATTTGTGATTTTTTTTTTTTTATATTACGTGTTTGTGTGGTGTTTTTTTTTTTTTTTCGGTATGATGAGATATAAACGGTTGAGGGCAACTTGAGATTAGCCATAACACAACACAATGCATTAGTGTTTGTGTGTGTTTACTGTATTTTGTCTTAATGAATGGAAGCTGGTTGATTTTTTTTTTATACTGTGACTGAAATGTGAACTAAATTTTTGAAAATTTTCCTTCTATTAAATTTACTGGAAATGAGGGGAGATGATTAAAATTTTATACTTTGAAAATTAAATTGTGTGTGTGTGTGTGTGTGTGTGTGTGTGTGTGTGTGTGTGTGTGTTTGTGTTTGTGTTTTTGTGTGTTTTTGTGAAGAAAGCAGCCATAAAAAAGAGCACAAGACCAAAGATGATAGACAACATAGACAGTTTAAATGCAATAAAAGTAATTGAGCACTGGATAGTGTGGTATATTATTACCCATAATGCACCATCCACTTCTTTCAACTAAAAATGTCCCGTTCATGATAAAAAAAAACTGTAGTGGACAACATTGATATTATTAGGAAATTAAAATTTTATGTTAAAGACAAACTAAAATCTACCTAAGGAAACACTAAAAGCTACTGTGGTTGCATTTTATACAAAATCCGTATGTACACTATAGTAAATAGTATCTTCCGAATGTATTCCATGCAGAATACCTGGGGCAAAACTTTCGAAATCAGTGACAAAGAAACAAGATGGCGAAAGGAAGTCTCTTTTTAAGTGTGATTGGTCAGTAACTTGGAGATTTGGAAGCTGCATGTTGCTGGAAACTTGAGTTTGCCGCTGTCTAAGTTATAACTTTAATGTAGGTGTTCAAGAGTGTGAAGTGTCCTATAATGAACTAGCTTTCCATCCAGAGAGAAGTCTCCCGATGTTCTCTCAAATATATAATATTCTTACAATTTGAAAACATTTGGCGCATCATGAAGCAAAAAATACAACAAAGAACACCCAGAACTGTTGAGCAGCTTGAATCCTGTATCAGACACATATGGAACAACATTCCTCTCTCAAAACTTCAGCAACTGGTCTCTTCTTAGTTCCCAAACGTATACGGACAGAAGACATGATGCGACACAATAGTAAATATGGTCCTGTCCTAATGTTTTTGAGATGCGTTGCAGCCAAATCAAATTCAAAATTGCCTTATTTTAAAAACATTTTATGTGTTTTTTTTTGTTTTTGCAGTGTCTGAACTTTTGGGGAATCGGGATTGTATTTTGGGAATTGGCATCAACACTAGTTCTCTAGGTTGCAGGTTTAGGATTCCATCTTGTTAAAACATTGTTGAGAGAAATAATCGCACAATTTCTTCCTTTTACTACATGTAAAACAAACCGGGAAAAAAATAAACACTAGTATGCATGTTCACACGTCTACTTAATGAAGTTCATGATGATGGTGTAAATATCAGCTTTCAACACCATTTAAGGATTAAACTGAATCCTGACTCAGAACATAGTAAAAAAAACTTGTTCAACTGCATTTACTAAGTGAACGAATTGTGCAATTGCATGAATCAGGGAATAATCTGAATGAAACGTTTCAAGTCCATCAGCTCCATTCAAATGAATGAATCTTTAAACAAACTGAATGTAATTATTTAACTCAATCAAATGAATTATCTGATTTCTTTTATATAAATACAATTTCATGGCCCTGCTTGATTAGGAAATTGGTTTCCAGGGGAATTCCACAGGAAACAATGTAGAAAGTCTATCACTGTATCACAAAATTCAGTTCTTGAACATCAGCAGGTAGATTATTATCTCACACATGATGTACAATAGTGGTCCTGATTTCCTTCATCAGAAATGTTGCATATTCTAAATTTCAGGTTAAGTGTGTTGCTCAAGGACACAATGACGCCACTAAATTCCCATTGTATCTGATCTCTGAGAAAAAAGTGGAGTCATTTCTGTGGAATATTTGACATTGTGGTTACATAATGTTACTGTGTAATTACTAAACAGGAAAAGAGACATTTGGCTAAAAGCATGTAGTTGAGTTAAAGTAGATCCACTCAGCAAAATGTGATTCCAGTACAAGTAAAATTGCCCCCTTTAACATTTCACTTGAGTAAAAGTACAAAAGTGTTTGCCTTCAAATGTACTTAAGTATCCAACGTATTATGATTTGTTATGTCTATAATGCTCCTATTATCATTTTCGTCACAGGACTCTTTGCTTATTCAACTCAGTTTATGTGAAAAGACTCGAATGTGACTCTCAGCACACTGATCTGTTAATGTAATGATATTAATGAGTCAAACACTGATTAATTTCTATCACAATAATCATGATTAAATTAACACCTTTTTTTAAAACAACAAAACAATTGGATAAAGAATTATATTTTCTTCCTTACTGCCCATCACTGAATGTAAAAGCAATGAAATCGACATTTACAGTGTGATACACACTACATAGTTATAAATGGATGATGATTTCTCAGGGTCAGAGGTGGGAAATAACAAATACTTTGTTAATGTACTTAATTAGTGTTCTCTGGTATCAGTATTTTACGTCACTGTTTATTTTTCGGACAACTTTTTACTTTTACTCATTAAATTTTGACACAAATAACTGTACTTTCTACTTCTTACATTTTCGAAACAGACTCGTTACTTTAGTTTTAATATATTCATTTGGTGAAAATGTCAATATTTTTTCTTTTCACTTCACTTTTTCCATCCACTACTGCATTATTTCCTGGCTCTCACACACCACAGACGTGGACTAGTTTATAAGGATAACAATGAGCAGGCAGAAGGCAACTAGAAGTCTGGGGGTAATGTGGATGAGACAGAGGGAGTCAGTGACGTAAACATGACTGAGAACAGAAACATTCCTGATCACCTGATCATCATGATCTTTTCTCTGCTTGTGTTCTATATGGTGGATGTTCAGCCTGGATACATTCATTAGGTAACAACATTTGAAATTTTTTTGTATTAATTTGTTTATTAAGGCTGTCAAAATTCAATGGCGAATTCATTTTAACGGCACTTACTGTTTGACCATTTAGTCCATGTTGTGGAGGTTCATGATGCCACTTGATATTATGATATTGTTTGTTTTTACAGAAAGAATCAATTGCCAATGTGTAGTAATGCAGCACTGTACTAATGCAACATTCATGTGAACAGGCACTAGAGGATGTTTGTGTAAAAAAAGTATTGGGACTCCAGACTTCTTAAAATCAAAGTTCATAAAGTTCATAGAGAACTGAAGATCAAAGTTCATAAAAGAGGCCCAAGGAACCTTCAAGATTTAAAGACCATTTGTGTGGAAGAATGGGCCAGAATCACTCCTGAGTAATGCAGATGACTGGTCTCTCCATACAAGAGGCATATAGAAGCTGTAATCACCAACAAAGGCTTTTCTACAAAGTATTAAATAAAGTGTGTTCAATACTTATTCCCTGTGTCATTTCACCTTATTTATTATGACTTAACTTGTATACTTAAATGTTCTGATTTCTTTGTTTGAATTCAATATTTGGTTTGATGGCTACATCTGGTGAAAATTTTGTGTCAATAGCCCACTTAGAAATCCCCTTACTGATAAAAATGCTGATGTGTCAAATACTTATTTTCCCTGCTGTATATTTGGTTCTTCTCCTGACTGTTATCACAAATTTGGAGGCACACAATTGTAAAGGGTGTTTATTTCCAAACCTATTCCAGCAAGACAATGTCTCTGTGCACAGAGCCAGCTCAGTGGAGATATGCTTTACATGGGTTGGAGTGAAAGATCTTCTCACCTACATCACTACCTGACTTTACTAACACCCTTGCGGCTAAGTGAGCACAAATCGCCTCAAAATCTAGTGAAACAACTGTCCAGATGAATGGAGTATAATATATCAGCAAATGGGTAATAAATGGGATGTTCAACAAGCTCATAGAAACTTGTGTTTAAGTGTCATACTGTATATCTAAAGAAGGAGGTATCAAAAACAATTAAAGTTCTGGAAATCAGGGTTTGGTTACTAAAAAAAGATCTTGTGTGGTAGCATTATTTAAAAAAATATATAAAATAGAAAGAATATCAAAAAGCACAACCTCGAAATATCGGTAACTGGGTCAAAAGTGTAATAATCATAGAAACTAATGTCCAAATTCCATGTTGCTAAATGCTGTAAGTTTGTACAAGAGGCTTTATTGGACTATTTCCTGTAGCATAGGAAATCTGTCTATGAGGCCACAAGTGAAATGTGGAAATGATGCAATATGGCTTCATAATTTATATCAGAGGAAATATGGATCATTCATGCTGTTTCATGTTGTTTTTGTTTATTAAAATAGAGATTTGTTTCCATTGTATAAAGTTGATGAATGTTTGCACATGCATGGATGAAACTGACTAGAAGGTTATTTAGCTTGCCTCGATGCATCGTGTGTTCGAGGTGGTTAAAGGTAACAGGATATTGTGTGTAGCAGAAATGGTTTCTCTGGACAAGAGATGACAAGCCCACCTGGCAGGTAGTACCTTTCCTTCCTGGCAGATCCTGGCAGCACGTTTGTGATTTTTTTTTTTCAAAGCTGGCTGCTATCCAAAGAAAAACAAAGAACTCCAAAAAAACCCCCACAAAATACCCTAATCTTTGCCAACTGGATTCCTGCCAATTCCACAGGTTAATCAATGGTCAGGTGGATCCCATCTACACCATACTGCAAACAAAACAGTGCTGAGCCGGCGTTCAAATTTTCCCTTTTCATATAAGCAAAGGATAATCTTATCAAAGTTAAGATATCCTTAGTGACCCTCACAGAGCATTAAACTAAGAGCATTATATATTCCTGACAGGCTAATTAACGCATATTTATCACACACTGTCAATAAAAGCTGCCATCGCGACTCCTCGGACGTACGTTAAGACATTTTAATGCACTTGTGAATTCCTCTTCGGTGCAGATTACACAGGAATTCGAGAGATTCGAGCGCATTGTGGAATACTGCATGCCACGACAAAGTTATAATTGGTCTCCTGGTTTGTTGATCATTGTCAAGAAAGTGGGAACATTTGCTTTGGTAACACCATTTTAAAAGCTTTGCAGTGATTGATTTTCCAGCACTTCTTGAGGTGATTTTGGGTCGGAGTGAGATCTGGAGCATCTTCTGAGAAAACTAATTGCAAGAGCAGCATGTACAGATATAATACACCATTTTTTCCCAACATGTATCCTATCTGCGTAATATAAATAAGAAATTCAGTAAATCATCTTTTTTTTTTTCTTTCTTTTCCACAAACCTTGATGCGGTAGTCAACACATTTTCCATAGTTTTGAACATGCTAACATTAGCGAGATTAGCCTTTGAAATTGCTTAAAAGTATTGAGATTTGAATCTTAATCTTAAAATTAAACAACAAATGATACGAAATACGTACTGTTTTAAAATATAAATTAGTCCAAAGTTAAAGCATCGGCAAAAAGTAGACGCTTTTTGAGCGGTCATATATATATATATATATATATATATATATATATATATATATATATATATATATATATATATATATATATATATATATATAATATTTATATACAGTATATATGTATAAAAATTATATAAAACTGAGATAATCAGTCTTAAAGCTTTCATATTAAAAAAAAGAAATAAAACCCAGTGTTATTTTAAATAAGGTATTATAAATGTTATAAAGTTATCGTTATAATATATTATGTAATGACTTAAATTGTGTTTCTCGCAAATGTTACCTTAGACCTCTAATCATCCCAGATACACAGACCCACAGTGTGAAACTGTATAAATTGTACAGCATTAAATGCATGAGATACTCCAGCAATGATTGCAGTATCCCACGCTGGAACAAAACAAATATTTTGGCTATCGAACCACGATAACAATGACACTATTTAAGACTAGGTTTCTTAAATCAGCTCCCATCTTATAATCTTTAATGGAAGATCAGATTTACTGTCCTTTCTGTTTTTTTTCCCATAATCTCATGAGATTTTATCAGTGCATTCAAATGTGGTAAGAATGTCAGACCTTGTTATGACAGATAATGAAAAAGCAAAGCCTTATCCTGTTATCCTGTCATTCTTTTGGGCATAAGAGCAATGCAAAGTCACGGTCCTTTATTGGGAAATTGTGCAGCTTCTGAGCTCTTTCAGAATTATTATTTTTTTTATTAAGATGACCCCAAAATACTAAATTCATTAAAAAGACTCTCAAGATACCCTACTGGTTGACCTGCAATAAAAAAAAAATGACCTGCTTAAATCAAAGGTCTTGCAGGACTGGAAAGGATATTTTACACTTTCCATAACATTTCACCATCAACTCAATTGGTGGCTCCATTTTGAGTTTGTTTGTATTATACAGTATGTTGCTCACGTAATATTGGTTGTATTTTAACAAATAAATAAATAAATAAATAAATAAATACAAGAACCACCAGATATTCATTCAAAGAATTTGGGTTTTCTTGAATTATTTAGTGTGCATTTAGTTGCTGTCTTGTTCAAAAGTCCCCCCCCCCCCCACATTCCCCACTTTGTTTGATAATTGAAAGCGCTTTTTCCTTTAATTCGTTCAGGTACTTCACGCCAGTCATAGTCCTTCAACGATGTGTAACACCTCAGCGCTATAATCAAAGAAGCAGCCCCATATATCATCATCATGTCACCTCCAGACTTGTGCTGTGTATCCTATTCTTGGGATCATAAGCACAATTCTTCTTCCTCCAAACATGACAAGTTGAATTATTGCCAAAAAGAAGAGTACTTTTTTGATTTATCTGACCAGTTTATACTGTTCCGAACATGTTTTGAACTATCTAAAAGCTTTTATATATTGCTCTCGAGTACAATCTGACAGAATTGTTCATCAATTCTTAATGCATTGCTTATTGTTCTTTCTGTTAATGGTTCAATCTGCTTTATTGGTTTTGAATTATCTAAAATGATTAACTTTTATTTTATACTAATAATTATTCATTCATTCATTTTCTCCCGCTTATCCGTAATTCGGGTCGCGGGGGCAGCAGTCTAAGCAGGCCCCTGCCTTCGACTACTGCCCAATCCTCAAAGCACCGTCCCTTACGGTCCCTCCTGCAGGTGGTGAGCCCACGGGAAGGCGGCCCCACGTCACTCCGACGTCACGGACCTTGATATTTCCCTCGTAAGGGACCCCCAGAGCATAGAGGGTTAAGGGCCTTGCTCAAGGGCCCAAGAGTGGCAGCCTGGCGATACCGGGGCTCGAACCCCAGACCTTCCGATCGGCAACCCAGCGCCTTAACCGCTGGAGCCACCACTCCCCCCTACTAATAATTAAAGTAAATCAATTTAGATCACTTTGAATACTGTTTCTTCTATTCTTCCAACAATCGTTTTTTTAGATAGATTTAATACTTTGTCTTATTTTTTATTGTTGGATTTCTATTTCATTCCCGCATGTTGAAGAGTCTGTTTTGTACGACTGTAGTTAATGTCAACAGTCTGCTACATCGACTCAGGACTACTTTTCACTTCTGATCATCATCACTGCACCCCGCAACATCGTATATCTGCTATAAATGGACATTCGGTGCAACCCAGATGAGGATGGGTTCCCTCTTGAGTCTGGTTCCTCTCAAGGTTTCTTCCTTATGCCATCTCGGGGAGTTTTTCCTTCACCACAGTCGCCACCGGCTCGCTCATCAGGGACAAACTTACTTATAAAGAACATATTCACTTTTAATCACCACATTATCTGTGTAAAGCTGCTTTGAGACAATATTCATTGTTAAAAGCGCAATACAAATTAAAAAAAATTGAATTGAATTAAAGGTTAATGTAGTGTTGAGGTTTACAGTTCCTAAAACCTCACAACACTGTTTTTGGCTTTTTACTAACATCTGTCTTGGTGTTAATGGCTGGTGTATCTTTAAACCTACATTCAATACAAGTCAAATACTCAAGTACTGTTCGAATCAGACTTTTACTCAAATCATATTGTAATTTGTAAATTTGAACTTTAACTCGTTTTGCAGTAAGATATCTATACTTTCATCATAGTATGAATTTCAGGTCCTCTTTACACCTCTGATCCTGGGTGATTAGTTGTGGTTTAATGAACCTTTTATGCTATTGATCCAACAAGGAATGTTTTTTTTTCTGTGGCTTAGTAGTTTTTAAATACTGTCCCTAAAACTTTAGAAAACTCCACTATCTGAACCTGAAGTACTGAGAAACCTGGCAAATTTTCCCTTCACTTGAACCTGGAGATATAAACCTGTTCCAACAGTGCCATAAACCTATGCTTTACAAGGGTTAAAGTGAAAGATTTTAAGTGACCTCGTTTAGAGCTTTGACCTCAACCCTATTGACAGTACTTGCCTATACGAACACCCATGTAGCAGAATGAACTTCCCACAAATCTTCACAAGTACACTCCAAAATCTAGTGGAACATCTTCCCAGATAGAGGCTATTATAACAGCAAATAGGGACTGAATGTGAAATGAGATGTCCAAAAAACGTATACAAATCTTATGGTCAGATGTCCACAAACTTATGTTGATGAAGAGTATTGGTCATTCATGCCACAGTTCTTACATTTTCGAATATACTCCATAAGAAGGCGCTGACTCATGTTCAGTAATAGTGCCTTGGCACAAACACAAATGCAGACTGTGTTACTGAAGATAATAAATCGCAATTAGAGAGCATGCTTGGCTGGTTAGGACTGGTAAACTGTTATATTTACATTGTGCATCTCTCACGAAACATTTCCCCCTCCATATTAGCACTAAAGAGCCTCCGCATGTGAGCGCCTAAAGGAATTATAACCGCTGCCAGGATAGCATCATGCAACCACATGTCTTAATCATCACACTCTCTCCTCACATTCAGTCATTTTATTTAACTCCATTGTATAGTTCCAATGAAAACATGTGTAATATATTTTCTAATCCAAAAGACGTGTACGATGTGTACGATGCTGTTATGGTTAGGATTAGGACATTGGCGCAACAGTTATTTGTTAGCAACGCTAGTGTCACGCTCTGGAGCAAAAGCTGCTAACTTGCACAGTCGTGTCTTGTCTGATTGACTACTTTTGAGGTCCTTTCGATCCAAAAGGTCCATGAAGTCATATATAATTGGTCATTTGTTGTGTCTCGGATCAAGTTGAAAACTGCAGTAAAGCCTGGAAAGAAAATATATCACACATTCCTTGATTTTTTGATTGAAAGAGTCACGGAAAACGTACAAGATGAAACAAATGAGCCATTGTGTAACTAAATTGCCAAGACTTCTTCATATTATTGGTATAATTACTATCTAAACATATCCAAATTATTAACCATACTCCTCCTAAAGCCTTCAAGATACATGCACCAAAAACCTGATTTAGCCTGTTCTGACTAAGTGCGAGTTATCAGAGTTCTGTTTTTTCCTTCATTAATATAGTCAAAGATCCCACTGGAACTGAGGACTTACTTTATCTCTCTCTATACCAACGCAATGCACTCTCTTTATCCATCTCTCTATTTATCTACCTGCAGTACCGGGGTGGTGTATTTCACACCCAGGGCTCCAGTGGTGTCCCGCCTGAATCAATCCACCTGTTAATAGCATCATTATGACACCGAGGTTATAGAGCCCAACACTATTATAGAGAAATGTAATATTACAGAGCGCTGCATCACAGACAGGAATCTCATACAGTGAGAACACAATTCAACAAGTCTCCTGTTATGCGAGGAGAAATGGAGGCGGAAGCTGTAGTAGTTGAAACAAGTTTATTTTGAAAAGGCTAGCAGGGGAGTTAATAGGAAAGCGAAAAGGGTAGGAATATCCGTGGTACACCCTGCAGGGGCGAGGTCCACATAGTCCGAACCTGTATCCAAAACGCTGAGGATTTATCGGTGGTACGCCGGAAGGCAGCGAGACCCACACTGTCCGATAATTAATATAATTATATTAATTATAATATAAATAATATAATATTATAATTATAATATATAATATAATACATTAATATATAATAATATACATACATAATATAATAATCTCTAGCAGAATCATCGATGTTTACCTCATAAAATGGCCCCAGGTTTTCCCTGCATTTTTGTGCATTTTTTAGCGCATTAAATTTTGCTTGGGGATTTGAAATGAAAGCAAATTGTGTGTTTCTGTGTAAATTTCACATGAAAGAAAATGTAAAAATATAAATGGTTCATGAAAAAGCTCAACAGCTGTTTTGAACTGTTATGGCCGACTTTTCCTCAGCTTTTCTTAAAAAAAACTGTCTTGTAAATGTGTCAATTTCAATTTCTTCTCATCTGTTAGTCGTTGTGGAATGAAAAAATAAACAGCGTTTCCGACTAGCGCTCTCTCTGACCATCCAATCAAAAGACATGAAAAACTCGACATGACTGGACGCCTTCTAGAGGGCCTCAGAGTCATCAAATCACAATCTGATTGGTTAAAGCAACAGCTTCAGAAAACAGAGAGTTTAGTCCAGCCGAGAAGATCTTGCTGGCCCTGATGGCCTGCCACTGTTTACACCTACGTACAGTGTAACCCCTTCTTCACTCGCCCATCTACCAACTAACAACATTCTCCAATCCATCTGAGTTTCTTCATGCATCACTTTCTCATCCATCGTTCTACCAGTACCTCTCTCCCTTTTTTTTCCACACTTTCTTTTCTTCCAATCTAACTTCAAGCTTATGAAAGAGTTTCACACTACCTTTATCAATCCAACATCAGAGATTGTCTTGACAAACTTTAACTCTCTAGTTAATTATTACCTTGTGTTATAGTTTCGAGAAACTCCCTTGGGTTTACCCTGTGGAATAAAAACCATCGTGCATGTTGTATAGTTGATTTTTATTAACTCATGACCAGTGCACAGAAATCAGCGCAATGACCTGTGCAAAGCCAATTATCGTTTTATTTGAATGAGTTTAAAGCGTTTAAGAGCACACGAGCGGCAATGCAGAAACACCTTCTTTTTAAGTGCATATCATGAGGTATTGTTTATTTAGGCACGGTGTCAATTGACACCCCCGTCTATGCTCATTGCAGTTAGTATAACTTTTTAACTGTCTGTTAGGATTCTTAGTCATCCATGTGCAGTTATCTGGAAGCGGCATCACGTCGACTGGACTTCTATCTGGTTAGACCGAAACCTTTCGCTGTTCATCCGGGCAGTCGAGAACTTAAGCAATTCAGGAATTATACATTTAAGTACTACTGCATAATTGCTCAATAGTTTCAAGCGTTACAAAAACAATTAGTGATTTAGGTTACATTTCCATTACATAGAATCACAGATACACTAACAAGGAATGTTTTCTTTTCCATACAAATTGCACAAAAATGTACCTTAATTTCAAATCCCCATAATGCAGTAAAAAAAATGCATCAAATAAAAAAACAGGGTCATTTTATGAGGTGAATATCGACGCTTCTGGTGCAGTTGTGGCTCCAGTGAAAGGAGACGTGTTGAATTTCTTTTTTTGGGTTTCATGCTTTAGTAACGAAATTCATTGTGACTGAATGAGTTTCCGGGCCGTAGCGCTCTGTTCGACTGCGTTTCTATATAATATGGTTTCTGTACACGTGGCGTCATAATCATGGTATTAAGAGGTGGATTGGAGTGTTAAATGAACGGCTATCATTACTGCTACTGCTACTATTAACAACACTAGAATCACTACTGCTGCTACTACTGCAAGTTTTTAAGTTTTCTACATTAATTCTTCATTAACAGTGTTGAGTGTTTTTTTTTTTTCAGCATGTGAAATTATTTAGTTTTTCCCATTAACACAAGTATGACGACTTTCTTCAAAGATAAATACAGCAATAGTAGTGATGGGAAATTGCGACTTGTTGACAGCTATGTGGAGTTGATGAACGTGTATTCGCACCAACTTACAGATTGCTCTGACAGCCAAAAGGCAGAAATAACACCATTAATCAGCAATAAGTGCATTTCCAGTGAAGAACGATTAGGACATGATGATAGTCCTGATCACATTTAAGACCAGACTTTTCTTTTCTTTTTTTTTTTTTTTTTTGCCAACCACATGGCACTTACCGTAAGACACTTTCACCCTCATGCCAAGACGTTTTTTTCCCACGTGGATTTCTGATAAGAAGGTTACATGAGAGAGTGTCCCGTTTGCTTCATGCTTGATGAATGGGACGTCTGACAGGCACGTTCAGTGCCATATGGGTGAAAGGGCTGGGTATAAGACTGCATTTACAGATAATCAGTGACAAGTAAAAGTGAAACAGAAGTTAGACTGGTATATATAGAGCTAGAGCATGGTGTAGTCTCAAGCGTGCACACACACAGGACACACACTCAGTCAGAATGGTGAGAAATAGTGTGACGGTGCAGGCAGCTGCTCTCCTGCTGTTTGCTTTGCTCTTCATCTGCTGGAACTCTGCAGGAGGTGAGACATAATTCAGAAATCCTTTTTTAAAATATGTATTATAGATCTTTTTTTACTTGTTTAAAAAAAAAAAAATGACCCCCACAGTTATCAAGAACCGGACTATTATTATTATTGTTATTATTATTATTATTATTATTATTATTATTATTATTAGTAGTAGTAGTAGTAGTAGTATAAGAAATAGGAGGATTATTAGTAACATTTCACTCAGTATGAATATTAATCGAAAATATGGAATCAGAATGGTTCATTTTAATGTGCTGGAATATAGACATGTTTTGAGTCCAAAATGATATACCACAGTGCAGAAGTTTTTGTTATATTATTTTCTAATTAATTACATGTTACAAAACCCTCTTAAAAAAAATCATTATTAGTATCAATGAGAGCTTAAAAGTTTGCCAGATTTACATAATTAAATATTGCAGCTATTCTTTATTGCAATACATGTATATTACTCATCAGGGATAAACGATCATAAGGAACTAATTCAGAGCAATAGAGCACTAATAAACGTACACATTCTTTTATATAACCTTATCTGTGTAAAGCTGCTTGGAGACGACGTCCATTGTAAAAAAAAGCTCTATATAAATAAACTTGATTTGAATTGAATATATTTGACCTTGAGTTTGTCATTGTCAGCCACCGACGGAGTGCCAGACTGCTGTTTAGTGACTGTGGACAAGAAAATCCCACACAACCTGGTGAAGTCTTACTATGTTCAGACTCATGAGACAGGCTGCAGAGTGCTGGCTACAGTGTAAGTGTTTTATCATGCCATTTTTGTGTTTTTTCATGTAAAATAGCATTATTTTATTCCCTTCACTTCATTAATTAATAATAATAATAATAATAATAATAACACATTTTTTTAATCCATTTACAGTTACACCAAGCCTCACATTGTAATAGTATTAAGACAGAAAGACTGCAACTTGTCATGTGCTCACACTAGAGACTCCTTCCTTAAATTAAACACAGATAGACAGATAGATAGATAGATAGATAGATAGATAGATAGATAGACAGACAGACAGACAGACAGACAGACAGACAGACAGACAGACAGACAGGCAGACAGGTAGATAGATAGATAGATAGATAGATAGATAGATAGATAGATAGATAGATAGATAGACAGACAGACAGACAGACAGACAGACAGACAGACAGACAGACAGACAGACAGACAGACAGATAGATAGATAGATAGATAGATAGATAGATAGATAGATAGATGTTCGTTCATTATGTCTGAAGCTCATATGATTGCTTAACCCTCTGGAACTCATTTTGCTCTGAAGCTGTTTTTGGGTTTTCATTTCAATTGTTTTCTCTGCAGGTTCATCACGAGGAAAGGCAAACACCTGTGCGCACCTCCCGCAACAAAGAACAACTGGGTTAAAAAGCTGATCATTAAACTGAACAAAAAATCAAACAAACGTACGTTTATTTTACTTCCTGTAATTTGCTAAAGTTTCCTCAAAGGAACAGAAACGCTGGTATAATCCATCACAATGATTCTGACAAACCCTCTTCGTTTCTAATCCCTGCAGGAAAGGAGCAGTAGAAAATGATCTCGGATTAAACAATCCCAGATCGAAAAACACACGTCCGGTTTCAATTCACGCCTCAACACGGATTAGACCGATCTGAACAGCTGAAACCGCTGCCAGGAATGAATAAGCTTAATGAAATGTATATCTGTGGATGTGTGAAAACAAACCCACCACCCGAATGCTGCGAATGTATTTTAAAATATTTTTGATGTTGTTTTACAATCTTTATGCTTTTTACGATATTTATACCCGGTCTATATGATATCAATTGTCTTTCAGATCATTGAGCAGATGCGGTTTTGTGTCACATTATAACATGCCACTGATTTGTGTTTGTGTTTGTTTATAAATTGCTTTTTTCTGTTAACACAATTTTTATTTCTTTGTTCACAATAAAAATCTGTGAACATTATTTATTTATATGAGGACGAGTGGTTCTTTAAAACAAATGTTATAGACAGACAGACAGACAGACAGACAGACAGACAGACAGACAGACAGACAGACAGACAGACAGACAGATAGATAGATAGATAGATAGATAGATAGATAGATAGATAGATAGATAGATAGATAGAATGCTTCCACATCCAAAAAAGTCCTATACAATTGTGTGTCAACATTTTTCTGGTAACAGTTTTTTGCTGAAGAACCACAGGAATCAGATGGTTCCTCTCTGTGCCTGTGTGTTATCTATGTGCGCCCCCTGTTGGTGTACTGATAAAAAAAAAAGTTTGCTAATACGCTTTACTGACCAAAACAAAAGTTGAGATGGTTCAAGTAAAAAATGTTTAATATAAATATATATTTTTGTATATTTTGTACACACACACACACACACACACACACACACACACACACACACACACACACACACACACACACACACACACACATATATATATATATAGATAAACACAATGTTGTTGTCATACACTTAGAAGAGAAGGAGTGATTTGTGATAGAAGAGTATCTGTGAGAGTGAAAGGGAAAGTTTATAGGACTGTGGTGAGACCTGAGATGTTGTCTGGTTTAGAGACAGTGGCATTGAGTAAAAGACAGGAGGTGGAGCTGGAGGGAGCAGAGCTGAAGATGTTAAGGTTTTCATTGGGAGTGACGACGATGGACAGGATTAGAAATGAGTTTATTAGAGGGACAGCGCATGTAGGACGTTTTGGAGACGAGGTGAGATTGAGATGGTTTGGACATGTGCAGAGGAGGGACATGGGGTCGGAGGGACATCAGTAGGAGAATGCTGAGGATGGAGCCACCGGGAAGGAGAAAAAGAGGAAGACCAAGGAGGAGGTTTATGGATGTGGTGAAGGAAGACATGCAGGACAGGGGGGTCTGAAGACGGATGATCCGCTGTGGCGACCCCTAATGGGAGAAGCCGAAAGAAGAAGAAGATATAATTCCTCAAGAGAATTCATATCCAATGATAAGACAAGTCATGTTATATCCTTGAAACCAGTATGAGCTAATTGGGCTCTGTGATATGATTTATTATCATGCTGGAACGCATCCTAATAAACTAAATCTTCTACATTTCCTACACTATTGAAGCAACACCAGCAACCTGTATGCTTGATATACACCATGATGGATTAATGGACCTGGATTTATGCTTTTAACACCAAATTCTGAAACAATTATTGCCTTTAAGTCTTGTTTATGAAGCGCAATATGTTGAACCTTCCTCAAACCAGTATAACAAATCTCATCTGGATTCTCTCATCAGTGAAGTGTTTCTGTCTGCACTATTCTTTGTAAACTCCAGAGACTGCAAAGTTGGATAACCCCAGGAGATCAGCATTTTCTGAAACACTCAATCCAGCCCATCTGGCAGCAACATCCACTATGATACAGTCAAAATAAATATAGAAATATTTTTTTCTTTCATCCTGACAAAATACAGCAGGTCAATGTCAGTCTAATCGATAAAAATGAAATAAAAGCTTTCATATATGTAAATGTTAAACCTCCGGCCAGGAGAGGGCACTATTTTCAAAAGTCACCATAGTATAGTACAGTACAGCATAGTCACCAAACATAGGAAATGCGTGCTATTGAGAACGTTTACCAAAATGAGTTAAAAGAAAAGAAAATTTGACAGTGACAACCGTGTTTTCCAGGCAAAGACAATAAACAGATGATCTTTTTACCAAATTCGAGGAGGCAAATTCGAAACATTTGTACATTTGTATGTCTACACACACACACACACACACACACACACACACACACACACACACACACACACACACACACACACACACACACACACAGATGAGTTTTTAAAGGGATAGTTCACCCCAAAATGAAAATTCTGTCATCATTTACTCACACATATATTGTTCCAAATCTCTATGAGTTTTTGTGTTTCTTTCAAACAGAAGAAACTCATCCAGGTTTAGAACAATAGAGTAAATGATGACAGGAGAGAACTATCCCTTTAATAACTGCTTTATTTTTTATTTATTTATTTGCTTGTCATTTAACAAAGAGTACACTGAGAAATGATGTTAAATGTGTTAATCTGGACGAAAAATCTCGCCCCCTGGTGGCGAAGGAGAAAATAAATATGCCACTCATCACCATCTTTTCAGGAGGAGGTTCCTAATATGTTATCAAACAAATCCTCTCCTCTATTCCAGCAGAGTGATTTTCATTCTTGGTTTGATTGATCACAGTAAAACTCTATTTGCATGCAAATGTGATTGTATTTACTGTTGGAGGACAAAAAGCTGGCACTGTGACTGCAGTGTAATATGATGAGGAGAGATAAACGCAAGGCCTCGATTCTTCTCCCAGCTGCCTCCTCAGGACCAGCCTCGGCTATGAGACCGTCTGACACTTATCTTACATCAGCAAGGGTTTTTATCAAGTGTGTATGTGGAAAATAACTCTCTCTCTCTCTCTCTCTCTCTCTCTCTCTCTCTCTCTCTCTCTCTCTCTCTCTCTTCTCTCTCTCTCTCTCTCCTGTGCCAGATGTCCCAGCATTCTTTGCAGCCTCGAGCATAAAACGCACTAATTACTGAACTCAGAAACAGTGTCCAATCTGGCCATTGAAACCGCTGAAACGTTTCATTCGTTAATCAGCGGAAAGGAGAAAATAGACACGGATGATGCATAATGCAAGTCAAGGGCGATTATGAGAGCAAGAAAACAGAGCGCTGAATCATTTACAGCCCAAGATTGCATGATGCTCTTGCGTTCGTTGGTGGAAGTGGAATCATGCTCTCATCACCTCGTGTGTCTGCTTTCTCTCTTCAAGCTTTTCCCTTGATTTTTTTTTCATCTTTTCTTTCTTTCTAGGGCTTTCTTAAATACTTTTTTAGGTGACACAGGAGCTTTTGAGCATTGTAGTCAGCTTTTTCTATAATAATAATAATAATAATAATAATAATAATAATAATAATAATAATAATAATATCATTATAATAAATATAATAATAATAATAATAATAATAATAATAAATATAATAATAATATTACAGCTGCCACTCTTGGGCCCTTGAGCAAGGCCCTTAACCCTCTATGCTCCGGGGGTCCCTTACGAGGGAAATGTCAAGGTCCGTGACGTGGGGCCGCCTTCCCGTGGGCTCACCACCTGCAGGAGGGACCGTAAGGGACGGTGCTGTGAGGATTGGGCAGCAGTCGAAGGCGGGGGCCTGCTTAGACTGCTGCCCCCGCGACCCGAATTACGGATAAGCGGGAGAAAATGAATGAATGAATGAATAATATAATACATATATTAATAATAATAATAATAATAATAATAATAATAATTATAATAATAATTATAATAATAACAACAATTATAATAATATTATATTAAATATAATAATAATAATGATAATAAATAATATAATATTAATGATAATAATAATAATAATAATAATAATAATAATAATAATAATAAATATATTAATAATAATAATAATGATAGCATTATAATAAATATAATAATAAAAATAAATATAATAATAATAATAACAATTATAATATAATAATAAAAATAATAATAATAATAAAAATAATAATAATAATAATAATAATAATAATAATAATAATAATGATAGCATTATAATAAATATAATATCTAAAAGTCATCGAATTATGAGTTAATTATTTCTCAGATCCAGAGTGAGAAAAAAATGTCAGGTAAATTTTATTTTTTTCTTCCTTTTTTTTTTTTCATTTCGTTTTCACAACAAAGCACAATACAAATCAAAAGATATGAAATACCACAAATGTGTAACGACCTCAAATCGAAAACTAAATGTACGAAAAAGAGTGGGATTAAACAAAAGAAATAAAAAAAAAAAAATAAATATATATAAATAATTAATTTCATTCATGAGTCCCAAAATCAGTCACATGGGTGGACGTCCACAACGTTTTAATAACAATATATCTTTTTTAAATAAACAGATTCCAGACAGAATAAAGCATGTATAAGAGAGATTGCTGGCTAGACTGGCGTGAGAGGAAAAGAAGCAGACCTCTCCAGTACATTATAACTAATGGACATTGCCCGGGGAGGTGGGATGGAGTTCCTGGACTGTTGCACGCAACAAACACCAATGCTATCAACCGAGTGCACTAATGCACCTGCTCTAGATGGTACTGCTAATGACTTGTATAACCCAGCCTGTAGACCCAAACACTCGTGCTTTTTAATGGTAGCAGAGAGGTCTCGGGTTCCCCGAAGGAGGGCCACAGAGGTTGGCGCATACACAAAACACGGGGAGGAGAAAATGATCGTTAAACCAAACAATGATTCGACAAACAGTGTTCTCTCTCGCTAAAGGTTACACGGCTAACAAGGCTTCAGCGACCAAAAATAACCAGTTACTGTCAAGTCCCATGTAAATCCAAATCAGGTTTGAAAGGCTTATTTAAGAGCAGAACATCAATTAGAGTAGATTTTTTTTTCTTACAACTTTGTACATGCCACTATGTCAGGAACTGGAGCGCAGAGCCCCCTGCAGGCAAACCCACTGAAAGCCTCGTTTGAGGGACCAACACTGGGAGATTGGCCACTCTGAGGCTTGAACCCCAAACCTTCTGGCGTAATCAGTAACCCAGACCCTTAAACGTTGAGCCAAATATAGGAACAGTAACAGAATTTACCAAAATTGTACACATCTGTACAATTCAGACTTTATATGTACAGTAGCTACATGGTTCAACACGCTAATAGAAAATACACACTAATGAGAAACAAAAGTTCACTGTTGGGTGGTTTTTTTTGCGTAAAACCTTATCCTTATTTTGTGCAAGTTGATTCAAACGTTATGTTTGTGACTTTGCATAATGATAAATACAGTGGTGTGAAAAAGTGTTTACCCTTATTCTTTTGCATGTTTGTCACACTTTAATATTCCAGATCATCAAACTAATTTAAATATTGTTTAAAAAGGCGGTTCACGCTCAAAAACCCTCCAATGTGGCTGAATAACAACAATTCAGCATAGACGAGTGGACCAAAATTTCTTGATTGCAGTTGTTGCTGCTAAGAGCGGCCCAATCTACACGTAATCGCTTATAAATAAACAAAGAACCGACTAACTAAATAAATAAAACAGAGGGTGGCTCAATTCCATGTAAATTTTGGCTTACATTACATTACATACACAAATGTCCACACACTCCAAAATCTAGTGAAACATCTTCCTAGAAGAGTGGAGGGAAGTATAAAAGAAAATCGGGACTAAATGCTCAAAAAATGATTTTACCGTATTTTAGCGCCAATGAGCGCTGTACTTGCAAAAATATATAAATATAACACAAAGAGGGCGCTGGAGAGCTCGTATAGCATTACAAAGTATTAATAACGTCTAGAGGTTGTGCTGAGGCAGGTTTTTACTCGTTGTATTGATTATTGTTGGCTGAAGTACAGGTATCCACTATCTCTCATCCCACCAGCAGCTCAGCAGCTTCATACGACCACCATACTGGACCCAACACCAAACTGGGCTTTGTGCGTTTCACTGCTTTTAAACTGGGCAAAACAATAACACAAACATGTGTGTGTGTGTTGCAATTTGTGCGGCCATGTTTAAAAGCTGCAGTGTTTGAATGGAATTTAAGTCGAGCCAGTTTTCCACTCGTCCACCTCCCTGATGCCTACCAGATTGCATATTCTGCATGTGACCAGTTTGGTGGCCATATTGGAGCTATTCAGGTATTCTGCTGGAACAACAGATAGTAGGTTCCTGTACTTCAATCCACAATTATCAAGGATGGAGATCTTCTCCTTTTTTCTTCACACAGAAGAACCCAGCTTAGGCGGGTGAGATAGAAGGTCGGTTGTATACCCGCTGGAGAATGGAAAACCTCCTGGAAACATTTGATCATGGTTTCCTCTAAAAGCATCATTTATTAGCAAAAACCTTGGCATCAACTGCACACACAAGGTCATTGGCAGAATCCGAACGCAGAGCATGTACACTGTTCGACACTGTTGGATTGTGTTTTGAGTCAAAATGTAAATCCTGGACGAAGTAAAGAAAGTTTCGAGTGCTTTTTATTATTTATTTTTTTTATACTTTTAAGATAAAGGTGCATTTTAGATGGGGATGGGCGGTATTAGTATATTAGTATTGATATCGACGATACTGGTCTTAGTGCTCAATAGTATCACCCATTTCTAATTTAGGCATGATCAATGTGTGTGAGTCTGTGGGTATACAGTATATAGTATATAAAAGTATTGGGATACCAGACTTTTTCATCCATATATGGTTCCTTAGATGTGGTAGCATGAAATTTTTCATTCACTTGAACTATTACACCTATGACAGCTCCATGGATATATGCCTTACATAGGATGGAGTGGAAGATCTCCTGCTGTAGCGCTACAACCCTATTGAATTTTTAGGATTTCGGATTTTTAACGCTATGCCTGGGACGCAAAAGAGCGGAGATTAATATACGAGGAAATAAGGACTAAATGTGGAATGGGATTTTGAAAAAGGATATGCGATATATTTTATTGCTAGGTATCCACAGCATTTTGGCTGTATGTTGTACATTCAGCCACTGCGTGTGTTCGGTAATTCAGAGGGAGTGGATGCTCAATCTGACAGTGAAGTCATGGCAAATCCTATTAGCGCTGTTAATCAGGAAGATTGGTGCGTCGCAAAGGGGTCATGAGCAGGCTTCCTCTGTGTTTTATAATGAGGATGTAGTCAAATGCCAAATTAAACTCTTCAACCATAACGCACACACACACACACACACACACACACACACACACACACACACACACACACACACACACACAACCACATGTCAATGACTGACAAGAAGAAGAAAGGATGCTACACACTCATTAGCTTCGAATATTAAAGAGTGAAAATCCGACATCCTCCGGTGTTGTATTTTATGTCAATAAAGCCTCATTTACAGATATCCACATCTATTAAAGGCTTTAAAAACCCCAAAGTTTCAACAGTAAGTGCACTTTGCCGTGGCTCAACGGCCAGTTAGGATTCTCATTTAATTGATGCGCTTTTAATGATATAAATCCGTGCTTTTGGTGATGAAGGAACGGATGCTTTGATCTGGTCTGAGTCTCCAGGAACTCCCTTAAGTGCCCCGTAGATGTGCCTCGGTAAAAAAAACAAAAAACAAGGTGCTCAGAGCTGTGGCACATCTCACCTCCGAAGTGCAGAAACCGCAACCGAGCTCGTGATATTTATCACACCTGATAGAAGGAAAGGAGTCTCCCTAGAGTCTTTTTTCTTTTCTTTTAGAAAGCCTTTTCTTTGGCAAATGGTTGGATTGAGGCAGAATGGAGGTTTGCTGATCAAATAATGAAATAAATCATTGATACACGTAACAGCAGGTGTTTTTCTGCTCCAAAAACACGCCAAATGATATAAATTATGGTACGACATTTTTTTCTCTGTTTTTCCAGCTAGCAGCTATAAACGGTCTTCCCCCTTAACCCTTAACTGCTTGTATGAATAAGATCATTGTTGCTCTGTATAAGGGCATCGGCTAAATGGGTAAATGTTCATTTCAGCACACTTGCTTTTTCGCTCATTCCTTTTTTTTTTTTTTTTTTTTTTTGCTTAAAAAAACGCTGACACTCTTGAGATTATCTTTTTTTTTTTTTTGCACCGAGCTCCGTGTCATCCATCTCATCCAGCTGCCTGTCACTTAAATGCCTTCCTTGCTTCCCAGATTAGAGCAGAAAAAAAAACTGCTGAGCGTAGATTCTTTAGATAGTGGAGAAACAGATCAGCATACGTGAAAAGAACTTTGAAGGCATTGAAATCGGAGCTATAGTCCAAACGGGTGCTGCAGAGAGAATTACGAAACAGCTCAAAGCAATTTTTACCGGGTCGGATAATAATATCGTCCATGGCAGCTCACAGGGAAAAGCCACATAGCGCTGACCTCAATCAACAAGCTTATAAATGATTAATGAGCAATTCCCAGTAGCTTTTAAAAAACCTTCACCCTTCAGGCGCTACACATTCTTTTTCAAAAATTTTATTTTACTTACTAGCACCCAATCTTCATGCACAAGTTTTTTTTAATTGGCACATTTATGCAGCAACCGTGCATCTAAAATATAAAAAAAAAATTCCCCAAGTATTCTGTAAGCAATCATATGACATTCCAGTTATAGAGCAGAACCCTGATCGGAAAGAAGTCACATAATTTACAAGCGAAAAATGCATTTATATAATGCATGCTCTTTACGAGGTGGTATCAAAAAGTTTCGAGACTGGCTCCGTTTTCAAGAAAGTGATAAATTTAATCACCTTCAAAACAGTCCCCTCGCACAGCAATGCAGCGCTCCCATTGTTCCTGCCATTTCTCAAACATGTCCTGGAAGTCTTCTTTTCAAAGCGTGTCAAGAACCTTTTGAGATTTGGGCCGGATCTCCGCAACAATGTCAAAACGCAACCATCTTTATCTTCGGGAAGAGGGCAAAGGAGCCAAATCTGGTGAGTAGGGTGGGCACGGAAGTGCGATCGAGTGGATTGTTTTCCGACGATCATCACACGCGAGTTTCTGAATAATTGCAGCATTTTCGAGAATTGAGCTCGTTGAAGGTCTTCCTGAGATTAAGTCCATGTTTGCTCTTCGTTTTTAACTCGCTGTCCATGAAGAAATCTACATGGTAACACTTCGTCAAAATAGCACCAATTAGCACCATTAGTCTCTTGATTTAATTTAGATTTTTTTTATATGCATACGTTTACATACATATTGATTTTAATTTGTTTAAACCTTAAAATTTGGATATTTTTAAACCAAATTTTTAACCTGATTTTAAACCAAATTGTCTTTAATGAATTGGAAAGATAAATTAATTTAAATTATATAACAATAAATAAAATGACCCTATATAGCTTTGATGTTTGATGTGTTTATTTATTTATTTTAGAAAGAACAGTAGCGGCCACAAAACAATTTTTTTTCCCCATTCCAAAAAATCAAGAATAAGAGCTAGCTCCTTCAAAATGAATTCTTTGTTAGTTGAAATATTATTTAAAAAAAAAACTGATTTAATGCTTAATATTCATGAATTGTCATTAATATTATATAGTGATGCTTTATTTAGTATTTTCTTATTAGAAAACCGAATATCGATTTAACCTCCTAAGACCTGAGCTTTGGTTTGGCTTGCATTTTAGATTTCTTCCAGTTATTTGGGGTCAGGAAGAACCAATAATTATAATAACCATATATTTTCTTTGAACATGAAGCTCTTCTTGGAAAAAAATGATGTCACTTATGTGGACACTCGGTCTGTATCTACAGAAAAAAATAAAGACACCATTGTGCACAATGTCCACGTATGTGGACACCCAGGTCGTAGGAGGTTAATATTGATTTTCAAGATATTGATTTTTAGATAATTACGAAACATTGTTGAGTTTGAAACAATTGTTTCATTGACAGAATCTTTTGAATGACAAACAGCACACAATCAAAACAACCTGCCGATAAATATAAGCAAAGCTCCGAACATTTTCAAACAGATATCTGTATCTGTAACAGTATCTCTTTATCTTTATTATCTACGATCTAATGTATAACCATCTCATCTTAATAAAAACTAGTGGATATATTTGCTTTGTGTTGAACCCTGTATTAAAGACTATAGTGCTAATCTACTGTATACACACAGATGCACGAGCGAGTCTGTTTAGAGAGATGGATAAAGCATTGGAGGAGTTCATTACGGCTGGAGGAAGAGGAGATTGCCTTTGATAAGAAGATGAGATCCATTAGCATGAAGCGAGGAGATGTTTCAAGCGTCTTTCATTCTGTTTATTATTGTTAGCATGAGTCATTAAACGACACTTACGGGAAGCTGCAAAGGTCTATTAAAGGTCAACACATTATATATTTTATATTCTTATTTCCGTCCTTAATAAAAGAAGATCTACCATAAATTTTTGGCTACATTAATTTGTGTGGATCTGAAAACTGCATTCTGTGTCAAAGCTGGTGTTTTAAAAAGTTGTTCGAAAAAATGGAATGGTCTGAAAAAACTAACATTGTTTCGGAAGTTTCATTCTGCATAATTTTTTCCTTCATCGGGTGTTTAACTGCTTTTCCTCTCCTTTGAATTGATGCAAACGTGAGCGAATAATTCATCCCCATAACATAACTAAACATACACTATATAAAGAAATGTTTGAGGACACCTGACCACAGGATTGGTATGTTCATTCTGAGCATCCCAATTCCACATTTAGTCTTCTGGGAACTCATCTGGGAATACTGGAAGCCAGGAGAGATTTTGGAGCTGAATGTACCCTTTCAGGCATAACATTATAACACTTTGAGATTATAACATTATGAGCATTGAAGTGAATATAACTGATTATCTCTTCGTCATAACTGATGTGTTAGAAGCAGGAAAAATGGGCGAGTGTTAGGAGTTTGACAAATTGTGACGTCTACACGTCTGGGTCAGAGCATCTCCAAAACTGCAGCTCTTGTGGGATGTTCCTGGTCTGCAGTGGTCAGTATCTATAAAACGTGCTCCAAGGAAGGAACAGTGGTGAACCGGTGACAGGGTCGTGGGCAGCCGAGGATCATTGGTGCACGTGGGGAACGAAGGCAGGTCCGTGTGGTCCGATCCAACAGACGAGCTCCTGTAGCTCAAACTGAAGAAGTGAATGCTATTAATGCTTGATAGGTCAGAACTGTTTTGGCAGCAATAGGGGACCCAATATTAGGCAGGTGGTCATAATGTTATGCCTGATCGATGTGAGGAGAGGAGGCCTTTCCAATTCATCCCAAAGGTGATCAATAGGTTTAAGGTAAGAGCTCTATAGCAGGAGATCTTCCACTCCAACCCATGTAAAGCATATCTTCATGGAACTGGCTTTGTGCACAATTGTATGCCCTTAAACCAACAGCATGAAACAAGAAGAAGCATAGAAAGACAAACATAAAACCAAGAGTGCTGTAAAAGGTGGTGAAGTGACATTAATTGTAACACATTGCTTTCATTGCATATCCCAGCAATGTTAGGAAGCAGGGTTCATTGTGCAGGGTCAGCCATGATACAGAAGCCAGAAGCACAGAGGGTCAAGGGCCTCGCTCATGGGCGGCAGCTTGGCAATACTGGGGCTTGAACCACAAACCTTCCATCTGTAATTCTGCACCTTAACCACTGAGCCAAGGGTGACAAGGGATTGGTTAAGGCATTGGACTTTGGATCCTTGCTGCCACTGCTGAGTTTTTGAGCACAATTTTAAGTAAGAAACTTACATTTACTTCGTTACTGTCTGCCACTGCATGTGATGGTACGGTGGCTGATAGGAATTGTATAGCGATAAGTCCTGACAATCAGGACAATTAGATGTTTTTGCTCCGGTCTGGGATCTGCAGTCAACCAACCAGCCACAAAAATATAATAATTAATAATGAATAGCTGTCACTGTTATTGTCAGGCTGCAGACGCGGAAGCCGATATAATCCGATCATTGTCCTTTTATTTTAAAAAAACGTACAACACAAAAACACTCATAAGCCGTTGAAAACAACAAACAAAGACATCCGCTCGATACGCGTTGTCCGCTATGAGTTCGAATGTCCCAAGCATAATCCATAAAGCCTTCGGCAATGAGTAACCGAAGTCGGAAGTGGAATTCGGATATACAGCCGGTGGTCGAGCAGCCACGCGATTGTCCAGCTTGACAATATAACGACCGACAGCCTGTGACTCAAGAACGTGAGTTTATGTAGTCTGATCTTTCATGAGCCACAGCTGTCGGTAATCTTGGGAAGCAGCGTGACTGCTATCGAGGGGGGCGTGGCAGGGTGAATCTCTGACAGCTACAGACAGGGGTGTGGCAGGGTGAATCCCTGACAGTACCCCCCCCCCCTCCAGGGGCGACACCTGACGCCCCAAAACCCACCTATGCCAGGCGGGCCAGGGCACTCCGAGGAAGGCCTCCTTAGACGCCTGGGAGCAACGGAGGCCTGGTGAGCATCCTCTGCGGAGAGCCGGAATAGAACAACACCTTGCAGGAGGATCCGGAACGGAGCCACGCCCTCGGTGCTGACGGGAGGCTGAGTAAAGCCCCTGGCGGGGATTGGAGCCGGAGCGACCTCCATGGCGGGGAACCGGAACTGGACGCCAACCATGACAATGACCGGGGAGTGGAGGATGTCCCGGGCGGAGACCAGGAACGTCGTACCACCCTCTGAGGGACCTGGAGGACCGCCGTCGCCGTCAGAGGGACCTGGAGGACCGACGTCGCCATGCGGGGATCCTGGGGGCGATCCGTCGCCCTGAAGAGGACCTGGGGGCGATCCGTCGCCCTGAAGAGGACCTGGGGGCGAGGCGTCGCCCTCTGTGGAGCTTGGATGCGATCCTTCGCCCTGCGTGGAGCCTGGATGCGATCCTTCGCCCTGAAGAGGACTCGGGGGCGAGACGTCGCCTTCTGTGGAGCCTGGATGCGATCCTTCGCCCTGAAGAGGGCTCGGGGGCGAGACGTCGCCTTCTGTGGAGCCCGGGGGTGAGACGTCGCCTTCTGTGGAGCCCGGGGGCGAGACGTCGCCTTCTGCGGGCGCTGGAGACAAGCCGTTGCCTTCTGCGGGACTGTGGGGTGAGCCGTCGCCTTCGGTGGAACCCGGGGGCAGCGGTTCGACTTCACTTTCGCAGTCCTGGAGCCGGGGTGAGTGCACAGGGAAACCCCTGACCGTAGGAGCGCTCCTTGGGACCCTTAGGAGCAGATCGGAGCCTACTGGGCAGCCTGGAAATGGGGTGAAGCCTGCCTGGAGATCCACGAGCGGAGAAGGGCTCGCCTGGAGGTCCACGACATCAGTGGAGCTCTCTTCGGGACACTGAAGCGGAGAAAAGCTCGTGGGGTCGCTCGGAGGCGGAGACGAGCTCTCGGGAGGAGCCTGGAGCGGAGACGAGCTCTCGGGAGGAGCCTGGAGCGGAGTCGTGCCCTCTGGAGGAGCCAGGAGCTGGGCGGAGCTCTCTGGAGGGACCTGGAGCTGGGCGGAGCTCTCTTGGAGGTCCTGAGGCGGAGCCGAGCTTTCCGTGGGCGAGATGTCGCCTTGGAAGGGGCTCTGGGATGTGGCGTCGTCTGGAGAGGGACTCGGAGGAGTCACTTCGCCTTCTGTGACCGGAGGTGGCGGCGAGGCGCTCTCGTGAAGACTCTGTGGCGGCGAGGCGCTCTCGTGAAGACTCTGTGGCGGCGAGGCGCTCTCGTGAAGACTCTGTGGCGGCGAGGCGCTCTCGTGAAGACTCTGTGGCGGGAAAGCACGCTCCTGGAGACACTGTGGCGGCGTGGCACGCCCACGGGAACCTCGGAACAGAGCGGCACGCCTGTAGAAGCTCTGTGACGGCATGGTGTGCTCGCCGACGCTCGGAGATGGTGTGGTGCGTCCACGAGAACCCCGGAACACAGCAGCACGCTGGTAGAGACCCTGAGATGAAGCAGCCCTTTCATTAAAACATTGGGGCTGAGCTGCAGGCCCATGGGAGATCCGGCACGGAGCCGCGTGCTCTTGAGAACCTTGGAATGGAGCACCTTCCTCCTCAAGGGGACTGTAGTGGAGATCCACCACCTCTATCCCCAACTTCCCCAGAAGCAGCCCGCTGAATTCGGCGAGTGAGCCGAATTTGCCCCCTTTGGCGGTCCATAGTGAGCTGGCGTTGGCAAGAACTTCACCAGACAGGAGGGAAATACAGAGGGCAATTTTGGCTCGTTCGGAAGGAAACCGGGAAATGTTAACAGCCACATACTCGCCGATGCCTTGCAGAAATCCGCCCAATTCGTCTTTTTTCCCCGAGTAACGAGCCGGTAATCCCCTCGCGCACTCTGAGGGGCGTGGCGCAGCCGCGCTCTCATGATCCGGCTTCTGTGGATCTGATCCGCGAGGAGCGGCACTAAGCTTCCGGAGGAAATCCGAAGCCGGGTTCAGCTGCCGATCCGTCGCGGTCGGAAACGCGAATGTCCCAAGCATAATCCATAAAGCCTTCGGCAATGAGTAACCGAAGTCGGAAGTGGAATTCGGATATACAGCCGGCGGTCGAGCAGCCACGCGATTATCCAGCTTGACAATATAACGACCGACAGCCTGTGACTCAAGAACGTGAGTTTATGTAGTCTGATCTTTCATGAGCCACAGCTGTCGGTAATCTTGGGAAGCAGCGTGACTGCTATCGAGGGGGGCGTGGCAGGGTGAATCTCTGACAGCTACAGACGGGGGTGTGGCAGGGTGAATCCCTGACAGTTATATGGTAATCATACGACACATTCATTAGTCTTGGCTTTCTCAGGTCCTTGGCAGAAACATATTTCTCCCAGCTCAAAGTTTCTGTAACCGTGTATCGGTTCACCATCCATCACACGCTCTACAAAGATGTATGGCGTGTATATAATGCTCTAGCGGAATCGAGTGGCCTGACGATGACACGTGCAATAAATCCCACTTTGTAAAGTCAGTGATTGTCTGATTCGGTTATAGTGACTGAAACGGTCTCATTGTTGCCAAGTCTGTCTCAATTACCCCGTATCGAGTGTATTAGGGTTCACCCTAAAAGTTCTAACTCCTTCATATTTAATTTTTTTTATTGTATTTTGCTTTTCTTGTCATATGTTCAGCTAAGACGTTTACAGAAGGAATCTCCGGTGCTAGTGTTTTGGAACATTCAGAGATATCCCTTTTTTTTTTATCTATAAGACTGTTGAATAACACAAACTAGCTGGTTTAGGGATACAGAGTACACTGTGCCATTTTTAATAAAAAAACTGATGAAAAATCACATGACACCATCCCATCAATAAAATACATATTCTTATACAACATCAAAACCCCAACAACATTTATATCTACTACCCCAGCAAATACAGCGCTGATGAACTGTTCTCCATCTTTTGGATCCTTTCTGTATTCAGGACACCTCACCAGAAGATTGGTATGCGCTTACCGAACATCCCATTCCACATTTACTCCCCATTTGCCCAAATAATTCTCCCCAATAATTTCCACTCTTTAGGGAGGATGTTCCACTACATTTTAAAGTGAGCATGTGGAGAAATTCATTCAGCTACGAGTTTGTAACTAAAGTCAGGTATTGATGTAGGTGAGGTGAGGAGGCCTGGGGTTGAGGTCGAAGCTCTGTAGCAGGTCATTCAATGTGCCAAAAGTACAGGATTTCAAAAATTTCAATAAGGTCACAGTAAAAAGAGTAAATTCACTCCTGTCATAAATTACAATATCTAACGCTTGAACTTTTTTCTCTTTTTCCATTTCTTTTTTCTAGCAGCATTTCCTGTCCACGTGTGCACACCTTGTAAACGGATGTGGCGAGTTATTGTCTGGGACAAGCGTGCGGTAATCGTCGAGGATGTGCGGAGGTGGCTAATCACATTAGCATAATGGAGAATTTTCCGCTGGTTGGGCTTGGTGGAGAAATGGCTACTTTAATAGCAGAGCGCAGCTGACTGAAATGTTTTCCCTATTTCTTTTAACATGCACATTAACTTTCCGGATGTCTCGAAGGCAAAACATGGGCTGGGTGTTGAGGTCCTTCAGAATTCTGTAATAATAGATGTTTGCATGGGGGTGTGACTTGTGTAGGGTTTTTTTTTTCCCCCTAAAATAAGATGAAACCAATATCACAAAAACTTGTGAAGAATGAAATCTGATGGAACCTAAATGGAGAAGCGCTAAATTCAGTTCCACCTACTGTTATGGTTATGATGACGCCTCATGAGGACAGGAGGTGAACAAGCAAACAAAGAAATTACTTAATTACAATCTATTTTGAAACACTCTGTACAATGTTTGGTTATGCTGAATGTTTTGATTGTCCTGTAGCAGCTGTAAACACACATTCCCTTAAAAAACACTAAATTACACTCAATTATCACAATATGACTGAAAGCAAGCTGCAATCTGCAATAATTGAGCTGAAATTTGCCAGCAAAGTGGCAGGAATCAGCAGTAATTGGCAGTAATCGATCAGTAATCAGGCAGTAATTGGCAGTAATCGATCAGTAATCAGGCAGTAATCGATCAGTAATCAGGCAGTAATTGGCAGTAATCGATCAGTAATCAGGCAGTAATCGATCAGTAATCAGGCAGTAATCGATCAGTAATCAGGCAGCAATTGGTAGTAATCAATCAGTAATCAGGCAGTTATTGGTAGTAATCGGGCAGTAATCTGCTGTAATCTGGCAGTAATCAGATGGTAATTGTCAGTAATTGGGCAGTAATCAGGCATTAATTGGCATTTATCAGGCAGTAATTGGCAGTAATTGAAAAGTAGTTGGCAGGAATTGGGAAGTAGTTGACAGTAATTGGGCAGAAATCAGCAGTAACTGGTAAACTAATATTGCAGTAATTGGTAAAATAATAGGGCAGTAATTGGGCAGAAATTGTCAGTTCAAATGACAAGTGCTGACACTGGAGACTTAATAAAAGTCACCTTGTAGTAAAATAAATAAAACATTTTTTTTTTTTTGATTTGTTGATATGATGAAGTCTCTGTAACTTAGCAGTTACTATGGGAACCACAAGAAAGTAAAGGTTTGAGTAAAGCAATGTAGATTTTAATCTTGAAAAATAAATTGGGACCTTTGAGAAATCATCATCAGCACTGATATCAGAGCAGTCTGTGTACATCTGTTCAGTGACTCTTGAAAATAAGCATTGTGTAAAACTCTTTCTCAGTTTCGTACACCTACTTTCTTTTAGACTTTCCTGAGTAGCAAAAAAAGGGGGGGGGGAAAGAAAATAAGTTGGCGCTTAAGTACATCGACTGTATGGAGAACCCGCTGTTCATTTGGGCAATAAATAATAGAGATGCCTTCCTCTTACCGTAAACCCTATTAACTTTGGCATTAAGTCATAATCGTATTTGATGGAGGTCTCTCATGTTTGTTCCTCTCTTCCATCATTCGCTCCGCGTTTCGGCGTCTGCCCTGATGCACTTTCTATTCATTACCTTCTCAAAAGTCTAAAAGGCATCCCACTTTAAAATAGCTCAATCTTGATAAAGTGCCACTGTAATGAATTAAAGATGGGCTGCTTATCATCGCTGTGACAGGTACGGGAACACACTCACACACACACACACACACACACACACACACACACACACACACACACACACACACACACACACACACACACACACACACTTACATCCACATACACACTAGTAAGCTCGACTCACTCAATCCCGGTGCTGAGTTGATCCGATTTTGCCCGTGACTGCGTGCTTCCGTGAGATTCATCACGCCTAATATAATTCTAACTACATTAAATTGTCATGTGTTTTCATTACCGACCCAAGGTGAGGTTTTTTTCCAATTAACCGAGCGCTACATGCTGCCTTCCGTTGATGCTGTCGCTTCATTTCATAATTAATCGACTCCAGCAGGTCTTCAGAGGCCTATACAGGAGAAGTAGGTTATTACAGATAGTACAGTATATAGTGCCAGAGCTACAGCTTTATCATCGGCTATTTTGGGCATTTTATGAAGATTTTATTCTTTTTGATGACTTTTACAGGCATTTAATTTTGTCATGTTTTGGACAAAAAAGGCTTTGGTATTTGTGCCTATCTGTAGCCTAAACCCCAACCCCTGGGTCGCAGACCAGCATCGGTCCGTGGGTTAATTGGTACCGGGCCGCACAGAAAGAATATATAACTTACATTATTTCCGTTTTATTTATTATCTGATTCTGAACGATGTTTTATTTTGGAAAATTAATGGATTCCCTCCACCACATTTGTCTATGACTCACTCTTGATGCATGTGAAGATGCCTCGGTCACATGTCTTACCTCCATCCGCTACCTTCTTAAAGGTGCTGCTCCGGCCGCTAACACATAATACATTACTGCTAAATTTAAACCCCCAAGCGAGCAAAATGAACAAAAAACCACACAGTGGATTCACATTTATGATTATATTTAGAAAATACCAGTTTTTATGGTCGTATCATTTTACTTTGTTGTATTTCTTTGCCACACCTTAAAGGCCGGTCCGTGAAAACATTGTCTGACATTAAACCGGTCCGTGGCGCAAAAAAGGTTGGGGATCGCTGGCATAAACCACAGCTGGCTGAAAGCTGATACAATTCCAATTCAGATTCTCATTCTCTCTCAAACTGTTATTCTCATTCTCTCTCGAAAAGCAGCATCATATACAGAATAACCAATGAAATATATGAGGTTTACAGTTTGGTGTGTCAGATGCGCCTGCCAAATAATTTTCAAACTAATTTGTTGCATAATCAGCAGATTCCGGATCATTATAAAATGCCAAAGATTTGGCCGATTAATCGACCGACTGATCAATCGGTGGACTTTTAACACAAATAAGTGACCAAACATAGAAAACAGTAGACATATAAAACAATTACAATTACAACAATACGCGTATCTTCTTCTTCTTCTTCTTTCGGCTGCTCCCATTAGGGGTCGCCACAGCGGATCATCCGTCTCCATACCACCCTGTCCTCTATATCTGCCTCTTTTACACCAACTACCTGCATGTCTTCCCTCACCACATCCATGAACCTCCTCCTTGGCCTTCCTCTTTTCCTCCTACCTGGTGGCTCCATCTTCAGCATTTTTCTACCAATATAATTCATGTCCCTTCTCTGCACATGTCCAAACCATCTCAATCTCGCCTCCCTCACCTTGTCACCACAACATCCTACATGTGCTGTCCCTCTAATAAACTCATTTCTAATCTTGTCCATCCTCCTCACTCCCAACGAAAACCTCAATATCTTCAGCTCTGCTACCTCCAGCTCCACCTCCTGTCTTTTACTCAATGCCACTGTCTCTAATCCATAGAACATCGCAGGTCTCACCACAGTCCTATAAACTTTCCCTTTCATTCTTGCAGATACTCTTCTATCACAAATCACTCCTGTCACTCTTCTCCACCCACTCCACCCTGCCTGCACTCTTTTCTTTACTTCCCTAACACACTCTCCATTACTTTGCACTGTTGACCCCAGGTACCTGAACTCCTCCACCTTCTTCACCTCTTCACCCTGCAACCGCATCACTCCACTGCCCTCCCTCTCATTCACACACATGTACTCTGTCTTACTCCTACTGACTTTCATTCCCCTTCTCTCCAGCGCATATCTCCACCTCTCCAGGCTCTTCTCAACCTGCTCTCTACTCTCACCACAAATCACAATATCATCTGCAAACATCATAGTCCAGGGAGACTCCTGTCTGACCTCGTCCGTCAACCTGTCCATCACCACTGCAAACAGGAAAGGGCTCAGGGCCGATCCTTGATGTAGTCCAACCTTCACCCTGAACCAGTCTGTCGTACCTACTGCACACTTTACTGCCGTCACACTGTCCTCATACATGTCCTGCACCACCCTTAAATACTTCTCTGACACACCTGACTTCCTCATACAATACCACAACTCCTCTCTCGGCACCCTGTCGTACGCTTTCTCTAAATCCACAAATACACAATGCAGCTCCTTCTGTCCTTCTCTATACTTCTCCATCAACATCCTCAAAGCAAATAAGGCATCTGTGGTGCTCTTCCTCGGCATGAAACCATACTGTTGCTCACAGATGGTCACCTCTTCTCTCAGCCTGGCTTCCACTACTCTTTCCCATAACTTCATGGTGTGACTGATCAACTTAATTCCCCTGTAGTTACTGCAGGTTTGCACATCTCCCTTATGCTTAAAGATCGGTACCAGCACACTCCTTCTCCATTCCTCAGGCATCCTCTCCCCTTCCAGAATCCTGTTAAACAATCTGGTTAAAAACTCCACTGCCATCTCTCCTAAACATCTCCACGCTTCTACCGGTATGTCATCTGGTCCAACCGACTTTCCATTCTTCATCCTCTTAATCGCTGCTCTCACTTCCTCCTTACTAATCCTATCTACATCCTGCTTCACCAACTCCACATCCTCCAACCTTCTCTCTCTCTGATTTTCCTCATTCATCAGCTGCTTAAAATACTCCCTCCATCTTCTCAACACACTCTCCTCACTAGTCAACACATTTCCCTCTCCATCCTTTATTGCTCTAACTTGCAGTACATCCTTCCCAGCTCGGTCCCTCTGCTTGGCCAATCGGTATAAATCCTTTTCTCCTTCCTTAGTGTCCAACCTCTTATACAGTTCCTCATATGCCTTTTCCTTGGCTTTCGCCACATCCCTTTTAACCTGCTGCCGCATCTCCTTGTACTCCTGCCTACTTTTCTCATCACTCTGTCGATCCCACTTTTGTTTTGCCAATCTCTTTCCCCTAATGCTCTCCTGCACTTCCTCATTCCACCACCACGTCTCCTTGTCTTGCTTTCTATTTCCAGATGTCACACCAAGTACTTTTCTAGCTGCCTCCCTCATCACTCCTGCAGTAGTTGCCCAATCATCCGGCACCTCTTCACCACCACCAAGCCCCTGTCTGACCTCTTCCCTGAACCTCACACTACACTCTTCCTCCTTCAGTTTCCACCATCTTATTCTTCTTTCAAACCTTACTTTCCTCCTCTTCTTCTTCGCCTCCAAAACCATCCTACAGACCACCATTCGATGCTGTCTAGCTACACTGTCCCCCGCCAACACCTTACAGTCTCCAATCTCCTTCAGGTTGCATCTCCTACACAGAAGATAATCCACCTGTGTGCACCTTCCTCCACTCTTATACGTCACCCTATGATCCTCCTTCTTCTTAAAATACGTGTTCACCACTGCCATTTCCATCCTTTTAGCAAAATCTACCACCATCTGCCCTTCCACATTCCTCTCCTTAAAACCATACCTACCCATCACCTCCTCATCACCTCTGTTCCCTTCACCTACATGCCCATTAAAGTCTGCCCCAATCACCAATCGTTCTTTCCTAGGTACACCATCTACCACTTCATCTAATTCACTCCAGAATCTTTCCTTCTCCTCCATCTCACAGCCAACTTGTGGAGCATAGGCACTGATGACATTTATCATCATCCCTTCAACTTCCACCTTCACGATCATCACCCTATCAGAAACTCTCTTCACCTCCACTACACTCTTACTGTACTCTTCCTTCAGAATCACCCCTACACCATTTCTCTTCCCATCCACACCATGATAAAACAGTTTAAACCCACCTCCAATGTTCCTGGCCTTACTCCCTTTCCACTTGGTCTCCTGAACACACAACACATCTACCTTTCTCCTCTCCATCATATCAGCTATCTCTCTCCCTTTACCCGTCATAGTACCAACATTTAAAGTACCAACCCGAACCTCTACTCTCCTACACTGCTCCTTTTCCTGCCGTCTCTGTAGACGCCTTCCTCCTCTCCTTCTCCTCCTTCGGCCAACAGTAGCCCAATTTCCACCGGTACCCTGTCGGCTAACGATACCTGTGGCGGTCGTTGTTAACCCGGGCCTCGACCGATCCGGTATGAAATTCTCATTTGTGATCCGCATATTTGATTTGGCACATGTTTTACGCTGGATGCCCTTCCTAACGCAACCCTCCCCATTTACCCGGGCTTGGGACCGGCACTAAGAGTACACTGGCTTGTGCCCCCCTAATGGCTGGGTTACAACAATACGCGTATACAAAAGGGAAAAGAAAGTGGTACTTTTGTAGTTAAGATCAGGACTCCTGATCAGATAGGCATGAGTTAGAATCCCAGCACCACCAAACTGCTGGGCCCTTGAGCAAGGCCTTAACCCTTACCTGCTTCATTGTACAAAAATACAAAAAGTAAATAGTTCATTGCTCAGGATAAGGGGTTCTGCCAAATCCTATAAATGTAAGATTTATTTCTAGCCATTAATAAGATTTTTTTAATGTATTTTATTGCATTAAATGAAACACTTTCTGTAAGATTGGTTATCGTGTAACTGCAAGTCCCATATTGTTTTATTCATAAAAACTAATGTCCTCTGACCACAACGTAATGTGTGCACAAAATCTTTACACACTCACTGCAGAACAACCCCGTCCTGCCCCACTCTACCGTGTTTTATTCGATTGTCTGCAATCTCTGAATATGTTGCTCTTGTTTGTATCATATTATTTATCAATAATGCTTATTTACATTTACATTATTTTGGCAGACGCCCTTATCCTTATCCAGCTAATGGAGTTAAAGGCCTTTCTATGGGGCCCAGAAGTGACAGATTGGTGTGGTTGGGATTTAAATTCAACCTGATCTTCAGATGCCTTAACCACTAAACAACCACCCCTATATGGCCCCAAAGTGGATTGAAAAGAAAAAACAATAATATTAATAAAAAAAGAAAAGACCACCAATGAAATTTCTTTTTACTCCCAGATTAAAATTGGATGTTAGATTGGAAATCTTGTGCACCTCAGGGAATTGATCACTGCTATTACTACTAGAACAAAGAAAAAAAACTATAAATGACTTCTGTCTTATGTGAACATACACTATATAGAAAATATTGGGACACCTGACCTTTCCTGCCATATGTGGTTCTTCTCCAAACTCTTACCTCAAAGTTGGAGGCACGTCTTTGGATGCGGTATAATACAATTTTGTGTTTAATTCCAACATGGCAATGCCCCCGTGCACAAAGCCAGTTATGGTTTACATGGTTTGGAGAGGAAGATCTCCTGTTTTAGAGCTCTGATATCATCCCTTTTGGATGAATGTGAACACTGACTAAACCCCAGGCCATCTCACCTTCTCACCTTCTCACCTACATGAGTACCTGACTTTACTAACAGCTCTTGTGGCTGATGAACACAAATGTCCATAAGCACCCTCCAAAATCTAGAACATTTTCTCAGTAGAGTTTAGGGAATAATAAGAGCACTTTGGGACCATATTTATGACCAGATGTCTGCAAACGTTTGACAATATAGTGTAGAATAAAGGCTGCACAGAGAGGCTTGATTGGGATTGGATTCTCTAAGCGATTTTAGAACCAATTATTGGCCCAATTCATTTCTAAGCTTGTTATTGTCTTCAACCAAACCTATAATTTGTTACCCTGAGTGCGTTCAGCAGCCTATAATCAACGTTTTATAACTCAATTTTTTCCCTGACATACGCTGAGAACAGTAGCGACACGCTGCTCTGGTTGCTAGTTCAATAACTACACCCCAATATCTGACATGTTTAATTAAACAAGTTGCTCGCTCCGGTGCCAGTGCTGCCTCGCGCTTTAACACTTAATGGATGTCTGCGGTTCCAGGCTGGCAGAATTATTTCTGGAGGATAAGTGTCCTCTTAATCAATCATGAGAAAGCCTAAAGCCTCCTCATATATATATTTCACTCTGGTTCTTGCTGATATGTTGGGTTTGGTACTCTGCTTTGACGGACGTTATCGAAAAGCAGATGGATGAGGGTGTGTATCCTTGCATAGGGTCCATAAACAAGCTCAACACCTAGGGTGTGTAAATGAAACACATCAACAAGCGATCCAGGAGAGACTGCTTTAGCTTTGGGGTGCTGTGTTTACTCTGGTCCTCATACACAAAAGGCTGAATCGAATGGGATCCTGTTGAAAATAAGGTTATTGTGTTTGTATTAGAAAAGCAGTTACTTTAGTAGTAACACAATCTCATTGCCTGAATTTGAATTTAAACACAAAGTAGGCATGTTAGGGGTTTTTATTTTGTTTTACATTAGTAACTTTACTATCAGGTCCCTACTAACTGAACTATATGGAATGGTGTGTGATTTCTGGCGTCAACAGTTCCTCGACCTCAGCTACATCACTTAAGTTTTTCATCAATTTTAGCGAGATCTTAAATTTAGATTAAAGATCCTTCATGCTTGTACCTGCCTCTGATATCTTCTAACGTACGCTATTTCGTTTCCCAAAATAGGAAAAAAGTTGCTTAATCAGCAACTCTGACTAAGACTAATTTTTATAATATTGAATAAATATTATTCAGAAAACACTTATTATTCTAGTATTTGTAAATATAATGGAGTAAAGAAATCTGTATGTTAGAGAAGGTCTGTGTAACTCCACTGTAATCACAGACACATTACAGATCTAACCTCCTTTAAAAGACAGAATATACAGAGTGATGAGTGAGAGCTGTCCGTGTCCAGGATATTACGCCTCTGCGGCCTCGAATCTCGGAGCGCTCGGGATGGAGAAGAAATGTAAATAAGGACTGATTGGAGTCTCAATCAGATTTCAGCATCCTCGACTTTAACGCAATTATCCGCTCGTTCTATTATGTTTGATCTGAGAAGATTTGTCTTTTCGTTTGAAATGGCGTGGTTGTGATGTATAATAAAAACATTTCGCTGGAAAAAAAACGGAAACACAAACACACAAAAACGTTTGCTTGGAGAGTGACATTTGTCAGTTCACATGCTTTTAATGGAAAAAAAGGAAGGTGCCTGTCTGTCTGTCTGTCTGTCTGTCTGTCTGTCTGTCTGTCTGTCTGTCTGTCTGTCTGTCTGTCTGTCTGTCTATCTATCTATCTATCTATCTATCTATCTATCTATCTATCTATCTATCTATCTATCTATCTATCTATCTATCTATCTATCCATCTATCGATACACAATAAGCTTGACTGGTACATGCTATTTTAACATCTCATTCCACATTTAGTCTCCATTCACTGTTATAATAACCTCCACTCTTCTGGGAAGATGTTCCAATAGATTTTGGAGTTTGTGGAGATTTGTGCTCATTCAGCCACAAGGGTATTAGTAAAACCAGCTACTGATGTTGTGTGAGGGTGCAGTCAGTGTGCTTTGTGCACAGCAGCATTGTCATGGTCAGGTTTTAGTCTCTGTACCTGAAGGAAAAATGTCATGCTCCCCATCCAGTCCTATTTTGTGGTACCAGTTTGGGGAAGAACGACATATAACTGAAAAATGTTAGGTGTCCCAATACTTTTGTCCATACAGTGTTTTAACTGTGACTGTGAAATCAAATGCTGGTAGTATTTAAGGGACATTATGCAACATGCCTGATGTTCTAATTGGAACATTAACTGGATATAACATGCACCATTGGAGAAAAAACTTTCATCTAACTTTATCTCTGTTGAAGGAAGAAAGAAAGAAAGAAAGAAAGAAAGAAAGAAAGAAAGAAAGAAAGAAAGAAAGAAAGAAAGAAAGAAAAAAAGAAAGAAGACACACAAATGCCAAAAAAACAACAACAACAAAAAACAAAGAGAGACAAAAAGAAAGAGAGAAAGAAAGAAAGAAAGAAAGAAAGAAAGAAAGAAAGAAAGAAAGAAAGAAAGAAAGAAAGAAAGTAAGAAAGAAAGAAAGAAAGAAAGAAAGAAAGAGACAGGCAAATGCCAAAAAGTAAAAAAAAAAAAAAACTGACAGAAAGATAGAAATACAATAAGAAGAAAAGTAAAAAAGAAAAAAAGAAAGAAGACACACAAATGCCAAAAAAACAACAACAACATAAAACAAAGAGAGACAAAAAGAAAGAGAGAAAGAAAGAAAGAAAGAAAGAAAGAAAGAAAGAAAGAAAGAAAGAAAGAAAGAAAGAAAGAAAGAAAGAAAGAAAGCAGAAAAGAAAGAAAGAAAGAAAGAAAGAAAGAAAGAAAGAAAGAAAGAAATCAAGAAAGAAAGAAAGAAAGAAAACAAGAAAACAAGAAAGAAAGAAAGAAAGAAAGCAAGAAAGAAAGAAAGAAAGAAAGAAAGAAAGAAAGAAAGAAAGAAAGAAAGAAAGAAAGAAAGAAAGAAAGAAAGAAAGAAGAAAGAACGAAAGCAAGAAAGAAAGCAAGAAAGAAAGCAAGAAAGAAAGAAAGAAAGAAAGACATGCAAAGTTACATACGGGACGTAATTTTGTTTGTATGTTTTAAAGCAGTGAAACTTTGCAGCTTTAATCTTTTTGCCAATGAGCTCAAATCAGATGGAGGCGGTTGCTAGGCAACACTTTTTGCATCACAGCTATAATTGTATCTATTTATTTTTTCTCCCTTCTCAGTAGGTGATTTGCATTACTCCTCTGTTTGGCTCACATCCAGGCACTGAGATAGCGCTCGGTCTCCTCTCGCGTCTCCGTAATCAACAGTTAGAGTGCAGATTAAATGACGTATTACAGGCTGGAAAAAATGTGGGATCTGAATAATCTCTTCTTAAACACAGCAGATATAAAACATTAAATGAATAAAATCAACCAAAATAAACATATTATATTAGTCTTAGATATTTTTGTTTCTGCACTGATATTAGTGGGTTCTTCTTGCCTGAATAGACACATGCTCGTCTCAAACATCTTTACTGATTTGTTTATGTGGTTTCTAATGCGATATGACAAGACCAGACAATGTCAACAAGCTAAAATCAGCTAGAGTTTATTCTCCAAGGAGGTGGCAACCAAGCTTTCAAAGGTGGGCCCTTGAGCCAGGCCCTTAACCCTCATTTGTTTAGACTTATAAATGAAATAATTGTAAGGAGCTCTGGATAAAGGTAAAGACGCTTTATACGTGTCACATATATCTTTACAGCATCGTCAAAATCTTTCTACACGTCAGAAAGAAAGAAAGAATGAAAGAAAGAAAGAAAGAAAGAAAGAAAGACATGCAGTGTGGAAATTCAGTGTGTGACTGTATGTTTAAAAGAAAGAAACTGAACTGACTCATCACAAACTGATACAAAAACCCTTTAACATGTGACTTAATTTACAGAACCTATTCTATAGCGCATAAAAAAAGCTGTCTTTACTGGGAAGAGTCGAATTGGCTGGATTCGACCGGTCAGTGGGTGGGGCAAGCGGCAATTGAAACTCTATAAACATTAACACGTCATTTAACATTAAGGCTCATCGGACCTCTTGGAACGACGCTAATTTGCTTAAAGGAGCGTCTATACGATGGCTAATCCGATTAGAAAACCCAATGAGCATGTGCAATAACAGCGTATGTGAAGAGCAAAAGCTCAAATGCGAATTCTATTGCGCCTCCTGATGCCATGTGCTGAATAATTGCTAGAGAAGAAGAGTGTAGAGAGTGTAGGCACTGAAAAACA
Organism: Silurus aristotelis; assembly: GCF_946808225.1. Taxonomy (NCBI): domain Eukaryota; kingdom Metazoa; phylum Chordata; class Actinopteri; order Siluriformes; family Siluridae; genus Silurus; species Silurus aristotelis. The sequence continues at coordinate 21,561,417 of NC_139591.1, forward strand.
TGTGACTGTCAAATTAATTCAAGCTCATTGAAATCCGAAAATGTAATCGACAAGAACACAAAAAACACTGGTGGAAAGTAAAAAAGTTAATGTAATTCGTTTCTGTACTTAAGTAGCTTTTTTACGTATCTGTAGTTTACTGGAGTGTTTCCATTTGGGGAGACTTTTACAGTAACTTCACTACATTTTAGAGTCAAATATCTCTTTTTAGGGGGAGTGGTGGCTCCAGCGGTTAAGGCGCTGGGTTGCCAATCGGAAGGTCTGGGGTTCAAGCCCCAGTATCGCCAAGCTGCCACTCTTGGGCCCTTGAGCAAGGCCCTTAACCCTCTATGCTCCGGGTGTCCCTTACGAGGGAAATATCAAGGTCCGTGACGCCGGAGTGACGTGGGGCCGCCTTCCCGTGGGCTCACCACCTGCAGGAGGGACCGTAAGGGACGGTGCTGTGAGGATTTGGCAGCAGTCGATGGCGGGGGCCTGCTTAGACTGCTGCCCCCGCGACCCGAATTACGGATAAGCGGGAGAAAATGAATGAATATCTCTTTTTACTCAACTACATTTTGCTAAATCACTCATTCCTTTTTATTTATGAGGATAAAAACTTCAAAACTTTCAAAACTTCAAACACGCAGCAAGTCACCATCCACGGTCTGTTTTCAACTTGTTCTGATTGGCGATTGGTGTATCTACTGATCAACAACATACAGTTCAACATCAGTTCAACATCAAGCAGAACATTTAGAGAGAAATAAATGATGGAAGAAACTCCTGACTCGAACTCGCCACAACATCTCATTTGTTTGATTTTTTTGAAGTGGTTGAAAAGAAGATTTTGGGCTCGTGATATTCTTAAAAAACAGTGTTTGACTCATTTATATCATTCTATTAAAAGATCATTGTGTTGGGAGTAACACTAGTCTTTTCACTAGTCTTGTGAGAGAAATGATAATAGGAACATTATAGCCATAATAAATCTTAGCACTTTGGATACTTAAGTACATTTGGGGGCAAATACTTTTGCACTTTTACTCAAGTAAATGTTTGAAAGGAGCACTTTTACTTTTATTGAAGTCACATTTTACCTACTTCAACTCAAGTACATGTTTTGTGAAAATGTATTAGTTATAGTCATTGTTAATAAAGTTCCTTTTGCCTGGTGGCCATGTCTGGCATTTTCACACAAAACCCCTGCACACAGGTCAAGTAGGGTCTGATTCTAATGGTGTACAAAAAGGTGCATAAATATATGAATTAAAATCAGCAGGTGAAAACGTTCTGACAGTACCCATCATGACCAAATACACACTCATCTTCTACAACAGCTAGAGCAAAGAAAAGGGAAAGAAATGGCAACAGAAAATGGCTGCGAATAATTTGAGCCTATAGCTATACATATCTTTGGAGGAGTGGATCAGTTTCCCGTTGTCCTTGTCATTTAACCGTAGTCTTTTGAATAGAATTGAAATTAGAGAAGAACATATAATAGATGATCGATAAAAAGAAGCCCGAGCACAGCTAAGGGTGCCAGTTGATTTATCTCTAGTGTGAATTCCAGATGTTTCGAGCCATTTCAAATATGAGTTTTACATTGTTAAAAAAAAATTCTTTGTAAATAATAATTAAATCATCTGGATGAATTGAAATGTATGAGATGGTCGTGTTGTCCATTCGGCTCGGTTTCGAAATCGGATCCTGGACATTCTCAGGTCCAAGTAAAAGCAGAAAACTGATCTATTGAAAGCAAATACAACATCTGAAAGAAAATTTCAGAGCAAAAGAAAATGCCAGAAAGCAGGCAGAGAATATTCAACTATTACCAAGAAGGTTGAGCTCATCTTTAAAACAAATGCTTGTAATGATCCACTTCTACAAAATCCCATATCTGGTAAAAGAAGTCAAAGCTCGAATGATCAAATCAGTGAGCTAGTTGTGAAGATAGAATCCCAGTAGCCAGATTGTACCTTTTTGAATGCGTAATAAATCTCCAGGTCATAATCAGGATTTACATGAGGATAGTGGACTGTAATGGTGGAGTTTAATTAGGATTTACATGAAGATGGTGGACTGGAGTTTGCTACTGCAGTCAGAAGTCACTGATTATATGGCTAATTATGATCATAATTGCCTTTGTGACCAAATATAGTCGACAAATCACATTTGATGGCTTCTGCCACCATCTTTGGGGTACCATGGAAACATTAAATTTCATACATGTACAGTAATGGGTTGTACTTTGTGTTTAACGTGGTAATGGGTGAGAAATGGTTGTAGTAATGCAACTGACAGGACATTGGACCCTTGAAATTTACTTCACTTATACACCTGAACAGTTGAGGTTTTACTCAAGGGCCCAGGAGCAGCACATTGGCAGTGCTGGGATTTGAACTCATAACCTTCCAAAAAGAAATCCAATGTCTTATCTAGTGAGCTTCCACTTCCCTAAACAATACCCAATAGACCAGACAAGACAAAACAAGACAATGAAAATTGCATGAGCCTGGTACTTCAGGATGGTGGGTTAAGTGGGAGGAGGGGTATGGAAGGGGTGTGAAAAAGTAGTAGTTGAGTTTGTTAACACCTGGGTGTGTGTTTTTGTATATTATGCTTGAGCTGTGTGGTATAACTCTGATTTTGTGTATTGTCTGTAGGAGATGTATTTGGAAAGCCATTCATCTGTGTATATGGATGACGAATGGTGTCCAAATGAAATAAAATAGGATAGTTATAATTTTAGGACCTTCTTGTTAATAATTAACTTTTTACCAAGATATAGCATTAATGTTATTCTTTCATCTCTGGTTTGTTCGTATGGTTTACTTAGCAATATTTAGCTCTGTAAGAATAACGGTTGCACGCTTTGTAATGTTGAGCCCAAATGTGTCTTTAAATAAGTGTATTGAAGATAAAAAAAGTGGGATGGCATGAGTTTAGATATTTGCGCAGCAATTTGTTTCCAGATGTGCAGTCCATTTCTGGGAGGTATGTACAGTATAAAGTATATCTGGTGTATTTTGTCTGTGTATTTAGGTTTTAAGGTTGTTTTGTATTGTAACAGGCCTAGAGTGGTGATATTGGCTATAAATGTATGTATGCTCTGTAAGATCTTGTCCAGCACTCTTGTCTGAGCAGGATTTTTAAATTTTTTTACATGGTATGGTTTATAGTAAAAAGTCAGATTTTGATATTATTTGATATATTTTGGACCTAGGTTACTTACATGGACTGCAGACTTGATCACGCAGTCTCTGATATCTGTTACCGAGTAAAGCCACAACAAAAAAATCATGAACTTAACGATTTATTAAAAACATTTTGCATTGTAGTGCACTGTGCCTAAGAACGCCCTTGACTGCAATAAAAAAACAATCACAATGATGCACAGCTTCTCGTGGATTATTGCTTTATCCTGCAGAGCCCAATTGGACCTTAAGGACTTCCTTAGGGTAACGGATCTTTCTTTCACATTCAATGTTAGCATAACAGAATTGTTGCCAATTATTGCCAAAGGTTAAACAATATTAGCTTCATTTCCCTCGGAAAGCCACAATGCTGTCAGGTGTATTTGTAAGTGCTTCCTTTAGAAGGTGATTCTAAGTGTTCTCAATTATGATGGTTCTGTCAACAGACACACAACAGAAAATTAAAAAAGGTGCTGAAAATGCCTGAAGCACCTTGAATGTTTTAATGACTGCCTTTGAGATGTAGTTTGGCAGCTTAAAATAAGAAAATGACATTATTACTGTCATTTATTACCTCTTTGGAATGGGAAAGCAGGATATATGGTATCATTCCCTTCAACAAGGCATGTACATTCGAACATCATACATTACAGGCCCTGGCACCAGTAAGGTTGTCCGCTGGATTATAAGTGCTATGCGTCTGGCACTGAGACTCTTCTATTCATCACGGCTCTGGGCAGCAGGCTTGATGGGCTTGCCTCCTCCCCTGGGTTTGGCCAAATGAGCACTAATGGAGGAGGCATTGCTCTGCTGATGGGCCTCTAATGGTGATGGAGGTAGGCCGACTGCACCCTTTTCTATGTTTTCTTTTTAGACAATCCTGAGCTCGACCTCTGTACAGCAACGAACAGTGTTCGTTTCAGTCATAAGGGCTTTTGTTTGGTCAAGCTATTCGCACTCTGCGGCTTTCAGCGGTCAGTCATGCATTATTTATATTCATGATAGAGGACGAAGCAGTAAAAGCAGAATTAAGCGGTAATGAGATCACACTATTCTGGTGAAATGTGTCCTGGCTTGTTAGGTTCAGTAAAAGTAGGGAAATTACACTTTTTTAAGGCAGGTTGCAATCCAACCAGTGTGATTCTGAGGGGTAGCAGCACTTTCTTGTTTCGGGAACAGTACCATGCAGGACAGGTGAGCCCTAAAGAGGGTCGTGTGATCAGATGAGCATTCCATCAACGTACAAATCCACAGCATCTACAGCGAGCGGTGCCGGACCAGAGACAATAAGATAGTGAAGGACCTCAGCTATTCCAACAAAAGACTCTTTTCTCTGTTGCGTTCAAGGAAGCACTTCTGTTCCTTGAAGGCAAACACAGAGAGAATTAGGAGAAGTTTATATAGGAAAACACCTAGACACTTTAACACTGGACTGTTAAACAGTGGACTGGACACTTTAGTTTGACTTTAATATCAGCACATGGACACTTTAGTGACAATCACACTGGAACAGCTTACCAGAAGAGTTGAGGGAATTATAAAAGCAAATTGGGACAAAATGTCGAATGCAATACTCAAAAATCATCTGTCTCTATTATACCCTGTCCTCTACATCTGCTTTTTTTTTTAAATCAACTACCTCATGTCTTCCCCGACCACATCTATAAACCTCCTCCTTGGCCTTCCTCTTTTCCTCCTTCCTGGTGGCTCCATCCTCAGCATTCTCCTACTGATATACCCCATGTCCCTCCTCTGCACATGTCCAAACCATCTCAATCGGGCCTCTCTTTTACCGTGTCTCCAAAACGTCCTACATGCTCTGTCCTTCTAATAAACTCATTTCTAATCCTGTCCATCGTCGTCACTCCCAATGAAAACCTCAACATCTTCAGCTCTGCTACCTCCAGCTCCACCTCCTGTCTTTTAATCAATGCCACTGTCTCTAAACCATACAACATCTTAGGTCTCACCACAGTCCTATAAACTTTCCCTTTCACTCTCACAGATACTCTTCTATCACAAATCACTCCTGCTATCACTTTTCTCCACACACTCCACCCAGCCTGCACCCTTTTCTTCACTTCTCTAAAACACTCTCCATTATTTTGCACTGTTGACCCCAGGTACCTGAACTCCTCCACCTTCTCCACCTCTTCTCCCTGCAACCGCACCACTCCACTGCCTCCCCTCACATTCACACACATGTACTCTGTCTTAATCCTTCTGACTTTCATTCCCCTTCTCTACCTCCACCTCTCCAGGCTCTTCTCAACTTGCTTCCTACTCTCCCCAAAAATAACAATATCATCCACAAACATCATAGTTCACAGAGACTCCTGTCAGACCTCGTCTTTCAACCTGTCCATCACCACTGCAAACAGGAAAGGGCTCAGAGACGATCCTTGCAGTCCAACCTCCACCTTGAACCAATCTGTCGTTTCTACTGCACACTTCACTGCTGACCGATCCGGTATGAAATTCTGATTCGTGAACCGCATATTTGATTTGGCACATGTTTTACGCTGGATGTCCTTCCTAACGCAACCCTCCCAATGGGACCGGCACTAAGAGCGCACTGACTTGTGCAACCCTTTCCCTTCTTATATATTTTTCTAAATTTTTTTTCTTTCTTTCTTTTTTTATTTCATTGTGAACAATTGTGTCTTTTAATTATGGGAATAAATTCATCTATAGCACTTGCCTATGGAATCTTATGACTCATATTTCATGAAGAGTCCTAATTAAAGAACGTTTCAATGTAATTACATTCTGACCCCTGGCTTTTACAGTATCTGTTGCAGCTCTGCTGAGATTTCTTACAGGTAGATTATAAAGATAGCAGTGCTATAAGGTTACACTGGTGTTTTAAAATGGAAGATCATTATATTTAATCCACACCACTGGGTTCCACATCACTGGCGGAACTCAAACAGTTGGGAGTTTTATCCAAATGATATTGTCTAATGAGTCCGTTTTAACTTTACATAACGATGTGCCAGCTTAACTCCATCATCACCAGTGAGGTGTAAAAAAAGAAGACTTATACTCTTCATCAGTGCTCACATCTGAACATGAATAGACTGCAGCAGAGCACAGACACTGAAGAAAAAAATAGTTTTACTGAGGTCGGTCACCTCATCATACTTTTCCTCCTTCACCAAACTTATCATAATCTTTTGTCATTATTATCATTTGTCATCAGCATTTTATTATTGCCATCATCATCATCATCATCATCATCATCATCACTACCATCATCATCATTATCTTTGGCATTATCATTTGTCCCTATTCTTCTCTATCATTCTTCTTTGCCATAATCACCGTTCTTCTCTTTAGTTTCTCCCTCACTCTGGGGTCATCCATGCCATTATCATCATCGCTATCTCTTTCATATTCTTTTGTTTTTTTCTTTTCTTTTTCTTTTTTGATCTATTCTTTGTCATCATCATCATCTTTATCACAATCATTAAGTCACAATCAAAATTTTCTTTTTTCTTCTTCTTTTTATCATTGCTATAATAATTATTAGTGATAATTTACCTAACAATGATCACCACTATCATCATCATCATCATCATCATCATCATCATCATCATTCTTTCTTTCCGTCTTCCTCCTCTTCCTCCTCCTCTCTTTTTTTCAGTGTATTGTTAAATATATATGTATTTTAGCCCGGTTTGTCCACATGTGACTATTATTATATCATTATTAGTAGTAGTAGTAGTAGTAAGTAATTGTTACATTTCACTAATTCCCCTATGCTCTAAAACACCATCAGTCCATCCCAGAATGAACTCAATTAAAGCTGAGTGTGTGTGTGTGTATGTGTGATGATGATGAGGATGATGATGCTCATGTTTACACACACTAAAGAGACAGAACCGAGCTCCACACTCCACGCCTCAGGAAGCCGCTGATTTTTACGTCTTTTGCAACCTCACTCTGATCTTATTGGTCCAGTTCAGCCGGACCAATGAAGAGCCACCGTGTGCAGGATGTTGCCAGTTTTTTTTTCTTCTCCCCCATCAGCAGGATCTTCTGCACTCAGTGACGCTTCAGTGCAGTGCAGCCTCCTTTTCATTCAACTTTTAATCTTGCGTTGCTTTGCATCACCTAAGCAGAGACCTGAAGGACTTCAGCACCGGAGCTGTCCACTTACTACTCACACTCCACCCTGAGCGTCACGATTCACACACGCAGAAAGACACACACACACACACACACACACACACACACACACACACACACACACACACACCCTTTCACACTTGAAGCAGGGAGCACTGACATGCCGGGTTGCAGTGCATGAGAAAGGAGAAGCGACACAAAGTGCAGACAGAGTGCTCCGAGTCTCAACGCGGGTACGTCTCCTTGCTCTTTCCCCTTTTCAACCTGTCGAGCCATTTTTGTTTGCTCTGTTTGTTTATTTGTTTTACATTTATTGCATTGGAGTTTCACTTTTTGTCCTCGCGCAATACCAGGAATCTACTCGCGGTGTGTATTGATTACGACACGCGCGCGCACAGCTGGGGTATTTGGGTCAGGGTGTTTTTGAGTGCGTGCATAGGCTTTAATTGCACCAGAGGCAACAACAAAAGAGGCATTTGAAATATTCCCACCCCGGGTGCACAAATGCGTGCATTTCTGAGGGTTAAAAAGAAAAAGGACAAAAATCTGGGAATTGATTTAATGTAGTACTTGATTTATTTGCATTTGAAATGCACGCGCCCTGCAGCAAGGTTCATTCAATGTCTGTGTGTGTGTGTGTGTGTGTGTGTGTGTGTGTTAGCAGTAAAAATCGCCACTGCGGAGCTGAGTGTTGCTGATCAGCCTCCTTTATAATATTCCTGCGTCGTCTCTGACGTCTTTCAAGAATCACCACGTGTATCCTGTGGATACGCATGCATTTACACTCTCAGAAAGAACATGGTGCCAAATGGTACTTTTTTCCCCTTGGTGTTGAAATGGTACTCTTTCACACTTGCATAAGAGATAAAGATTTAATGGTCGTTCAGTAAGTCAATAAGGTCCAATGATTTATTAATTCATTTGATTTTATTCTATAAAATATACACTAAAGGTCCAAAATATTGTCAGAACAAAAATTATTTCCAGGCTGTTTTTCTTTGCAACTTTCTTCTGAAATGAAGGTAACATTTTCCGATACTTGTTTTGTCTCCACATGATTTATCTTTTACCTGGAAAGATGTGTAGGCGTGTGTGTAGCTTATATTTAAATTTTATTTCGTACAATTCATTTAATGATTTAGGTATTAGACGTTTTCTTGCCATATGTGCGAGAAAATCTTTATTATACCATACAATAAAATTCCTACTCAGTGTACTCTTTCCTGTCACTGAACTGGTAGCATTAAGAGTACTTTATAACCCAGAAAAATTGCATTTATTGTACCTTTAAAGGTGAAAGGAACCTACTAATGTATCTGTATAGGTACATAAATAAGTACCCCCTTGCAGTACCACAAGGGTGTGTGAGTAAAACATACTGCCTGAACTTCATACCAACTTTTCTGAAGCACACTCACAAATGGCTGCTTTTCCTTGCTTTACTGCCTCAATTTCCAAGCCATTAAGGTTTAATTAGTTTGGCTCGAATTTCAAATGAGTGCATTGCAGAGATAATCAGAGATAATCGTACCAAACAGTGCTTTTGTTTGTTGCTGGATGGTTCCCTCAACATGTAGTGTGCATCTTTACCCTGCGAAGGTGCATGTAGTAAAGGTTTAAACCACAAGTGTAATCGGTGAGTCTGTATGCCTATGAACTTATGCAATATTTAAAAGTGAAAAATACATAGAAGAAATATATGAAGGATGTATTTTTGATGGTATCACCCTAGAAACAAAGAAGATTTGGTGCTATACTATATACTATATAATATGCTATACTAGAATATATAGCATCAGCAATAAACTTTCCAGCTAAGTAAAAATTGAGCACTGTAGAAGTCTTGGGTGTTTTACAAGAAAAAGAAAAAAAAGTGTGTTTTTTCAAAGAGACCAAAAACCAACCCGAATCTTTGCTCATTTGCAGTACATTTTAGAATGTGGTAATAATAAAGATGGCATTGTGCTCACTGCAGGACTATAAATCCATGAATCCATGCAAGGGATTATAATAACACTGTGTCACTCAGAGTCTCTCAAAATTACGTGTGTTTTCTCAATTAGTTTCTCCTTTCCATTGTCGCCTCTGGCTTGTTCATTAGAAATCTTAAATCTTTGTGACAATGTTATCAGAAGTGCTGTTCAAACCTGAATGGAAGTTGTTCTCCAAAGGGGCCAATGGTGATTGCAAATTTCAATTACACCCTCAAAGAACTTTCAATTTCGCTGTTGCCGTCATGAACTCAGAGGCATTTAAAGGGAATCGCAAGTAAAATCTTTTAATGACGGTCCGAAAATCAAAAACAGGGAAAAAATAGAATAAAAAAGAACAATTATTGAAAGTAAGAAGAAGAACAGGAAGGTGATTCAAAATTTTAATTTGAATGGGATGAGAAATAAGTGAATTTTCAATGCATGGGTTAATTAGCTGCATGAAGGCACTAAAATGAGTCAAAATAAAACCTTTCATGGACACATAAAATCAGATCTGTATGGTAAAATAATGTTCTTTCTCGAAAGTTTCCAGCAATGGCAGTTAATTCATAAATATGCTTTATGATGCAGTAGGGTTGCCAATTACAACCTTTAGAACCCACTTACAATAAAGTATGAAACAGACGCTAAAAAGTCAAGAGTGTTTCCATAATATAAAAATCACAGCAATCAAATTCATTTAATACACATATAAAAAATATATTTTACACTTTTTTTATCTGTTGGATCAGATTTTATAATTATGCAACATCCAAGTTTCTTTCCATCTCAATCTGTCTCTCCACTCTGTCCTAGAGAGTCTAAGACCAAAAAAAAAAAAAAACATTATTAGGAAAGAAATTTTCCTTGAATTTATCTATTAGCAAAAAAATAAACAAAAGGAATAAGCATCTGCATTGAAAGCTGCAGCTATTGACCTTTACTTTATTATATTAACTGCTTTCAGTGCATGCTTTTTTGAGAGTTTGCTCATTCTTGACCTTTCTTTTGGACTTCTTTCAAATTGCTAATCCTTAAAAATCGCAAAAAACGTCCAAGAGGAAGGTTTTAAAATGGAAGCGCGGTTCCCTGGGACGTCTGTTGGCTCGCCAGTGCTCGTTAGTGTTGGCTCCTTTCCTGTGCCAGTTCGTTTATCCTGTCCTTATCATCATGTCCTCATTTTAGGAGAGACCTGCCCCACCTTTTACGTCTTCAAACGAACTTTCCTTGTTTATATCAGGTATAGGGATATGAGTTTGGTAATTGGTGGGAAGAGAAATATTAGTGGAAGGACTATGAATACTGAATAATGGTGGGTGAAATACGGGGAACAAAATGTTAACTCGATCTGCTGTGTTTCACAACTTCTAAGCACAAGCTGTTCTGTTTTTTGCCTGGCAGAATTCATAATCCCAGCATGGGGGCTCTTTCTCTTGCCGTTCCTTTGATCGCTGTGGGAATTTACATCTAAATTCCTGCATGTCCCTGAAAGAGTCCCACTCATCCAGAGAGCTGCCTGCAAAGAATTGAATCATTACATCTAAATGACGTAAATCTTTATTACTCGTGGCTATTATAGAACAGATGGTTCATAAATATTTACACAAAATGAACGGTATATATTTCATTGAGATGCTGCTTGCCTTTGTCTCGGCTCGTCCATGCCGTTGTTTTTGTTTTGGCCGAGAGGGTCGAGGGACTGTTTGGAATTCTGTGGGTGCATGGGCAGAAGCTAGCCTCAGTGAACTCGTTAGCGAGATTAGTTCCAGGGTTTTCGGTCCGTGTGCTGCAGGGGACTCGAATCAATAGTGAGCAGTTCCCATGAAGAAAATAAAAGCTTTGTAGCTGCCTCATTTACAGAGGCTGTCCCTACAGGAGTGAGGAATGAAAGGAAGAGCTGGTTGGGATTCCAGTCAGTACTGAGCAGCAGGGGAAAAGCAGACCTGCACGAGATTAAAAATGACAATGATGACAGTGTGGGAAAAAAAAAAGCTTTTATATACAAATATATACAGCTAATCATGATTACACATTGGCTAATCTGGTCTTATAAGAAATTCATAAAAATTTATTTAAAAAGTTGCGTCCAAACGCTTCCAATCCAGCAATGAGGCTGGCTTTAGTTTTTTATATGTTTGTAAAAGTAATAGGAAATATTACTAACACTAACACTGCCTCTCATCATTAAATATAACCATATAGACATAAATGGTGTGTAGCTATTTATTTATTAATGATACTATTTATTCTTATTATTAATGCCTATAAAAGCATTTGATGTTTCCATACAACAATAAAACTATTTTGATGCTGCAGTTTCATTTATATTATATTACTGTGCAGACAAAATATATACCCTTGAACAGTAGGTGGCCACACATCCTTCACCGAGACTATCAAGCAAGTTCTTTTAAATGGACTGAGAAATAACTAACAGGAACAGGCAACGGAGGCCACAGCGAGTCACAAGCCGGACGCCACTCCTCGTTCACTGGAAATGCCAAACTTAGAAGTTACATTTCATTCATTTGCAGTAACAGGCACAGAGGCCATGCCTCTATCATTGTAACTAACAGGAACAGAAGCCACACCTCCTTAAGTGGAACTAAGTCTGAGTAATCACGCCTCTCACTACGATGAAAAGAAACCACACCTCCATCTTGGAAACTGATAGATATTGAAACTACACCTTATCTATTGGAGCCAACATTTATGAGCTCAATGTCTCCATGACTGGAGATACAGGAGGCATGTGTCCTTCATTGGAAGTAATAGGCATGTTTGAGATTCCTCTTCGTTTGATCAAACAAGCTCAGAAACCACACCCTCTCTATTGAAACGAACCGTTACCAAACCTATAGTGACAGAAACCACGCCTTCTCCAATGGAATCAATAGCCACGAAACCATCCCTCCTTAGTGGACACTTAGAGGAGCATGGTTCCTAGGTCTAAGTTCCCATTGAGGAAGCATGATTCGTGTGCTTGTGGGTACTTATAGACACAAAAACCACACCTCCTCTATGGGAACTTAGACCTAGGAATCGCACTTCCTCCATGGGATCTTAGACACAGCAACCATATCTTTGCTATGGAAAATTAGACACAGGGCCTGCACTTCCTCCATTGGAACTTAGACACAGGACCTGCATGTCCTCTATGGGAACTTAGAGGAGCATGGTTTCTGTGTCCAAGTTCCCATTAGGGAAGTGTGGTTCTTGTGTTTATGGAAACAAAAAGACACAGGAACCACGCCTCCTCCATGGGAACCTATAGCCATGGGTGACCTGCCTCCATGACTGGATCTAAAAAGCTCTGAGGCCACACCTCCTTCACTGGAACTAACATTCAAAGAGAAGCATCATGACGTCCACTGGAATTTCTGTATCCATAGAAACCACACCTCATCAATGAAAATGAACAGACAAACACCTCCTTTACAGGAAGTAACTGACAAAGGCCACACCCCTCAACTGGAACTAAAAACACAGAGGCCACACCTCCTTGATTAAACTTTACAGACACAATGATGGTGCCTTCTCCTTCGGCACAGACACAGGCACAGAACAGAGAACCTATTTGAACCAGGAAAATAATCATTTAATAGTGTTTATTATAAAATAATAAAATCAAATCAAATAAAAGAGCACATTCCTGGTGCAGTGACTTCTGCATCGATTCAACGAGCCCACAAGCTTTTCTAGCTCGATCATACCATTAAAGAGCAGCGCACTGATTTCCATAATCGAGTGTTCAGGAGAGTTTCTCTTCTTCTATCACATTTCAGCATAAGCCATTATTAAATAATATCTGTTTTTATGGAAAGGAATGTGAGGCCCGTGTTTACCTCGACGTACGAGCGAATGTGCAGCTGATTCACTGAGGAAATAACAGCAGTCACTTATTTTAGGGTTGACTTCAAGGTTGTCATCTCTCTTACTCTCCTCCGCAATGCTTTTTTTAATCTGGAGGCGTTTAAATTTTCAGCGCTCTGGTTGCTCCCAGAGCTGTCTGTCTGACACAGGGGCTTGGGGGAAAATGAATTATGTAGCAGATTTTCTTAAAAAAAATAAAAAATGAACAAAAATGAACATTGCATACATTTAAAAAAAATGTAGGTAATCGGTCAAATCATGCAGGATCTTTGATTGTTTAACTCTGTAATGGATATTGTGTAGCTAAAAAGCTAAAATACGTGGACATGTTTGCCATTAATACATGCCCGTTGTCACTTATCTGCTCCAAATAACATCAAGATATTAATAACCACACATTTTGTTTTTTAATTTTACAATGCTAATCTTCTGAGATTTGCATATGGGAATTGTGGATTATAGACCTTTTTGGTCAGGGATTTCTCTTTGATAATTTGTGGTTAGCATAACTATTTTTGCAGCGAGCATAACTATTTTTGTGGCTAGCATGACCATTTTTGTGGCTAGCATGGCCATTTTTGTGGCTAGCATAACTATTTTTGTGGCTGGCATAACTATTTTTGTGGCTAGCATGACTATGGCTAGCAGGACAATTTTTGTGGCTAGCATGACTTTTTTGTAGCTAGCTTGACTTTTTGTGGCTAGCATAACTATTGTTTTTGCAAGCATGACCATTATTTGTGGCTAGCATGACTATTTTTTTAGAGGCTTTAGCTGACACAGATCAAGAGAAGCGGTAAATCCCTGACATTTTTCAAAATGCATAAATAATATATAATTATTATTTAGAAACAGTTTAAGCTTTCCGTTTCTGTCAATTGTTCAAACATAAAGAAAATTGGCTTAATGCTGAAAAATATTAAATGGCTGTAAATTCCCAAGCCTGTGCAATGCACAGCAATGTGATAGCTGCAAAACTCCATAAAAGGCAAAAGCAAAAAGTGCTAAAAAAGGACAAAATGTCAACCAAAAGGTGACTGGTTTCCTTTTTTTAAATAATGCAGCTAAGCCACTGCAGTGCATCAACAACCAGAGACAGATATTAATCTCCATCTGGCTCCAGAGTGCCATACAAATATAATGGAGACTCAATATGAACCGAGACTCATCCAATTTACTTGTAATCAATTGTCATTAATTTACACTTTTTTTGTATAATGTGATTTTTATGCCTTGTGTAAACGCTCCTAAAATCAATCTGCAAATAAATTGATTCGTATTTAGTTCGATAAATGTGACCCTGCGAAAGCCAGACCCATCCGTCATCATGACCTCCTTCATGCGAAAAACATAAATCTGTGATCAGCTATTTTAAAAACCTTTAAATCCATCTCCGTTTCCAACCACTGAGGAAGCAGTGGTTTGTTTACAAATGTGCGTTATTCAATCCTTCTTATCAGTTTTCCTGATAGCACTGATGGATTCATTGGCAAAAAAAGTTTCCAGTGAAAGAGAAAATAATTCAATTTGCTGTTTAAAATTCATAGCCCAGATTCAGAATGTTCACTTCCATCTGCCAGGGAAGGAAAATGACATGTTGGAATGTTTAGATAGAATTAGGATATTTAGGGTATAATTCCTGATTTTTCAATCCTAGTCAAACAAAACCTCAAACTTTTTTACAGCATATAGGTTTCCTGACAATTCATTAAAAAGCGCAAGTATAACGTGGTAGCTTAGTGGTTAAGTCATTAGACTTCGTATTCTGAAGATCATGAGTTAAAATATCAGTCACATCAAGCTGCCACACCCGGGCCCCTGAGTAGGGCCCTTAACCCCATAGATGCTCAGTTGTATGAATGCGATAAATGTATGTTGCTCTGTATAAAGACATCTGCCAAATGCCATAAATGTAATTGTTAACTATATATACTGTATGTATATATATATATATATATATTTTTTTATATATAATTTTTTTTATCAATTATTTATTTATTTTGAAAATAAAAAACAATTATATATAATTTTATATTATATACATTTTTTAAACTAATAATAATAATACTAATTATATATATATAATTATTATTATTATTATTATTATTATTATTATTATTATTATTATAATTATTATTATTATTCTTTTTATTGAAGTTATTCTAATTTTTTCAGTTTTTTTATATATTTATAATTTATTGATAGTTTTCTTTCATTCTTTATTGATTTGGTTGCTACTTTTGTTGGTCATGTTCCCTTCTTTGGTTTTTTCTTTCTTTTTATTTCAGCATTGTCACTGTTCTTGTCATTGTTGTTCCTGTCATTTTCTCTTCTGTTTTAAATTTGGATTTAGTATTCATTCATAATAATTGTTATTTTTTTCCTAAAATATTTCATTTTACTGTCATTTTCTTTCAGTTTTTACTGTTGTTGGCCGTCTTTATTATTATTAGTTTTTGTAGTTATTTGATGTTACTGTCTGTCAATATTGTTATATCTCGTCTATGTTGGTCTACTGATTGTGAAGTCACTGTTATTGTCATTTTGTACCAATTTGATCTGTTTGTGTTTTATACAGTGCTGTGAAAATTGTTTTTGTCCCCTTCTTGATTTGATTAAATTTTTTTTTATATTTGAAAAACACAAATGATTCAAATCATCAAGCAAATTGTAATATCACAATATAATGATATAACCCGAGTAAAAACAAAATTTAGTTTTAAAATGATGACTTCATTTATTAAGGGAAAAAAGCTGAGTATACTTGACCAGCCACGTGTGAAAAAGTAATTGCCCCCTAAAGCTAATAACTGGTTGTGCCTCTGGTGGCAATCAAGCATCCGTGATAACAGGCAATGAGCCTTTCACAGGAAATCCGCCTGTGGAAGAATTTTGGCCCATTCATCATTTTTAAATCAACCACATTGGAGGGCAAGAATGGCCTGTAAAAATACTTTTTCACAGCAGTGAATGCATATATATATATATATACGTATACAAAATTTACGTAAACAAAATCAAAATACATATATATATATATATATATATATATATATATATATATATATATATATATATATATATATATATATATATTACACCTGACCTTTTCTGCTATATGTGGTTCTTTTCCAAAGCTGGAGGCACTCAATTTTACAGGATGTTTTTAGATGGGCTTTATTAAAATTTTGTATTCACTTCAACTTGGAAACCCAAACCTGTTCCAGCATGGCAATGCCTCTGTGCACAAAGTGAGCTCCTTAAAGATCTGGTTTACATGCTTTGGAGAGGAAGATCTTGAGTGACCTGCTATAGAGCTCTGATCTCATCCCTACTGATCACCTTTGGGATGAATGTGAAAGCTGACTGCACCCTAGGCCTCCTCACCTACATCAGAACCTGCCTTTCATAATACCCTTGTGGCTGATGAAAACAAATATCCATAAGCACACTCTAAAATCTAGTGGAACATCTTCCCAGAAGTGTGGAGGAAATTATAAGAGTAAATTGCGACTAAATGTGGAATTCAATGTTTAAAAATCACATATCATCCTTATGACAAGGTGACCCAATACTTTTGGAAATATAGTGTGTGTACAGACATGTTTGAATGTTTTATTATTTTGTTATTGTTGTTTTTGTCAATTATTCATCTGTTTCTTAAATTGTTGTTTTATACATATTGATTTTTCTGAGGTCGAATTAAAAGCTGCGAGTGTAATATATTGCGATCAGATATTCCATGTTAGGAATTCAGATTTCTCTGAGCCAGCTTAAACAAAGGATTTTGCAACATTACACCCACACATCTGCTTCCACATGCAGCTTGATCTAAAGCAAAGCTTCAGAATTAACCGTCTCCCTCGGTGTTGTCTAAAAGCCAGACATCTGATCATGCAGTGGTTTACATTGAGGAGGAAATCGTTTGTAGATATTTTAAGGTTGGAGATTAGTTGCTGCTGCGAGCTGTCTATCATAGACACACAAGTTCCCTTGAAGTTCTGGAGTACTTCGTCACCTTTGGTGTTAAGTGAAGTTGCTCCACACAACTCCATCCCAAGGGAGAAAGTGGATATTTTAGTGCTGACCAGCAATGATAGACGACAGCACAGAGTGAAGTTCTATTTTTATTCATCAAAGTTGTCTATCTCACATCTTAGGGTTGTTCCTGAACTTTGAGGTTACAGAAATTGTAAAGCTTTATATTCTCCTTACGCCTACAGTAGTTGCATGGGTTTTCTCAGAGGTCAATTCTTGGTATAGACACTGGAACCAATGTAATTCTAATTATTATATTATTTAATTTATTTAGTATAATTAATACTTGTATTTATTTATAATTATTATTTATATAATATATATTTTTTAATGTTTTAAATGCAATTCTAATGGAATTATTTGTAATAATCAGAGGAACCATTGCAGGACTAGGGATCATAGGGGGAAAAAAAATCAGCCATCAGGAAGTAATAGTGACTTATAGTGAATATAGTGAATAGTGACTAATTATCGTCCTATAACATCCCATCCAAATCTGTTTTAATCCTTAATACTGTGTATGTACCATTGTATGTACCATTGTATGTACCAGTGTATGTTCCAGTGTATGTTCCAGTGTCTACTTTGTAAAAGAATCTTCTTTTCAGGCTTTCATAAGATTTCTAAAGTATCTCTAAATAGCTATTGATTGGGCTTTCCAGGCATCCATATCCATAAATACATTTCAAACCGTGACCTGTTGAATTAAAGGTTTAAAACTCTCAAAATCGATTGAAATTTCGTCTACAATTCTAGCCACATTGAATAAACTGAACTGTTCTTTTTCAGAGATAAGGTTGCAAATTCCTCTAAACTCAGTCGCAAAATACTCCCAGGTTTATACCCTATACACAATACAGAAGGGGTTCCGTAATATGGTTAATGAGAAATCAGATTCCTCATGTAAATCCAACTTTGCTTTTGATAGTGAAGTTATGTCTGTATAATAGTTTTTAGCGTGAAGATTTTTTATCTGCTTGTTTTGAAATTTGGCAACTTGCGGTTATGTTTTCGCTCGTGAAAAATACGGCACATGAAACTATATTTCCAATTACAAGGTAGTCCCCGAGTTACGATAGTTTGATTTACGATTTTTCGGTCTTACGATGACGATAGCGGTAAGAAAAATAGGGTGAAAATATTTTACGCAGCAGCAGATGTTGATAAGATACGTTGGAACGCTACCCGGTTGTACACGTCCACCCTTGTGAGATGCCGTATTCTCGAAAGCGGTCAAAAGAGTCGAGTTCTCTCGGTGATGGAGCACGTATTTTTTTCTGTGTTTTTGGTGTTTCAGAGCTCAATTTTAGCTCTTTTTTTCTCTCCTTTTTATCGGCTTCACCAAGCACTAAAACAGAGCGCGTTCGGCTCCACCCTCCACTCGTGAACCGGCGCTCGTCACATACATATATATATGCTATAAAGCGTATATACATTACGGAAGTCTAAATTGCTCTGTTTTGCTAAATTATGTACTCGAATTTGTTTAGGTTCAACTGTTTTTTATTTATTTATTTACATTTTTTTATGAGTATGAACTCATTTAAGACTCCTGGGTAGGCCAGGTGTCGACTTACGATATTTTCAAGTTACATCTGACTGAAGGTGTCATCTGAACACATTTCCACCATAAATTGGAGACTAAATGTACATATGATTATTAATATTCAAGCTGAATTAAGTGCAATTATACTTTCATATAATTTTTTGTTGTTGTATGTAGCACCAGGGTTCAGGAGGAACATTGTTAAATTTCACCGTGTAATTTTTCAGCTCTATATGGTTGAAATGAAAATAAAAGCTTCTTGACTTGACTTGACTTGACTACAGAGCGTTTCCCTGCCCCATAACTATATTTCAGGATTTCTAATTTCAGTAATAACACCATTAAAGTGACATATACTGCTTAGTATTTCTGTAAAATATGGTATGACTGTGTGAGTGCACTCACAGGGCAATTCTTCAGCAGAGTCGACTGTTGTAAATTCGACGTGCTCTGTTTCAGTGATGCCGTTAAAAAGGAGAGACACAAGAACTAACATTATGCTTTGAAACACCAAAAAAAAGGCGCTCTATTAGGGAGGTAACTGAACCCAGGCAGCTTCCAAACATATCCTACGGAAATTAAAATGTCACATGAAATGTAAAATATAAATAAAAATTTGGTGTCATTATCATTGCAAGATCACAAAATCGTAAGTGGAACAATTGTAACTCGGAGGGCTGCCTGTATGTATTTTTAAATGGAAACATATCAGTGATATTCTGATTGATTATGTTACTTAATAAAGTTTCATCAATTTAAGTTAATAACTCAATATAATTTATGTCTAATTTCGCAACACAACCTTAACTAGGATGAAGCCAGTAATGAAGGTGAATGAATGAGCTTCAAGTTTTGCTTTGAGATGGGCCATGCTCCATTTTACAGCTTGATATTATAATATCAACAGTTTAAACAGCTTTATGTTGTACCAGATGAGACCTGATAACGAGCTCCATTCTCCTCTATGTAACTCATTCAGCAGGCATCTAATCCATCTCTCTTTTTATATTCTAGCCATGGGCGTTCTGATGTCCAAGAAACAGCAGGTGGAGAAGGTCCAGAAATGCAATGCGGTGGTCTCAGCATTTCGGGAGGGTCTGAAGAACCAACCGAGTGCCCCTCTGACTCAAAACAACTCGGAGAGCAAAGACGAGGCTCCAAACCAGCTGGAGTCGGAAGATTCTGGACGAAAAGAGGAGGACGGGAAACCTGGGCCTTCCAACGCTCTAACCAAGGAGGAGAACAAAGCGAATCAGGAGGCTTGGGGCCGCTTACGGGATGGGAAAGGAGTAGAGCCGGAGGAGCTAAATAAAGTGCACCAGCTCACGCCGCCAGCATTCATAAGGCCGAAGAGGCAGCCAAATGACGACCAGCCCATACAGACCGAGCTTGGAAAGAGAGAACAGGTCAGACCGTACTCATGAGAACCATTTAAGATATTTACGTTTTTTCTGTGAGGGCCAAATCTTTTTTGAGGAGATTTGATTACGATATTTGATGTACATTTTATGATTTTGCCTCCTAATTCTAGATTAGTTTATTATTTTGTTATACTATTATAATACCTTTTTTTTTTTATTCATTGCTATTGAAATCTAAACATTTACTTACTTGAAAATACGTAAATCTAACAAAAAATTAGGCTAATAATTGGGCTATGTTAATAAATAGAGGTTGAGTGATAGTGGAAAAAAATAAACAAACACTATGTAAAATAGTACCAAACGTTATTACGAAAATAAAAAACAATAGAAAACATTACTGAATAAATATGAATATATTAATAAATCTAATTAGGTAACTAATAAATTATAAATAATAAATATAAAACTCTCCGTGCCGCGCGCCGTCTCGCGTGTAAAAACAAACAGCATGTGGCGTCAGTGATTCGCCTCTAGAGGCCGCTCTCATAATGACAGCTGACTGAAAACCGGAAAAACTATTGGTTTTGATTTTTGACGTTAGTTCCAGCACTATCAACTATTGGTGCCTCGACCTATATTAATAACTTTAATTTTTGTTTTAAAGCCAACTTTTATTATTAAATACAGATATGATATGAGTAAAGCATTTATTGTAAAATGATAAAACATTATCATCTTGAACAGCTTTGGTAGCGGCAAAAAATCTATGGGGCTTCATTGCATCATAGAACAAATAAGATCAATTTGAATTTATATAAATATTTCCTCAATGTAAAACCTCATTATGTCGGTTTGTATTAGACAGAAAACATGCTGCATTTTACTCATAGGCGTCTTTTCTCAAACTTCTTTTGAATTTGGGCATTTTTGCTAACAAAACATACTAGTTCCCACAAAATCACAAAGGTGCTATCAAGTGCTACCATGGCAACAATCGTAGATTTCCTCTTGTCCTTTTCATGCCTATCAGACTTGTGCCTCTCTTCACCTGCATAAATGTCATCTAGTCCACAAGGTTCACAGCCGAGGTACCTGACAAGTGCTGGTGATTCATATCACACCTTTACAAATGAGACCTTTCCTTCTCCACACACTCAGCTGTCACTGCCCCAAGGCACAAAATGTCCCTCAGACTTTTTTGTTCTAACATCAACCAAAAACACCAGCATGTGTTTGTTTGTGTGTGTGAGAAAGATTCACTGTTGCACCAGTATTAACATTTATAGCATAACTCTATCATTGTATTAAGGAAAAGTGCCTATTAGGCTTTGTCAGGGAGGTGTAGCCCTTTTTGAATGTAATTCATGGCAAAGGAGGTGTGGCCTCTGTTCGTGTCAATTTCTAGGGTTTTGGCATTGCCTGATGCCTGTCAGGTAAGGAGGTGTGGTCAGTTTATGCTATTGTCAAGAAGGCATGGCCTGTGTGCCTGTCAGTCATTGTAAAGGAGGTGTGGTGTATTTGTTTAAATGTCAAAGAGGTGTTGCCTTTGTGCTGGACAGTCATTCTAAAGGAGGTGTGGCCTATTTTTTATTCATATCAGAGAGGTGTGGCCTTTGTGCCTGTCAGTCATTGTTAAGGCGGTGTGGTCTATTTGTTTAAACGTCAGACAGTCATTGTAAAGGGGTGTGGCCTATTTTGTATTCATATCGGAGAGGTGTGGCCCGTGTGCCTGTCAGTCATTGTTAAGAATGTGTGGTCTATTTGTTTAAACGTCAGAGAGGTGTTGCCTTTGTGCTTGACAGTCATTGTAATGAGGTGTGGCCTATTTTTTATTCATATCAGAGAGGTGTGGCCTGTGTGCCTGTCAGTCATTGTTAAGGAGGTGTGGCCTATTTGTTTAAATGTCAGAGAGGTGTTGTCTGTGTGCTTGACAGACATTGTAAAAAAGGTGTGGCCTATTTTTTTTCATATCAATGAGATGTGGCCTGTGTGCCTGTCAGTCATTGTAAAGGAGGTGTGGTCTATTTGTCTAAACATCAGAGAGGTGTTGCCTGTGTGCTTGACAGTCATTGTAAAAGAGGTGTGGTCTATTTATTTTTAGTGGCCTGTCAGTCATGGTAAATGAAATGTGGCTTCTGATCTTTGTAAATATTTACTTACATATCAAACCCATTGTAGTGATACAGTGTGGGTGAAATTCTAAGGCTGTGGAGATTCTTCAATCCTTCTGAATAAGGGATTTTGATTCTGGCTCAGTTTGAAAGGGAACCTCTCCCGGGAGCCATGAGAAGAGCGAGCGACTGTTTGTGTGGTTGCGTCGGCGCGTTTGGCACCAGGCCGGCTGTGGGCGGGTTGTCAAGGGGCCCAAATTGGGTGAGAAAGCTCAAAGCTGAAGGGACAAATTTTGTTAGTGTCCAGGCTGATTAATTCAGCTGATTAAGGCTGACAGCAGCGAGGTCACCGGTTCCACAGTGTTGGATGAGAACTCTCCACAGAGCTGCTTTGTTTACCGAGCCACTCTTTCTCAGCGGAGAACCAAGTGAGCAGAGTGGTAGGAGAGGCTCCACTCACTTAGCAACTGTTTGCTGTATGGGTTTTTGTGAAGCCGTGATAAAGGTGTGGAGCACTCGGCTGGAGAGCTGGAAGTGAATGGATTCGTTATGACACAGATTGCGAAAGGATCGAATTGCACTCACTGAAAAACAAAACGAGGGAGCTTGGAAACGAACTATAACATTTGAAATCACGGTCTTTTAAATAAATAAAAAAAATCATTCTGATGTCCAAGAAGATCAGCATACAATACACACACACACACACACACACACACACACACACACACACACACACACACACACACACACACACACGCATATACACATTGTATATACACATTGTATATGCGGTATTTATGTATCAAAAACAACAGTTTCGTTTTAGTTTACATTAAGCGTCTCTCAGCCCTGATTACTTACATAGAAACTGTACAGGAAAGTGTCAAAAAACAGAAAACCAACACAACAAATTACCCAGGGATCACCAGAAAAATGTACATGGAGGAGAAAAATGAAAAAACCTAAATATTATGTAACAATAATGGGTATTGAAGCCAAAATTCACCTTAATATTTTCATAATAAAGTAAAAAAAAAATAACCTCATCATCTGGAAAAGGAAATGACTATTTGAATCCAATGACTTTCCTTTGAACTTTAGTAAAGGTGGGCTGTTGGTTAAGGGCCAAAGCCCCACCCTCCCCCATGAAAAACAAACACAACTTTTGCTAAGGCAACACCTTTAAAGGTTTCTCAGCATTATTGGCAGCTTGCATCCCTCCAGATTGCGAAAGAAATCTCATCACACCTCCTCATCACATTCAGACCCTGAGATCCTGCTCTGTTTCACTGATGGCACCCGTGGGAGGCTGATTGGCACTCGCGTCCTTTTACACTCGCCTGCCCTCCTGCGTGCCGCCGAGAGAAAAGGCTGGATATTGTTTATCGGCATGTGAAAGGACGGATTAACTCCCAAGGCACCTTAAATACATGGGCTGTTTTTCGTAAGGGAAATGTAGCACAGATTGTCTATTGCGAGTGCTGGGATTACAAGGGGGCTTGTGGGATGCTAATTGCAATGCTGATTATCTTGGCATTAACACGGTCAGGCAGCTCTGGCATGGAGAGTGCAAAGAAAATTATCATGCCAAATAATCAGACAAGTATTTCTGTGCTTATTATGAGGTCGGCATGAAAATATGCTCTTGAGGTTGGGAAAAAAATAACGTTGGTGCGTTCTGGTCCAAAGCATATCTTGTTGTATTGTTTATCGGACTTGACCTTTAACCATGTGTGGGGTTCTGCAGGACACTATGTAGACAAATGTATTGGGACACCTTTCCTGCTATATGTGGTTCTTCTCCAAACTGTTATCACAAAGCTGGAGGTACAGAATTGTACTTTGGATGCGCTATAATGAAATTTTGCATTCACTTGAACTTGGAAACTCAAACCTGTTCCAGCATGGCAGTGCCGCTGTACACAAAGCGAGCTCCATGAAGATCTGGTTTACATGCTTTGGAGAGGAAGATCTTGAGTGGCCTGCTATAGAGCTTCGATCTCATCCCTACTGATCACCTTTGGGATGAATGTGAACGCCACCCCAGGCCTCCTCACCTTCTCACCTTCATCAGTACCTGACTTTACTAACACAATTGTGGCTGATGAACACAAATGTCCACACTCCAAAATCTAGTGGAACATCTTCCCAGGAGAATGGAGGGAATTATAAAAGTAAACTAAGAGTAAAACGTGGAATGTGGTGCTCAAAAAGCACATACCATACGTATGACCTGGTGTCCGCAAACTTTTGAAAAATAATGTATTTGCATTTTATAAGGTTTCTCACAGACATCTCTGCCAGTGTACCTACATACACTAGTGGTGTGCGGGTAATTGTTGCTATATTTAAACCTCGGAAATGGAAAAAGGTTAATGGAGTAATTATGGAAGTTTGATTATGGAAATTCAAGTTCACACGAGGTTCAAGAAGCTAGACTAAACGGATCAACGGCTCCTTTAAATGTAGAAATAAAGCGGTTATTCAGTTTTATTACCCAGCAGTCAGAGAAAAGAAGGTTATATTACATCCTAGTTTCCAGTAAACACAATGTCTTTTTTTTCTTTTAACCAGGGCTTGTCTGATTAGCTCATTATTGAATTTTGTTTGATTTCATTTCCGCGGAGACGGAAAGTAGCAAATTACATTTACTCACGTTACTGTAATTAAGTAGATTTTTTGAGTACTTCTACTTTTTGAAGTGGTTAAACTGTAATTTTACTTTGGCTTAAGTATATTTTGTTGAAGTACTTAAGTACATTTTAAATCATATCTGTTACTGAGTAAAAGAATAATAAGTAAAAAATTAAGCAAGGGGAAAGAAATCACGCCCCGGAAACTACTGTACTGATTGATGGGCGGAAAACAAACGTGTTTAACTCACAGGAAAGAAAGACGATACAGACCCAGAATCAAAAGTTGTTCAATGCGTGCGCTCGCTGTCTGAATTGGGAAATGCATTTGTTATTTCTCTCAGTATCATAAATTACAATGTAGCAGGAGTTTTTTTTTTACTCAGACTGTAGTGTTTTTTTTTTTTTGTTTTTTGTTTTTTTTCGCTATATGGTGTTTCTTCAATTAAAAACTAGTTTGAGATTTATATCCTTTGTTTGACATACTCTAGAATCCACCAATCCAAGTACATTTTAAATGAGCTACTTTTCACTTTTACTTAAGTACATTTTTAGTCCAGTAACTTTACTTGAACTTAAGTAAAATTTCATCGAAGAAACAATCCTTTCACTCGAATAAAATTTTTAAATACACTTTCACCTGTATTTTTGGATATTCTTCCTAAATCTTTAATATTTCTAAATAACACAGTGTTTAAACACATTTATGGTACTCTGGCTCCATAGTTTAATGCATTGGAATAAATGAACTATTGGTTTGAATGAACTATTATGGATCCGATTTAGAATTAAATCTCAATAAAGATGAGTAATTGTTTCCCATTGGCATTGTACATTTTCCAGAGGTCATACAATTTTTCCATTCATGTTTATTTCTATGATATATCAATACCTACACCTTTGAAGACTGTAAAAGTCTTACAATAACATTCTACCCTGAAGAGCTTTCCGACGAACAAGTGTTTTGAAGTGACATCTGAGATTTATTCATTCTTTGGAATAGTTTTTGAACCTTGGATCAAATGCAGTGGTCCCCCAGGACTCGTGGGGGTCAAGTTTTAAGACGTTACGAGTTACAAAAATCAGTGAATTTTGGACGCACCCCCGCAGCCCCTATGGTAATTGACGGTTTGGAACTCGCAGCTCAGAAAAAACGCGGGCTCTCATTTAAAACCTAACTAACAGCATGGAACACTGGGAGTGCTTTATTTCAGTGCAAGGGGACTTTTTAAAGGTGATGGTGTGTAAACATACTGTAGAATACTTTCTTGTAAACAAAGCTTGTTTTAAGACTTTTTGATACCACCTTGTACTATTAGGCTCATTTTTGTAAAGCTGACATCACCTCCTAGACTAGTTCCTTCACAAATCAATCGTCAAGAGGCCAAATATGCTGAAATATGCAGATTAAAAAGTCTTATCCGGCATTAAAACACCCTGTTCCCTTGTGGTCAGAATGAAATGACTTTAAACATCCAGGCCAAGTTCCTTTTACTGCTCAATTTTTCTTAGTCTGCGGCCATCGACTATAAAAATTTAAACATAAGCCATTATCAGCTTATTGCAGCCGTTGCAGGTTGTAAGACCCAAATGTCTTTTTTTGCAGCCAGTGAACGATGAAATGTGCGAGGTGTGCGAAGTGTGGACGGCGGACGATCTGTTCCCGTGCCGGACATGTACGAGGGTGTTTCATGATGGCTGCCTGAAGGAGATTGGTTACTCGCGAGCTGACACCGTGCAGGAGATGAGGGAGACGGCTCACACCACCACGGGCTGGAGCTGCTACTACTGCGTGAGTCTGCGCTCACAATACATATGTCTAAAAATGGTCAAGACAATTTTCTCATAATTTTCCCTCTATCTATACGCTCTTTCTTTCCTCTGGTCAGTGACCTTTGCTTTCATGCCAAAATAAATAACAAAAAAATTCAAAATTAAATAATAATTATAAATAGGGGCGTGGTGGCTCCAGCGGTTAAGGCGCTGGGTTGCCGATCGGAAGGTCTGGGGTTCGAGCCCCGGTATCGCCAGGCTGCCACTCTTGGGCCCTCGAGCAAGGCCCTTAACCCTCTATGCTCCGAGGGTCCCTTACGAGGGAAATATCAAGGTCCGTGACGTCGGAGTGACGTGGGGCCGCCTTCCCGTGGGCTCACCAACTGCAGTAGGGACCGTAAGGGACGGTGCTGTGAGGATTGGGCAGCAGTCGAAGGCGGGGGCCTGCTTAGACTGCTGCCCCCGCGACCCGAATTACGGATAAGTGGGAGAAAATGAATGAATAAATGTAAAAAAAATATACATGTCAATTTAACAGTTGGACAGAAGAACTGCTAAATAACCCCCCCACCATCCCCTCCACCCCCATCCCCACTCAGACATGTCCTGGACTTTGGTACCCAAATTGACAGTTATGACTTAATAAAGCATGTAGAGATTTGGATGCTGTTTTCTTCGTTCAACCGAAGCCTGATTGATATCTTCATGAACATCATCCAGGACTCACAACAACATTGTGAGCGCTTTAATCTTCATGATGGGATTTGTTTAGTTGTTGTAATTAGTACAAAAAAAAAAAACATTAACAAAACGATTGTATATTTCCCCATTAGCCTAATCCACTGCTGCACAACAGCCAATCAACCTGCCAATACAGTGTTCCAATCAGATGAATCACTGTGGGGTTTTAAGGTTAAATAGGAAATAAGTGTGTGAGGATTATCTTGTCATATTGCAGTGTTTGGATGTTTGTGAAGGCTGATCTTGTCTGACTGGTAAAGATTTATAGAGCTGGATTTTTGCGGTGAGGTATGTCAGATGCCGCCAACGTGCTTCAGATTGAAACACAAGGCTTATCTCAGCCTCGCAGCCCGCCGAGGATTAAGGAAATTGGCCAGCTGGTGAAGAGCAACGGAGAGCGTGGAGAGTGTTGTTTAATTGCAGGAGTGTGAAAGAGCGTGTCTACATGTGCACACTTAGGGCTATGTGTATTCATGAATAAATGTATGGCTCTGTGTAGGCACTTGTTAGACTCTGCCGATCCTGATTCCTGCAATGTAAAAGGTATTCAGTAACCAAGATCA
Organism: Silurus aristotelis; assembly: GCF_946808225.1. Classification (NCBI taxonomy): domain Eukaryota; kingdom Metazoa; phylum Chordata; class Actinopteri; order Siluriformes; family Siluridae; genus Silurus; species Silurus aristotelis. The sequence continues at coordinate 21,589,342 of NC_139591.1, forward strand.
GTGCTCCATTAAAATAATGTCCCGCAAGCGAGACAAAAAAGTTCCATGTTGTTTAGCATTAAAAGCAAACCATTTATGACGTTTTACCTAGCTTAGTAGCATACTTGGCCACTGGTTTATAATTCCACACCAATTGTCTAATTGTCTAGTTCTAGTCATTAATTGGTTTATATTATTTAATAATAGCTAGCAAACATCTCCAGTAGCTACTCACGTCAAATTACTAGTTTGTAGCTGGTAAACAAAGTTTTATATCGCAATAAAAAGTTTACCTTGTGTTAAATATCCTACTAATTGATGTAGCTACTTTTTTAAATGATATAATAAAATATATAATAGTTGACTTTTTCTTAGCTTTTTTGCTAATCTTCTTAGCCTTTAGTCTTAAATAAAATTAAAATAATTTATATTATGTATAGATTAGCAAGCATGGCCTGTAAGCTCTAACGTTAGCTAGATTTGCTAGCTGCTAAAACATGGCCTCTAGTTTATATTTTAAATGGTATAGATTTTTATCTGACATTTATATTTTAAATTTTGCTAGCACACATGCTAGGTCTAATAGCTAACCAAATGTTAGCCATTTGTAGTATATCCAGTCATATTTTCATTTAGATTAAATTATTCTCAATTATTTGATTTATTAGCAAATTAAAAGTAAATATGTTGCTTGATAATAGATTCACCACTTGTTTTAATCACATGCTAAACTATTTTTTTACACAAAAGTAGCTTACTAGCAGACTGGCCTATTGTTTTGACTTGATTTTTTATTTAATATTAATAAATGGGTCTAGTACTTAGTAATGTTACTGTAGATAAGTTGCTAGCGAAAGTAGTTTCTCTTTTTTAATTTACATTTTTATTTATATAATATATTTAAACATATGTTATTTTAGCCTAAAAAATAGACACAAAGTTGTATATTAAACACATCGCTAGCAAACTTTCTAGTTGTACTAATGGCATAAAAAACTAATGAGCTCAAATGTTAGCTAGCATACTTTTATACTAGGCTATAGCCTTTAAGTATTGCATGCTAAATGACAAATAATGCTAGTTTTTTTTTTTTATTACAAATGAAAACTATTTATGTTATCATATTTGTAAATATACCTACTGGTTTCTAATAAATAGAACACTTTTATCGAGCATGCTAATGTACTTGTTTGTATTAGTGTAAATAAACAATGCAAACAAATGCATTCGTTGGCCTGCTAGCATTCTCTAGATATACATCAGATAATGAGAAAGATAATGTTGAGGCAGCATATTAGCGCTGTGTTTCATGTCTCTACTTTGCTAGCTTATCTATTGTTTGCAAATTTTTTTCCAACAGGTTGGATCACAAAAGCCTGTTAGCAGCTGTGATCCCGCATTCCCTCAGCAGTTTGTCATTATCATGGTTGTTTTGTCTTGCACATGTTTCCTCTGAGGAGTTGTTTCACGGCTTCTCATTTTCTCACTTCATACTAGCTTCTGGATAATCTGTGTGTGTGTGTGTGTGTGTGTGTGTGTGTGTGTGTGTGTGTGTGTCTGTGTGTGTCTGTGTGTGTGTTGGTGGGGGGGAAGAAAGCATCAGAAAACCTATTTTCTATGATTTTGTCCACCTCGCAATTCCCAGCCGACTGACACCTACATGATTTCTGGCATATTACTCCACACGGTAGCCGAGAAGACCCGAGCGCCACCATGAGTCAGGATGAACCTCAGGCTAATAAGGAACGACAGCAGCATGGTGGAAAGATGAAACTCGGCAACACACACAAAATTGGCTTGAGGAGACTTTTAGCCAAGGTGTCACATCGATTTTTTCCGCCAATGGCCGGCGTCTCGGGAAACGGTTTCCAGCCTCTGATGATGCAACTGCCCTTATCATGAGCAGAGCTCTTTTCAATACACATTAAGCTGTTATAGAGCTTCCTGCACCAGTAATCATGTACTCTTTGCACCTCATTTTACAGCCATTAAACATTTCCTGATAATATTATTGGGTGGAAAAAAAATTTTTCAAGCAGGAAACAATAAACAAGGAGCCACAATATGATCTGGTTAAAAGATCAATATAGCTTTTGACTGAGGGTTTATTACTCAAAATCTATGGCTGGGGCCAAAACATGGACAAAATGAGTAACTTGCCAGGACCAAAACTCTACTCTATTCTTTTTTCCTTTCCATATCCAATGGTGCTAGAAAGCTGGGGTCAGAGCGCAGGATCATTCATGATACAGTGCTTCTGGAGTACAGAGGGTTAAGGGCCTTGCTCAATGGCCCAGCAGTTGCGCCTGTACTGGGGCTTGAACCCCCAAACCTCTGAGTAACTCAGAGCCTTAAACTACGAGGTGGTATCAATGAGTTTCGAGACAAGCTCTGTTTACAAGAAAGTACTTTATTTAAATCACCTTCAAAAGAGTACCCTTGAACACTAATACAGCGGTCCCGGTGTCAAGAACCTTCTGCGCTTCAGACTGGATCATTGCAACGGTGTCAGAACGGTGACCTTTGATCGCAGAATCTTCAACTTTAGGAGGAGCCAAATCTGGCAACTATGGTGTCTGCGGAAGTGAGATCATGTTGTTTTCTGACGATTATCGTGCACATGTTAACAAATGGTTTCGTCATTTTCTGGAGTTGAGATCGTTGAATCTCGTCGTCTTCCAGTGGTGTTCTTTCACTCTTAAACCACCTCTCGAAACACCTCGAACGACTCATTGCAGCATCGTCGTATGTCAAACTTATCTGCGGCAGATTTGCCTAGTTTCACACTGAATTTCATGTTTGCTCGTTGTTCTAACTTGCTGTCCATGATGTAATCACAGACGTGGTAACGCACGTGGACAGAAAAGCACCAGTTTAAGTGTGTGTTCATGAGGTCGAGTGCCTGGGGGAGGTGGTGAGCCGGGTGTGTGTGATGGGGATTTTTTTTTATTGTCAGCCAGCGGCGCGGGCACTTCCGGTGCTTCCACTTCCGGGGTAGCGCGAACCCGCAACCGTCCAGGCCGCCATCTTGCCATCACATAAATAGACACTGTTTTCTCACGCTCGCTGCCAGATTGTCTCGTTGGCTTCCGTGTTTTTTTGTGGATTACTTTACACAGGGGATAAATAAGTTTTGGACACTTTGCTCTTGTGGGGTTTTTTTGTGTGAATTACTTTACCCTGAGGACCATAAGTTTTTGGACACTTTGTTTTTTGTGCTTTCTTGATTATTTTGTATTAAAGACTTCTGTTTTGCTTTATTGCTGCGTCCTGCATTTGGGTCCTACTTTTGCACCACTGACATAGATGCTTGTTTGTTGCTGTACAGTTAGTGGACAATGGGCAAATCAGCACCAATAATTTTCTGAGCAGCAGTCCAGGCTGTCCTCTGTAGTTTTCTGTCTGATTTACAGGGCTGGTGCTAACTGTAGTCAGAGCAGTCAATTGCCTAGGGCCTCGGGCTTGGAGGCAGAACATCTATAACAATAACAAAAGTATACACTCGTTCACAAATCAAGTTGAGCAGCGTAAAACTAGACTCTTTGTCGACTGGATAAAAAATAACTGTCACTCAACTGATGTAGAACCAGTTAATATCACAGTTTAAATGTGGGTCCCCACTAGAGGGCTGCATTGGGATGGGTATTCCACGGGACCCAACGCAAATCTTGTGGGAGTGGCCAGTTTAACCTTTGCTGTGGGTGGTAGTGGGCCGTCAAAGACATAAAGGATTGGGCGAAAGATGGGTTAAGAAAATAATCCAGGCAGGGCTCTAGTCCCTATCCTCTGAATGCATGGAGTTTGTGTACAGCAGGGGTGCACACACTTTTTCAACATGGAAGCTACTTATAAAATGACCAAGTCAAAATGATCTACCTACTATAAAAATGCATAAATTAAATATCTATTTTTTTGTCATGCGATCTACCCACATTACCTTTGTCATCGACCGGTAGATCGTGATCGATGTATTGTTTGTTTGTCTTTTGTCGTAGCTCTGGAAACAGATAACGAGGAGGAATTGAGAATGATTGAATGCAGCTACAGTTAAAATGCTACAGTATGTCACATGGTGAGCTGGAAAACACCCTAAAAATACACAGGTTATTTATATTTGTTGTTTTGTATATCTAGTCAGTCATTGAGAATGCTCATTTTTTGGCACTTTGTCCACCATTCTTTGTTTCCTTTACACTTGCAGCCAAATCAACCGCCTGCAGTTTTGACCCGATATCATTTGTTGTCCCTCTGCAAGTTTGTCTTGCAAAATGCTGGTAGGAGTCTGTTGTATAGAATAGGATTGAACACATACACTCCCCTGAGTGTGAAATAAATAAAGAAGCAAGACACCTAGTACAAAAGATTTTATAAAGAGATGCAGCACCTGTCAACATTTTGGAAACGCCTAGTCTTTTTATGGTTTTTGAGAGACATGTGCATGTTCCCCTTGTTTCTATGCAACAAACTGTCATTTAACAGTATAAAGATTTACTTTGACCAAACTAATTTATCAATGTCCATAGGTTCCACTTTATTTAAAAAATCCTCGTTTCTCCAAACTTTTAGCTGAAATTCTTTGCTGTGCCTCTTGCGAAACTTGCCAAAGGTGCTCTTCACTAGATGGAGATTTCTTTCTTGTGCTCCAGTTGATCCCAGAGCAGTTCAGCAGGATTTCGTTGCGGATTCCATAATCAATACAATGAACAGTGTTAAAGTATAGAAGTATAGAATGGTAGCCATGTTGGTTCAGGATAACTTTCACCATTTAAACTGTAATTTTTGCTTGTTTTTGTGGTTTATTAGCTTGGATTACTGATTGGAAGCTCACGGGTTCAAGCCCCGGTATCACTATGCTGCCAATCTTGGGGCCTTTGTGCAAGGCCTTTAATGCTCAGTGCTACCAGGGGAGCTGTATCATGACTGAACCCAGCTTCAAAACATCAATGGGACATGCAATGAAAGAATTTCACTGTGCTGTAAAGTGCATGCGACCAATAAAAAAAACAATGGATTATTGAGGACAATGCAAAGCTATCAACTGAAAAGATTTTGCAAAAACTTAATTTTTCTTAACATTTTAAAGTCAAACCAACATAAGTCTTTGTCAAGGCCAAAAATCAAACACCTTACAAACTAAACAAACCTGCACCAACATGGATGTGTAAAATTTAACACCGCACAATGGAAGGAGTTATAGAGTGACATCACGTGACCAACCCTATACTGCAACTGCAGTTTGCTATAACATAACAAAATTAAAAGCTCTCTGCGTACCATATTGATGCCGCATGATGTCATCAGTTGTGGATAAAGTACACAAACCATGTACTTAAGATAAAGTAGAGATACACTCAGTAAAATACGACTCCAGTAAAAGTAAAAAATGCTCCCTTTAAACTTTCACTTAAAATGTTTTTGCCTTCAAATGTACTTAAATATCCAAAGTACTATGATTTATTATGGCTATAATTTTCCTATTATCATTTTTGTCACAAGACTCTTAATCAACTCAGTTTATGTAAAAAGATGCGAATGTTACTTTTAACACACTGATCTATTAATAAAATTATATTAATGAGTCAAACACTGATTGATATCTATTTGTTATTATGAGCCCAAAACCTTCTTTTCAAATACTCCAAAAAAATCGTGTTCAAATACTCCAAAAAAAAATAAGGCTGTGAGTGTTATAATAATTTTTTTTACAACAAACAGCTATTTAACTGTTAAGATTAATCAGAAACAGCTTATCTGAACTGATGGGTTAGCAGACATGATTGAAATGATTTATTGATTGTAGAAGAAAATTCAAGAGATGAGAAGACGGTTGATGTTTCGAAGATGGAAGTATGCAGACAGAGTAATATTGTTCACATGCGTTTTGAAAGACAATGTACTATCAAGGACGACATCCAGACTCTTTACCCGAGGACATCATAGAGTTATCAATAGAAAGTGAGAAAATATAGAATTTTGGCAAATTTGAATTGGTGCCAACCAGAAGAACTTCTGTTTTGTCAATATTTAGCTTGAGAAAATTGTGCGAGAAACAAGATTTAATCCAATCTAAACATTTCAAAAGAGAGGAGGAAAGAAGGTTACAATTTGGCTTAGAGGACAAACAGAGCTAGGTATCATCTGTGTAACAATAAAAATTAATGCCATATTTTTTTTAAATGTGACCAAGCGTTAGTAGGTAAATGATAAATAAAAGAGGGCCCCAAACAGAGCCTTGAGGAACGGTATATGAGGTGTATGATCAAAGGATGAAGGAACCACAATGGAAGTGAGAAAACAGTGTATAATATCAGTTACAATACCAGATAAAGAAGATAAGAAGTGGCAAGTGTTGTGGCAAGTCGAGTCTGCAGTTTTGTTCCATCATTTATTCCTCTCAAAATGTTCTACTTGCTGTTGAACTGATGTTGAACTGTATGTTGGTGATAAGTAGATATCACCAAGCCCCAATGAATACAAGTTCAAAACAGAGCCTGCCCTCGACTAGGATTGGTGACTTGCTGCGTGTTTGACCAATGAAGATTTTATCTTCATAAATAAAAAAAGAACGACTGATTTTGCAAAATGTAGTTGATTAATAAGTGGGATATTTGACTTTCAAATATAGTGAAATTAAAGTTAAAGTGTCCCCAAATGGAAATACTTCAGTAAAGTACAGACACAAGAAAAAAATCTACTTAAGTACAGTAACGAAATTACATTTACTTCGTTACTATACCACTGAAAGTCATTGCTGGTTAATGTAGTGACATCACTGAAACTGACATAAAAACAATAGTGGCAAATATAGTCATGTGACACCTCAAAACGCTCGTCTGACCAACGACAACTTGTGCTTTGAGGTGAAAATGAATGTCCGGTGATGGCTTTTGCATTATCAAGCAAAAATCACATCTGTAAATACTAGGATAAATTATAACCCAGATAATATATGCCACAGTCAGTATTTAAACAACTCTATATTAGTAAAAACTGTTTGTTTAAGGATAAAAAGTTTAATCATGGCACCACGCTTGATGCTTTCTCCACAGGTTTCTTCACTATTGTTAAAAGGGAGACGATAAAGTGTGCGTCTCGTTCACCTCTGGTGTTAACAGCCTTTAAAAGTGTGCATTAGTAAGGGCGAAGTGAAAGGTCTGTCTGAATACGAGCAGCTCTTGATATCAAAGAGTCCTGGCGGCATTTGATCTCGAGAGCTTCCTCCTTCAGGGACCATGAACTCATCAGGCCTCTTTTTTCTTTTCTTTTCTTTTTTTTTAAAGTCCAATTAATCAGTGTGATTATAATCCTCTCTTCATCTCCTGTTCGTCTCACCCACTTCTTTCACAAGACTATAGAGAATAGTGAGCTCTAACAAAGGGAAAAATAGAGCATGTGCTTCAAAAAAGAAAAGTTCATCGTTATCTGTTACGCAAACCATTTAATATGGTTCTTATTTATGCCTGAGTGCTGCTCAGTTCTTGAATCTAATTGGACAGAAGGTGTTGAATTTTCAATAAAAGCAGCTCTGAATGAATATAATGCAGCTTCAAATTACAGAATTATATTCACTCATTAGGATACAACTAATGTTATCTTTACTATAGTAAAAGCTCATTTACAGGGACTTGGGGGCCGTGATGCATGATTTTTGCCACATGCCTTGATTTTTATAAAGCAGATAAAACATTTTTTTAATGGATTCAGTGATGGAAAGGGGCAACTTTAGGTTTTTCCACCATCAGGAAGTCTTTAAAGTAAAAACAGATCGAGAAAGATTTCACTTATTTACAGAGGTGGAAACCTGAGGGAACTGTAACGTTATGACCACCTGCTAAAACTGTGTTGGTTCCCCTTTTGCTCCTAAAAGAGTCCTGACACATCAAGTTTTACCTGAATTAACTTCTTCAGCAGTTTGAGCTACAGGAGCTCGTCTATTGGATCTATTGGAAGACTTCGAGCTTCGCTCTTCGCATGCATTGATGAGCCTTGGACGCCCACGACTCTGTCACCGGTTCACCATTGTTACTTCCTTGGAGCACTTTTGATAAATACTGACCACTGCATTCCGGGAACATCCCACAAGAGCTGCAGTTTTGGGGATGCTCTGATCCAGTCGTCTAGACATCGCAATTTGTCAAACTCGTTCCATTTCTTACACTCGTGCAATTTTCCCGCTTCTAACACGTCAACTTTGAGGACAAAATGTTCACTTGTAACAGGTGCCATGATAAAGAGATAATCGGTTTTATTCTCTTCACCACTCAATGTTACGCCTGAATGATGTACCTGAATGCTACAACATAAGCAGTAACAGGAACGAAATAGTTTTGTTGATGTTTCACAAATTTAAACGCAACTACTGTAGAAATGTATTAAAAGGTGTCCACAAAATGTATATGTCAGTGTAGTGTAAATGAAATAATGACTTTGATTCGGACAGTGTGTGCAATGTCTGTTTTTCTTAGCATCGTTTTAGCCACCAAGTTCTCTACTCCAAGACCAGACTGCGGTGTCCTCAGCAGACGAGAGTGTTGTCTCTTCACTGCCCACTTTAACCTCTCAAATGCTAATTAATTAGCTCTAAAGGGTTTTAAGAGGACTCTGTAGAAGATAAGCCCCCTTCAGCGTTGTAGATTTTTTGTGGATGTTGTGGATTTGAGTAAATCGCCAGGCTTATTAACTCATCCAAAACATGGTTCCTCAATATTCTTTCATCAACCTGAAGCTTTGACATTATCAATACATTTCTGCTTTAGGAAGATGATTTAGTAGCATCTTAGACATGAATTCCAATCTGAATCATTATATGCAGATGTTTGTTTTCTTCCCAGGACAATGTGAACTTGCTGCTGACTGAAGAAGAGATGTACAGCCTGATGGAGACATTTAAGCAGTGCAAGATCATCCCAGGTATATCTTTACACTAATACATACATACATACATTATACACATAGACACATACTATATATATATATATATATATATATATATATATATACACACACACACACACGTGCGTCATGACCCCTTTGTACTCAGTTGTGCAGCGCTGTAGGAAAGCGTAAGCGTGCACCCCAGATGGTGGTATCTTATTAAAAACATCAGTTCGTTCATCACAGCATGTGCTAATTAGCTCTGTGTCTCCACGCCAGGATTGATGACGGCTGCACTTCAGTACTCTGCTGCTTTGTTGCAGAATCCTGTCTCGTCTCAGATGAGCTTCTTCAGTACAGGCACTTTGTGTCTAAGCAGCTGTTTGATAAGGATCTAACGGACGATCAGGAGGAGGAGGTGCTGGCTCAGTTCGCTGCTCTTGACCCAGAAAAGAAGGGACAGATAGAATGGTCAGATTTTCTGTATCACGAGTCGCTGTCAATGCTGCAGAAATTTCGGACAGAGGTATGAGATGAGTGGAAGATATGGTTTGTGTGTGTGGATTTGTTTATTAAAGCTCTGCTTTTCACCAAGCATTAGTAGAGATGATTATGTTTTAGATGAAGAAAAGCTGTGATATCAGTACATGGGGCATATAAGCCATACCTCCTTTACAAAGGCCACACCCCCTTGACTGAGACTTACTGAGAGGCCACATCATCTTTACAAAGGCCACACCTCCTTCACAAAGGGCACACCTCCTTGACTCAGACTAACAGAGAGGCCACACCTCCTTCACAAAGGGCACACCTCCTTGACTCAGACTAACAGAGAGGCCACACTTCCTTTACAGAGGCCACACCTCCTTCACAAAGGCCACACCTCCTTGACTGAGACTAACAGAGAGGCCACACCTCCTTTACAAAGGCCACACCCCCTGACTGAGACTAACAGAGAGGCCACACCTCCTTTAATGAAACTAACAATCACAACTGCCACACTGAGACTAATCCAGAGCTCCTTAAAACAGACACTGCTCCCATCACCGCTCCAATTACCCTTGTTAATAAGGCTTTCTTCCTAATCCTAATAAAAGTTTTGCATTTTATTCTCTAAAACCAGCTTAATTTATTGTAAACTGTTTTACATATTAAATAAACATTTCAAAATATAAAATCCTCCTGTCTACATTCATAGTAGCTGAAACTGTTTTCATTAATTCAATGACGATTAAATGCTAAGCACATATTTTATTCTCGCTACGGCTGTTAATATCCATCTGCTGCTCTCAGTGGCAGCCTGCACATTTTAGAAACAGGCTTTCAGTACATACCAGGAAAATTAGTTTACTCTGAAAAAAAAAATAGTGTGGAAATTATACATTCAAATCAATGTTAAAAAAGAAGATGCAATACATATATTATTCTAATTAACAAGAAACTGGTTACAAAAATAAACTACAAGAACGTTACTAAGAAACAAAAAATAAGATGTTTGAGTAGATTTAGAGTTAGAGTAGATGTTTTATCCCATTATATGGGATACACTGTAAATAACGCTTACAGAACTCGGACGTACCCTTCGGCTCATCGTCTTGTTGGATGGTAAAGTTGTTTCCAGTGAGCTGCAGCCCAGACGGAATTTGCATCGTGTTGAATTATAGAAGGGTTGCCATGTTGGTACAGGAATCATAAAAATAAAAGCAACATGAATGTGACCAAGTGTTTTAATCCTTACATAATGCATACTATTAATGTCATGATCTAAGATTCACTATGTTTGAAATTAAAATGATTTAGGAAGCTAATTTGAATATTTGATTTGATTCCCAGAACTCCCTTGTGCGTTTGCTCACGGCTAAAGAGCGTGATCGAGCACGTGCAGTCTTCCAGAGTCTTGACCAGGATAAAGACGGTGTCATCACGGGTGGAGAGAGTCGGCGAGCTCAAGCCTCATGGTTCCAAAAGCACAGCAAAGAGCCCCAGTCATGCAACGTCAGGTGGGTCAAGACGCCGCTTAATGCACTGTTTGTGATCAGCACTTAAACAATTAGCAATAAGTATGCAGTTTCGCATTTATTTCAAGTCCTTTGTGGTCCATCAGAGCCCTTAAGAGAGAAGGGGAGCCATTTTTAATGAAATTATATTGTCTGAATGTGAATTCTGACTTACTCAGGAATATTTTATTTGAGATCGACTTACACTTACACATAAACATTCTCACAAGAACTGCTTTTATAATATCCAGATGTGAATCAAGATTTCTAATGAACCCCTCAGAAATGACAGTGACACATAGAAAAACATTTATTTCTACATTTATGGTGATTTTCCTTATCCAGAGCAACTTACTAATTACTAAGTTCTAATGCTGGTTCTTGAGGACACACACACAAAAAACAGTCTAAAACCAATCTGGACGTTGTAGATGTTGTTTGATGACTGCTAGAAACTCTGTTTGGACATTAAGTGGAAGATTCTTCTACAACTTCTGTGCCACAATAATGAAGAGTCAGGAAGCATGTTTTCCTTATACCCTTAAAGGTGAAGGGTGCAGTGGAGCAGTCGTATAGGATGGAAGCGATGTAGTAGTAGAGGATTGACAGATCATTGAACAGTGGTAGAGGATGCAGGGATCAGTGGTGTAGTGTTAGGATGGAGGGATCCATGGCAGAGGATGGAGGAATCAGTTATACAGTGGTAGAGGATGGAGGGATCCATGGCAGAGGATGGAGAGATCAGTTAAACAGTGGTAGAGGTTGGAGGGATCATTTAAACAGTGGTAGGGGATGGAGGGATCAGTGTAGCAGTGGTAGTGGACAGAGGGATCCATGGTATAGGATATAAGGATTACTGGTGCAGTGGTAGAGGGTGGAGGGATCAGTGGAAGAGTATGGGGGGGATCAGTGGAACAGTGGTAGGGGATGGAGGGATCAGTGCAGCAGTGGTAGTGGACAGAGGGATCCATGGTATAGGATATAAGAATCACTGGTGCAATGGTAGAGGATGGAGGAATCAGTGGAACAGTGGTAGTGGACAGAGGGATCCATGGTGTAGGATATAAGAATCACTGGTGCAGTGGTAGAGGCTGGAGGGATCAGTGGAAGAGGATGGAGGGATCAGTGGAACAGTGGTAAAGGATGGAGAGATCAGTGGAACAGTGGTAATTGATGGTGGAATCAATGGAGCAGTTTTAGTGGAAAGAGGGATCCATGGTAGAGGATAGAACAATCACTGGTGTAGTGGTAGAGGATGGAGGGATCAGTGGAGCAGTGATAGTGGACAGAGGGATTAGTTGAGCAGAGGAGGGTGGGAGCGTAATGCAGCACAGGGGTTCTAGGAAGGTAGACAGGTCCTGATCCGTTTTCGGCCTTGTTGAGGAGCATCATGAAGCCAGTGGACGAAATGAATGGCAGCGTTGGAAAGTTGTGTAAATGCATTCTGGATCAGTGCCAGAGGTCAAATGTCTTATAGATGCAGACCTGCAAGAAACGAGGTGCAGTAGGTCCAGTCTTGAGAAGACAAGGGACTGAACAAGCACCTGAGTGGCCAGTGTGGACAAAACCAGACAAGTTGCCCTTGTGAAAATTTTTTTTATCAACATTAGCTAGTTGGATTAGCAATGTAAGAAAAAATGACAGTTGATTGCTATGGTTACCATGGCACCACTTACAGTGAATACAGGTGAGATCTGAGAGCTGTCCATAGAGATGATATGATCCTGACTGGTATGAACAATAGATCAATTTTGCTGGGTTAAGCTCCAACTGATGAGCTGCAATACATGAGAAAAAAGACATCTGACCAGACATGCCAAGATCCTGAGTGTCTTACCAAGAGTTTGAGTATAAAAATGATCCTCTTCTGGGTAAGAAATATAAATCAATCAGTCTTTAGCTCTTAGGGAATAAATGAGATGCTAGTTGGTATTTGATACATTTGAGGGCAATATACTGCATCTTTTCTTTCTTATAACTGACTGATTGCTGACAAGTTCCTCCTGAAGATTATAGATAGCGTGAATTTTCGACAAGTTTAAGTAAAAGCAACAATAGAGACAAAGGATTGAGAGATAAAGCCTGGCATTAATAAAGCATTTCTCAAATTTTTTTTCTATTTCAAGTAGCCTGCTGTAAAAAAAAAGCTAATAAACTCACTCATGAATAATAATGAGTGCCAGTGTGATGAAGAGTTCTGCCTAGAAGCCAACCCACTTCAAGTTGCAAGCATTGGCAGAGAAGATTGCTTGACTCGTATAATTAATGTTTATGTCCGTTTTAATAGTACAAGTCTATTGTAAAAAAGAGCTTTAATACACCTACGACCAAGCTGAAACCTTCTGGCCGAGGTAATCAGGCTGTTAAACCTTCAACAACAGCAATAAATCCTCACTAATCTGATACTTTATTTTATAGATTATAAATTTACCAACTTTCAGTCTCATCACAATAAGATTCAGATCAATGTAGTTTGATTGACTACTTTCAATTGGTGTAAAAATGCTTGCAACTATGGGGTCAAGGGCCTTGCTTAGGGGCCCTGGAGTGGCAGCTTAGTATACCTAGGATTTAAGCTCATGACCTTTTTCCACTACCCTCCCCTTATAAATTATACACCGATCAGGCATTACATTATGACCATGTGCCTAATATTGTGTTGGTCCCCATTTTGCTGCAAAACAGTTCTGATCCTTCGAGCATCAACAGCATGACTGTCTCAGCAGTTTGAGCTACAGGAGCTCGTCTGTTAGATCGGACCACACGGACCAGTCTTCGTTTCTCACGTGCATCAATGAGCCTCGGCCGCCCATAACCCTGTCGCCGGTTCACCACTGTTCCTTCCTTAAAGCATTTTTTATAGATACTAACCACTACAGACCAGAAACATCCTATAAGAGTGGTAGTTTTGAAGATGCTCTGACCCAGACGTCTAGACGTCTCAATTTGTCAAACTGCTCAAATCCTTACGCCCAAATCCTTAATCAAATTGCCCCTTTTTCCTGCTTCCAACATCAACTTTGAGGACAAAATGTTCACTTGCTTCCGGATAAATCCCACCCATTAACAAGTGCCATGATGAAGAGATAATCAGTGTTTTCACTTCCCCAGTCATGTTATAATGTCATAATGTTATGCCTGACCGGTTCCCATGATAGTGTATGATTATAATATGCCTCATCAAAATATGAAAGCTCATAATATTCACACTTCGCTAGAAGTTCATTCTGTTCACTGCTTGCATGGCTTCTACCTGGCTGTTATGGATTCTGCCTGTGTGTCTTTGTCTTCCATGTTGTCTCACTGCTGTCATTCATCTTCCATTTTCCCATTGTGCTTGTATTACATGTGTGTGTGATCACTCAGGCTCAGGGGAATGTGCTCTCCAATAACAAACATGGGGTAAGTCAGAGTCTAAACAAAAAAAACCCTTTCCTTACCACACTTATGTTTTTTTTTCCAAAAGTGGAATATTAAGATCTAAAAGATTTTAAATATAATATAAGCTGTTATAAGAATTTCTATTTTTCTGGGAAGATGTTTAGATTTTGGATTCGTGGAGAATCAGATACCGATGTAGGCGAGATGAGGAAGCCTGGGGTGCAGTCAGTTTTTTGAGTTAATCCCAGTAGGGTTGAGGTCAGCTTCATAACAGGAGATCTTCAACTCCAACCCATGTAGAGAAAATCTTGATTGCGCTGGCTTTGTGCACAGGGGCATTGCCATGCTGGAACAGGTTTGGGTGCAATACAGTTGGACGCCTCCAGGTGTCCATATATTGTAGCTACATGGTAAAATTTTGTGCCTGCTTGTTTCTAGAAAATACGGTAATACCTCGGTACTCGTCGTTAATTAATTTCAAAACTCAAGTGCTAGAACTTTCAAGTAGGTGTTAGCATTTTAACCACATCAGGACAGATGATTTAATCTTGAAAGCACAAGAGAACTCTATGGCGCTGTTCACCAGCTAACACAAGACTCTTCATGCGTTTGTTTAACCACGAAACTGAATCGCTCACGAGAGTCGGATTCGAGTTCCTAGCGTGCGACAAGTGTGGAAACATTTTTCAGTTGTCAGAACGCGAGCAGTTCCACAGCCGACGAGTACCGAGGTATTAGTGTAGCCACGTTAGCTTTGTAGCTCCAGTGCAAAGCTAGTCAAGCAAACCATGCACAACGTTGCACCATTTTCACCACTGGAGAAATGTTTCGAACATAATACAGTAACAGCGAATAAAAACCTTTTTCTAATGCAAAATGTCTAATCCAGCTCACACATAGGTGCTTAAAAACAAGCTAATTTGGTCTGTAATGTAAAAAGCAAAACAACAACAACAAAAAAAGCAAAAGAGCAGCACTTGCAAAGACCAGGATTGGTTCAGGTTCATGTGAATTTTATCCGATTCATATGGAGTTGTAGTGAATCTGATATTAGTTAATCTGTTATTCCTGCTATTTCTATTACAAAACAAGCAGGTGAGTGTGTGTATCATCTGACGCTAATCATCATCATCATCATCATCATCATTACAGGAACTGGTCCTTATAACGTTTATTAGTTATCCAATAGAGTCGTGCTATAATTATTGGGTAAATAAGAGGTTAGTTCTCCTTTGGGAAGCGCTTATAAACCGCTGCAGGTTAAACGCTCGTTCTGCTTTTTTTTTTTTACACGCCGTGATGAATAATGCCTTTCAATCAGAGCTCATTAAAATCGTCTTGAGAATAAATACAAAAGCTTGGAGTCCCGAGTGCAATTTTTGTGCTTCGTGCAGTCCACTGCTTTCTATTTATTTATTTATTTCCTTTTTTTTTTTTTTTTTACTGTAATGCATTTATTTATTTACCCTTCAGGGGAAGAGGTCGATGCAAATCAGCATACAGTTCTTCTAATCGAGGTATTTTATTCTGTAAAAAAAAAAAAAGGAGAGAAAGCACAGAAGTTAAAGGACAGAAGGAAAGACAAAAATGAAAATATAAACCCTGATAAATAATTTCCCTTGACATTATATTGTTTGTCTCTTTCCTTAGGCAATTATTCCAGTATGTTGATGATTTTTTTTTTTTTTCTTATGTCCACATGAACGCATGAACTAGTGTGTGTACACGCAAGACACAAATTGTAATTGATGATGTAACTCATTCTCTCTTACAGCATCAGTCACGTAGGCCCGATATCAGAGAGCAGTCCTGCCAGTTCAAGCAGTGACAAGAGCAGAGACAAGGCCATGGAGAAAAACGACAACAGGTGTGTGTGTGTGTGTGTGTGTGTGTGTGTGTGTGTGTGTGTGTGTGTGTGTCATAGTTGTGTTCCTTCTTGGTCCAGCGCATGTTCTGCTAAACGCTAAATAAACATCTGCTGTGGAGAGTGATAGTGGAACGTGAACAGTTGATGAGTCAGCAATTGGGGTGCAATGTCATATGCCTCGAACAAAATGAGCAAAAAAAGGGGATGCTCATAAACATATATGATTCTTATATATTTATTTGTCCACAAATATTTGTCCATATTATGTACATACAAAGCCTCTTGGTTTTTCTTATTCTTTACATGTCTTTCCAGGCCGGTCACATGGGACGTGTTCTTGCGTGAGAGCGCCATCTACATCCTGGCTGCTCGACCCAACAGCAGTGCCATGCATATCCGCCTGCCCCTGTAATCCCACTCCAAACCCAGGCTGGGGTTTGCTGGAGAGCAGCACAGCGCCCCCTAGACGTTTGTCCTGGCACTGAGGAAGGACGCGACGCTCGGAGGCTGGACGAACCATCGACGCACCCCGTTTCAAACAGAACACGATTACTTCTATAGCAGCACACTGAAAAAAAAAAATCAAGAATCTAATTTATGATGTATCTCTGGCAACACACGGTAACCTGACAGATCGCAGCTCAGCGCTCGGTCGGGTGAGAAGATTGACAGCTATTTCTGTATGTAAGCTATAAGGAGCACTGCCATTTACTGCGTATACAATAGCAAAAACGCACCACAGTATTAAACCATCTGCCTTTAAATATACAGTTTTAGTCACTTGTGATCATAATCCATGCAGGATTTACAGTGTTTGACCAGTTTTAAAGCCATTTAAAAAATATATAAAAATAAAAAAATACTTAGTGGCACAAGCACTAACAGGAAAGAAAGCTATCTGCATATTATATAAAAAATATATATATATATATTATATATATAATATATAAATGTGAATATTAATATGTATTATATGTGTGTATTTATTCCCGAACCTCACAGTTTTAAATATGTCCTGGTTTTAGATGCACAATGTTTGTTATGACTTTTGTTATAATGATAGGGGTTGAATCTATCGCCTAAATCTGCACACTAATGATCTAAAATCCCTGGCTAAAATTCTCCTGAACATTCCCAAAGGTGTGAATCTTTCTTTTTTTTTATCCAGTTTAATCCCAACGATCAATATGATGAAACCCTGTCTAGACCCTACTTCAAAGCAAAACAAGCCTCGCTATAACAATCCCCTCTTCTAAACAGTACGTGGCTTTTACAGTTGTTATTCTTGAGGGTCCGGCTCAGTGTTCTTGCTTCAGTGGTGATCACTTGTTGAGTCGATCGAAAGTGCAACGATCCAAGTTTTGCAGCAGCTACTGGAAATAAAAGCATGGCATTAACTCCACAAGTGTGGGCTGTCTGTGTCGTCTTTTTACTGAACTGAACTAGATTTAGATTTAGATTTTCCACATGATTTCAAGTAGTTTCATCAAAAACTATGGCTCATATGGCTCACAATTACCAGGTTAGCAATTATGACTAAACTTGATCACTTTACATTAAGTATGTCTTTACGCAGAGGTTTTAACCCAGAAACATGAAGCCTGGAATTTCTTTAAATACAAAACTTTTCCAAAAATCTGTTTGGAATTTTGGCAGTTGAATTTTTATTTCAACCAGCAAGTGAAAACTACTAGTTTCTATATTTCATAGCTCTGATTTTTCAAAAAGCCTGACCAGGAACTTTACTCATAAAAAAAAAAAAATAATGGCCAGAAACCCAACAAGGAACTTTATTAAAAAAAGTTCAACCTAAAAAACATGAACAGGAACTTCACTCATAGTATATGGACCAGAAACACAACCAGGACCTTTTACTCAAACAAATAATGTCCAGAAACCCAACCAGGAACCTTATTCATAGAAATAATGGACAGACACCTGACCAGGAACTGTATTTAAAGAAATATGGTCCAGTATATTTTGCCCACAAGCTTAAAACTAGTAGTTCACTAGACACAGAATAACTTTAGCCCATTGGCTTTTGCTTAGAAAAATCATTTCAGTTAAATGAGAAAAAAAAATGTTTATTAAAAAATTATTTTATATTTGAGGTGATTCATTTCAACCTCGTTCTTTCTCAGCAAGTGGGGATTAATAGTTGAGATTTTTTAAATCAGCCCAAAATTCTGAAGGTATTTTAGCCCAGGATGCTAAGGCTGATTACTTCAACAGAAAATGTCAACAAGGAACCTTAACAAGAACCTAAACTGGAACTTTCCTTACTTCAAACACACAATTATATATATATATATATATATATATATATATATATATTTATACATACATGCATACATACACACACCTCATGAAGATTGTGGACCTTTAAAGAAGTAGATGCCGACCCAGCAAACATCCCAAACCATCTAGAGACGTACCAGCACCAATTGAATCCCACGTCATGTGGAGTTTGGACACTGGACCTCCTTGAGTGTTTAAAGGCTCTGGCATGGGGAAGCTGGTGTTGGATCTGTGATGATCACAAATGTTAAACTATTTTATGAGTTGCTCAGTAGCTCCTGGTTCCACAACCTCAAATGACTGTATAAGACTGTAGAGAGAACATCACTCATAATCACACACTCCAGTGCTGATGTTAGTTCTCACTCTCCAGTGTTCTGTGTTCAGTGTTCCAGTGTTTTGTTTAAAGACTATAATCACACTCTTGATGTCACCCAAATGAGGATGGGTTCCCTTTTGAGTCTGGTTCCTCTCAAGGTTTCTTCTTCATAACATCTAAGGGAGTTTTTCCTTGCCACAGTCTCCATGGCTGCTCATCAGGGATAAATACACACCATTCACCTTCACTGTTGATTTCTGTAAAGCTGCTTTGAGACAATGTCTGTTGTGAAAAGCGCAATAGAAATAAACTTGACTTTTCATATTATCACACATGCGCGCTCTCTCACACACTCAAACACACACCTTTCAGACAAATGCAGCACTTTAAAAAAGCTTAATGTTAATCTTATTAATATGAAAAAGCTCCTGTAGATTTAGAGGATGGAAAAACTTGACCTCAGGCTGAACACTTTTTTTCTTTCTCTCTTTTCTTTCACAAAACACACACAGTGTGTGTGTAAAGTAATTTGCTCTGAGGGCAGAAGTCTTTCACTCCCAGAGGACACATCCTGGATCTGACATTCTCTGTTAAATATCAGATGTCCGTTTCGAATGTCAGATTGATTTATTCAGAATGGGTTATCATAGAATTGTGTCTGATTGCCTCCAGCCAGATTTTATACTCATAGTTGACGGGGGATGTTTTTTTTTTTTTAAATACCAATATGGCCATGTTCGAAAAAATAGATTCTAACAATTATTTCAGAAGTTATTTGTATTTCATTGTAATTTATTTACTTTTTTTTAAAACTATGGATACATTTTAAAAGTAAAATTTGGCCAAAATTGGACTAAAAGCAATATATATATATATATATATATATATATATATATATATATATATATATATATATATATATATATATATATATATATATATAAAGCCACTGTGCTCTTCAGTGCCGCAACAATCTATTTCGTAGCTTTCCCCAGATGTGTGCAACAATCCTGTGTCTGAACTCTGCAGGCAGTTTCTTTGACCTCATGGCATGTCTCTGATATTCATTGTCATCTGTGAGGCCTTCAATAGAGAGATGTGTGCCTTTTCAAATCATGTCCAATTAACCTTTCCACAGGTAGACTCTTATTTAGGTGTAGAAACATCTCAGGAACAATCAAGAGAAATGGGAGGCACTGGAGCTCCCAGCAAATGTTCATGCAAAGGGTCTGAGCTTTCTTATAAAGCTTATGTAGAATAAATATTTATACAAATCATTTTATCCCATTGTGACGGTTCCTTCTTTTTTCAAACGCACTAGCATATTTGTGGCCATCTCGTGTTTTTGGCTTTGTACTGTTACATCCTCTAACTTTTTGGCTGATGAGGTCACAATGGCATTAAATTATCACTTTTCAAGATTCACTCCAATGGGGAGTCTAATGCAAGTGCTGAGTGATTCAATGATAAACAACTAATATGACCAAATTTAATCATAAACAAGAAAAAATATCTGAACCAAGAACAAAAAAAAGAGGGGAAAAAAAAACAGGATTAGACTTTAGCCTGGGAGAATAACAGATACACAACACTTTACAATAACAAGAGAAAAACACAGAACTTATATAGAAAAACTAATCAGGGGAACAGCAACCAGGTGTGGCACAATAATAGAAGAAATAATAAATAAAAAAGAGTCTGGGTGCCCCCTGCTGTTCAGGAGGTGGAAGAAGATTGCGCATGGTGGCCATGACTGGTCACATAACCTTAAAATACACTATATGGTCTACAGGTTTGTGGACATCAACCATTAAAACCATAATACTTTTTAAACACTCCAGATTAAGTCTACTCTTTGCTGCTATAATAAGTTCCACTCTTATCTTGTCTTCTCTTCTCTTGTCTTCTCTTCTCTTGTCTTCTCTTCTCTTCTCTTCTCTTCTCTGACCCAGACGTCTAGACTTCTAGACGTCTAGACATCACAATTTCAAACTCGCTCAAATCCGAGCTTGACAAATTACGTGCCCATTTTTCCTGCTTCTAACACGTCGAATTTGAGTACAAGACGTTCACTAGCTGATTAATAAATCCCACCCACTAACAGGTGCCATGATGTAGAGATCATTAGTGTTATTCACTTCACCAGTCATAATGTTATAATGTCATGATGTTATTCCTCAGTGTATTGTTGATCATCATTCATCTATCAAAGGTTATTTTGTAAATGACTTTACCAGCTACATTTTTTTAATGAAATGATGAAAGATATTTTATGGTCTTACACCACATAAGCAAATATTTGTTGACACATGACCATTACATGTGGTAATGTAGCATGAAACCTGGAAACCTAAACCTCTTCCAGTATGACCTGTTTTGTGATAGAAATAGCAGGAATTAAAGAATTGGTAAATGATATCAGATGCGCTATAACTCTGTATGGATGGGATCAAATTCACATGTCGACCTGAATCAGTCCAGGTGTTTGCAATCGCTGCTCTTCGCTTTATTTTGTTCATCGTAAACATTACAGAGCAAAGTAGTTTGTTTGTAAGCACCTCTGTGTGAGCTGGATCCTAGACATTTTGCTAGTCGTGTAAATACCACTAACGATGTGCTTGGATTGTTCTTTAGCTTTGCATTGGAGCGCCAAAGCGAATGTGGCTACTTTCTATGAACAAACATAAACAAAACTGAACTATGAGGTGGCATCAGAAGGTTTGGAGCGAACTGAAGGCCACTTCAGAAGCTAGTCGAACATCTTCCCATAAGAGTGGAGGTTTTTTTAAGAGCAAATTGGGACTAAATGTAGAATGGGATGTTCAAAAAGCAGATATTGATCAAAAACATATAGTGAATGTATATAGTGAAATATACTTGTAACTGTTTACAGTATGTCAGTTTGATGACACGCTCAGCATGCGACATCACAAACGCATCACTTTTTAATGTGGACTCAGCTTTAGTAGCATCGCCACTCTACAGAGGCATGCTGGGTATCACAGAGAGATGTTTTTTTTTTTTTTTTCGAAAGGTCACGACGTGGGGGTTCTGATCCGATCCGAGTCCACCAATTAGTCTCGGCGGAACAGGAACCATGGCTGCAGCGGTGCATCCCGGCAGCACTAACAGCCCTGAAAAGGCCATGTGTCTCGTTTCTTTTTCAAAGAGCTTCCTTCTTAAAGCAGTTGCTGCCGTTTATTTTTATCCCTTGTTCAGCAGCAGAAAAAAAAAGAAAAAAAGAAAGACAGGCGTTTTGGTTTCTAGGAGAGGTGTGAATTTTGCTACAGAGTCACCCACACAAGCATAACACCGCATCAGGTACATACACTCACCCACACACACACACACACACACACACACACACACACACACACACACACACACACACACGTGTTTAAAGAAAGTCCTTAGAAGAGTTTACTGTTTATCACAGTAGTGTACACACACTCACACACCTACACCCCCCCCCCCCCATGCACACACACACATCTATAAACCTACACAGACACTTACACACACTCACACACATGATGAAAAGGTGAGTGTTTAGAAGTGTTCATTGTTTATCACAGTAGTGAACACACACACACACACACACACACACACACACACACACACACACACACACACACACACATACTCATACCTACAAACACACACACTTCACTGTTTAATAGAGTAGTGAACATACTTCATACTTCTTTACTTCATCTGTTTTTTGTTGTTTGTTTTTTTTGGACGCCATCATGAAACATTCACACAATTCTCTCTCCGAGCTTTTACAGACTGCACTCAGAGTCAGGAAATGTACTGAGATTTGGGATGAAGTGGAAAAAAAACGGGAGCAGAACCAGGCCTATAGTGCTTTATGGGTCACAGATGTGCATCCCCCCAACACACACACACACACACACGCAACTCGTCCTCCATAATTGTATGCTTTATGCAAATGCCTGTCTCTTGTGTGAGGATGAAGATGGTCCAACCAAAAGTCTACTATGTGGTCTGTCTGGACACCTGACCATAAGATAGGTATGTCCTTCTTTTTTGAACATCCCATTCCACATTTCGTCTCCATCTTCTGGGAAGATGTTTCACTAGATTTTGGAGTGTGTTTGTGGAGGTTTGTGGGAAATTCAGACACAAATTCAGGTAGTGATGTAGGTGAGGTGAGGAGGACTGGGGTCCAATCCGTGTCCCAATCTATCAGTTCAATAGGGTTGGAGCTCTATAACAGAAGATCTTCCACGCCAACTGATGTACAGAACACCATATCTTCATGGAGCCGGCTTTGGAACAGGTTCGGGTCTCCTTGTTCAAGTGAAGGAAAAAGTTGATCCTTCCACATCTAAAGATTTTCTAGATAATTGTGTGCCTTGAACTTTGTGGGCACAGTTTGGTTAAGGAGCAGATATGGCTGGAAAAATCAGGTGTCTCAATACTTTGGTTGATCCCCTATGAAAAGAAGAATCTTTTACGACTGGAGTCGTATTTATAGAGGAATCAGTCACTTTATCTCCCTGAAGCATCACATCAGCAGCACTGTTACATAACTCTGAAACA
Source organism: Silurus aristotelis (assembly GCF_946808225.1). Lineage (NCBI taxonomy): Eukaryota > Metazoa > Chordata > Actinopteri > Siluriformes > Siluridae > Silurus > Silurus aristotelis. The sequence goes on from NC_139591.1 coordinate 21,612,623, forward strand.
TGATAAAAGTCTTAAACACACACACACACACACACACACACACACACACACACACACATTTGGAGGACCAGTCCCTTGCAGCGAACTCACATCCATATGCTTAAAAAAAGAGTGAAAACAGAAAATCACATGACCTGAACATTAATCTATTACTTAATCTCTTATAGTAGAAGGAATCTATCTAGAAGAAGGAGAAGAGTGCATTAATGGAGAAAGAAAAAAAAGGAAAGGAGGGTCCTCTTGCTTGTTAACCTTCAGTGAACGGATTTAACAAGCGCACCAGCCATGTTTCAGGTGTGAAAGTAAATATTGATTTGGAAAAACAAAATGTATTGAGGGGAACACGAAAGTAATCAACAGTGTTGTGATTCCATGAAAGGGTGTTACTTTTATCATCCACATGTTGAATGATTTCCTGTAATTAAGTTTAGGATTAGGGAATTATCACTGGGGTTAGCGGGTTAAGGGGTTGGGATTAAGGTTAGGGGATTAGGGTTAGGGAATAGAGTTAGGGGTTAGAGTTAGAGTTAGGGGGTTGTGGTTGGGGGTTAGAGGTAGAGTAGGGGTGAGGGTTAGGCGGCTGTGGTTAGGGTTAGTGGTTACGGTTGGGGGTTTAGTGTTAGGGATTAGGGTTAGGGTTAGGTTTAGAGGGTTAGGGTTAGGTTTACAGGGTTAGGGTTAGGTGTTAGGAGATTGGTGGTTATGGGGTTGGAGTTATCCTTTAGGTGGGGGGTTGGAATTAGGGTTAGGGTTAAGATCAGAGGGTTGAGGTTAGGGTTCGGGTTAAAGTCAGGAGGGTTAGAATTAGGGTTAAGGTTAAGGTTTGGGTCAGGGCATTAGAATTAGGGTTAGGGTTAAGGTTTGGGTCAGGGGGTTAGAATTAGGGTTAGGGTTAAGGTCAGAGGGTTGAGGTTAGGGTTTGGGTTAAGGTCAGGGGGTTAGAATTAGGGTTAAGATAAGGTTCAAGGGGTTGGAATTAGGGTTAGGGTTTGGGTTAAGGTCAGGGGGTTGGAATTAGGGTTGGGTTTGGGTTAAGGTCAGGGGGTTAGATTTAGGGTTAAGGTAAGGTTCAATGGGTTGGAATTAGGATTAAGGTTTGGGTTAAGGTCAGGGGGTTGGAATTAGGGTTGGGTTTGGGTTAAGGTCAGGGGGTTGGAATTAGGGTTAAGGTAAGGTTCAATGGGTTGGAATTAGGATTAAGGTTTGGGTTAAGGTCAGGGGGTTGGAATTAGGGTTAGGGATAGGGTTAAGGTTAGAGGGTTGGAATTAGGGTTTGGTTTAGGGTTATGTAGTTAGAAAAAGTGTTTTTTTAAAAACAAGATTTAAAATAAAATACTGCTGATAAAAGTACTGTAAGTGTTTAAACATGGTTTAAAGACTGCTTAAGAGACTCAGTTCAAACATCAAGTGAAAGTTTGTTCCACCAGCACCAGGGTCCCAGAACAGAGAAGAGTATTGAAGTAACACATACTTCAATACTATCCTTGTATCCTTAGAGATGTTGAGACCAGTCAAACAGTCGTTAAACATTGTACACAGTGTAAACAAACAAACTAACAAACAATTATGCACGTTTTAATCGATTATAATGAAATGTCCATCTTACAAGTCCATAAGAACAAGCTGTTACTAATGATAACAATATGGAGAAGGTATTAGAATGCATTAATATATAAACCTGTAGAAATTCTACAAATGTGATGACTAGAATCATTGGATTTTATTTTACACCTTCAATAATCCAGTTAGAATGATTTCCAAAAGACCTCATTTTCATTATGGTACAACCTTTACCTTTATTCTGTCAGCTTTATACCTCCATCTAGCGTCCACAAAGAGGAATGACAGGTTAATCTCCCTGCGCATGCGCAATGAATATGACGAAAAGTTATAGCTAAATAACAAAAAATGACAAAATGCTATATTCATGTGACTTAAAATAAAAACAGGATAAAAAAATGTCCTATGTAATAATAATATTAATAATAATAATATTAATAATAATTAATGATCAACTCAAGTTATGCATTTATTATGTAGTTTATTTTCAGATAAACGCAGATCAAACACGTGAGAAAAATGCTCCTTACTTCTAATCTTATTTAAAATGTAATGTAAAACCAGATAATATACATTTTATATTTATGTTAACATGCATCTGCAAAAATCGAACGATTATAAACGATTTGGCAACTTATAAAGCGCTATTTTGTTGTTGTTACTGGAATCTGGCAACCACGCGCAGCGCTGCAGGGGGCGGGGCCGTTCTGATGTCTTGCACCGAAATACGACGTGGATTTGAAAATAGAAATAAATGCAAAAAAAATTAGAGATGAAATTTAACATTTGTTGAAACGCAACTGTTATTTTTTATAACGCAAAAAAGGTAAGATTTACATGTAAATTGAATGTATTTTGCACATGCGTGAGTTGCACGGCGCCTTTGATGCTAGGACGCGATGCTAGTTTACTTGTTAGCATTATTGCTTACCAACATTGTTTTTTTTTTTAAATATATAAAACTAACGGCTTTTAGATTATAACACGTCCTCACCATGAGTTTGTAGATTTAAAAATAAATAGTGCCCATTATAAAATAATGTTTGCATAAATAAACCATGTACTAATATATTCATAGGCGCCCGCAGTGGCCGTGTTCCAAATTCCTCCTATACACCCTACATAGTGTACACTTCAGTGGGCTCGTGCCATTCAAGGTCAATAATCAGGGTAGAAAATAATGAGTTATTGCACCCCAAAGGGGCAAAAGTACAAATCAAAGTGCAATAAGTCTGTACACTCCTCCTGTATAGTGCACTGTGTGTGCTGTGGGATTAGGGGCGAGCCCTGATGTTCCTGGGAGGAAGTGTGTGTGTGTGTGTGTGTGTGTGTGTGTGTGTGTGTGTGTGTGTGTGTGTGTGTGTCCTCCAGTGTCCTTGAGCTGGACTTTCCTGAGTGATGAGAAAATAAAGTGATCCGCAAAACAAAAAAAAACATGAGCACATCATCCGATTGGTTGTTTCATCTTGTGATGTCACACTATCAACCCTCTTTCTTTCTTTCTTTCTTTCTTTCTTTTTGTCTGTCTGTCTGTCTGTCTGTCTGTCTGTCTGTTTCTCTCTTTGTCGTCTGTCTGTCTGTCTGTCTCTTTCTTTTTGCCTGTCTTCTTTCTTTCTTTCTTTCTTTCTTTCTTTCTTTCTTTCTTTCTTTCTTTCTTTCTTTCTTTCTTCTGTACTATACTTCACTATATGGACAAGTATTTGGTCAGTAAACGGACTTTTCCAGCTATATATAAGTTTGAGAATTTTAATACTAATATTTGAGGAAATTAGCTTCTGTTGAAGAAGCTGCTGATGAATGGAGAATCTAACAGCAGTGTGAGATCTCTGAGATCGGCCACACAGAGTCATCAGGGCGTTAACCGTGTTCTAGGAATACACTGGAAACCGAATGCAGAGAAGTTATATAAGCGTCAGCTGCACTAAAAAGTGATTTATCTGTTTGTCCACACTGTAATCGAGGTCTTTTCTGCTGTTTTTTATCTTTTCACCCACAGAGTAATCGAGGTCTTATCTGCTGACCGCACGGCTCCACTTTCAAAAGCACCATGGGAAACACAAGCAGTGAGAGGTCAGGAGTGGGGCATGGCGAGAAGGCCAACCGCAGGGACAGCCGCGGTGCCAAAGAGGGGGAGCGGCCCAAAATCCTCATGGACAGCCCTGAGGACGCAGATATTTTTCATGGGGAGGATCTCAAGGTACTGAGTGTTTACTTACAAAACAAAAAAAGGACAACATCATGTCTCCAGGGGTTGCAGAGTAACCTGAGTAGTCTTCAAGTTCCTTTCAGAATAAGTCTCTTTGATTGTCTAACACCAGGTTCTCACACTTTATTGTGCTTTCAAACTAAACTTGAACATTGTTAAAAACGCAAAGAAAAGTTATTTATCACTTTGTTTCTCTTTGTTTTGCGCAAAACTGTGAGTTGTTGACGGAAGAACAGAACAGATGAATAATGTCCTTATTAGAGGTCGACCGAATATTTTTTCCGGGTTGCGTTACAGTATGAGAGCGGCCTCTAGAGGCAAATCACCCACACCACATTCTGTTCGAAGGTTTTTTTTTTTTTTTTAATTCATTATAAATTGTAACTTTTTATTTATTTGGTGTGATACTTTTTGTCTAATTTTAAATGCATGCTTTTTATTTTCCTCAATATTTACTAATATAATGAATATATTCATATTTGTTTTATTTAGCACATTTTTTAAAGATATGTTTACATTTCTGCATTTATTTTTTAGATAAAGTAAGGTAGTTTGTGTACCTGTGTTAAAGGTATGTATTGTGCTGTGTTGCACTTGTCCTGCTTTTCACCTCAGGCCCCCTTGGAGAAGGAGGAGTTTTTAGCCTGGAGGCAGGACCTCGAGGCTGGTGATAAGGAGCTCTTGGCACGACCCACAGTGTTTCGCTGGACAGGTGCAGGAAAAGAGGTCTATCTCTCTGGATCCTTCGACAACTGGGCAAACAAGATCCCTCTAACCAGGAGGTAAACAAGGACATGGTATTAAACCGGTTTTAATCTCAACAGGCCACACGGACATGAGATGTGGAGTCAGCTGGAGTCCATCTAAAGACACACTCTGTTTTTAATGACACTTAAGTTTATATCACAGCACTGTTCAATTCTCCAATCTCTGAAATCACTTAATATTTATGCTGTTCTTCTAAAACATGTTTCATGTTCAAACATGTTCAATGCTCAAGTGAGGCTACAGGCAAACTACAGCAAATTACGGCAAACTACAGCAAATATTAAACAGTAAAGAGAAGAGGAGATAAGACAAAAGTAATAATGGAGCATAATGTTTATATATATATACACATACACATATACACAATATATATATTACCATTTTTATAGTAACCTTTCATTTACTTTTTAATTAAAAAGATGTAAAAAAAATATATATATATTAAAAAGAAAAGAAGTTTTCCGCCAAGACATATTATATATTCGATATTTTACCAGTGCATTCATGACCATTTTAAGACAATTCCCCAACATCCCCTTCTGAATCCAGACACAAGATGTCAAATCGGACCCTCAAAGCTTTACTCATGCCTCCCTTGGAAACTCTGAAGAACCCCAAACACGTGCTTCCTGAAGAACAAAAAGGACCATTTAAACACGTATCAACAACTAGAACAACACCAGAAACTGCTTTTACTCTGAAAATACATTTAGAAGTTCACAATGTCTCAAAAGAAAAAGTTCTGATTGAGTATTAAAGTGAAGGATCTCGTATAGCTGCTGTTGTCGATTTCAACAATACATACCTTTTACTACGTTGATCCTGCCATAAAAATGCTTGGCTTGGCTTTAGAAGAATGATGAACTAACCAACAAATAGATAAGTTAATATGTATGGAAGGAGTCTCCAGTGTATCAGTTTGGCAGGTGCTCTTATCCAGAGTGACTTCCATTTTTATTCAACCCTTCCTTCTGGGGCGAGGCCTGCAAAGCGACTTGGAATGAGCACTGACAAGTGGACCTTCTGCTTCAGCAACCTCTAAAGCGACGCTGCAGCACTCATGCGTCTGTTTTTTGAAGCAGCTTCCACACCTGACACAGTCCTCACAGCATGAGAACTCGACTTCTTTGAAGGACCCTTGCGAGGTCTGTTCTGAGTGGAACCTGTCTCGGAAAAACCTCTGTATGACCACTGTACCGTAACTCGGTACTGATCATCTTATCGCCTCGGCATCTTTGTGGAGAGCAACGATTCTAATTCTCAAATCCTCAGAGAGTTTTTACCATGAGGTGCCATGTTGAACATCCAGTGGTCAGTATGAGAGAATTGGACTCAAAACACCACATTTTAACTGCTCTAATACAAGATACACAAATTCGTATGGTCCTGTCAAGCAGACAAAAACATCAACATGATGAATAGAACATTGCACGGCTGTATGTTATTTTTCAGAGGACAGTAAATCCGTACTGCTACACAACCTGCACATTGACTCCTCTAAAATGTATCCAAATCTCATTTCTATAGTTTTGTCCCTTGAGAAGATTCACTAAAAGACGACTGTAAATTAAAGGAACGAACCTACGTTTTGTTTTTCTTCTACAGGTGTCTCATATTCTGTACTTGCGTATTGACCCTGCTCTTTTCCTTCATCCAGCCAGAATAATTTTGTCACCATCGTGGACTTACCTGAAGGTGAACACCAGTATAAGTTCTACGTAGACGGACTGTGGACGCACGACCCGTCCGAGGTGACCGACCCGCATTCATGCTTTTAGGAAAATCACGCAGATTTTCAGCGCAATCTCCTCATTCGTTTTTGTTGTTGTTGTTGTTTTTTTACGTTAGCCTGTAGTGACCAATCAGCTGGGTACCATAAACAACATCATCCAGGTGAAGAAAACCGACTTCGAGGTGTTCGATGCGCTCATGGTGGATTCGCAAAAATGCTCGGACATGTCAGGTAGATTTCATCATTTATATCGTGGATTTTAATCAACCGATATTATTATTTTTTTAATGGATACTGGATTTAAAAAAAACGAATCTAGTCCTGAACTTTAGTACAAAAATAAAAATGTGATAATTAAAAAAAATATTATGAATATTTTAATTAATATATAATTCAGGGTTCCTCTGCTTCTAGAAAGTACTTGAAAGTTTCTTGAATTTAAGACACATGGATTCAAAGCCTGAGAAAATACTTCAAAATAAATATCTTGAATATTTAAATATTTAAACAGCCTTTGATGCTTTTGTCTTTTTTTTTTTTTTTTTTTTTTTTTTTAAACAAATATACAAACTTACTGTTATTGTGAAATAATCAGCTCAATAATTTCTATTTGATGTCCCAGGCCTTTTCCTTAATATTCCTTCAGATCTCTCAAGTTCTCCTCCTGGACCATACCATCAGGATGCCTACGTCCCCAAACAGGATGAGAAGTTCAAGTCTCCACCCATCCTCCCTCCTCACTTGCTGCAGGTCATCCTCAACAAGGACACAGGCATCTCCGTATGTGCCTTTTCTCTTCTGGGTCTTTACAGTATTTCTTGTTCATGCTTCCGTTCATAGCACATTACAGGTTCTTCTGTGCTTATTGAACATCCCGTTCCACATTGTGTTCCTATTTGCTGCTTTAATAAGCTTCACTCATCTGGGAAAATGTTCCACTTGATTTTGGAGCATAATGACATCGTCATGCTGGAAATGGTTTGGGTCTCTATAGTTGAAATGAAGGGAACAACTTTTTGGAAACACTGGCTGGAAAAATTAGGTGTCCCAATACTTTTGTCAATATACTGAATCTTATTTACAATTTAATTAACTATGAATAGAAACAATTCAGTACACTCAGCACTATATACTTTTTTCCCTCTCCCTCACCAGTGTGACCCTGCATTACTTCCCGAGCCCAATCATGTGATGCTGAACCACCTCTATGCCCTGTCCATTAAGGTAAGAGATCCGTTCCAAATAAAAAATGAAGGACATAAAAACCAAAGGTGACCTGGAACGATTTAGAAAATGGAAAGGCCTTTTTAATGATCACTTATTAAATGCATTCTCAAGAGCCTTGTCTCACAAAAATCGCTGTTAAGCTCCTACTGACAGGATTCTTCTTATTATTCCAGAGAAGTGAAGAAAAAGGAGGCATCTAAAGTCAGTTCATGGAGCCAAACCAAAATGGAGGACAGAGTAGAAAACATCTACATTAGAAAATAGCTGGTGTGGCAGAAACTAGTGATTTTTTATTTTTGCCCTAGATTAATACAGAAGGTTATTTGATAAGCGATTATGTTAAACATCTGTAATCTGTCTGAAGACACACAATGCCGAACAGGACACTCAAAATGTAACACACAGATTTATACTAACGAGAGAAAATCCACCAAAACACCAAACCTGTCCAATCCCGATGTCCATGTTATATGATGGACTGTGATACTTATAGCCTGGAGGAAATTGTTTTACTCTTAAACTTTCGAAAAGGTTTTGAAGTTTTTTTATTTTATTAATTAATTAATTTAAAATGAACACAAATGAGGTATTGAGGTTTTAAGAGGAAAAAAAATAATCTAAAACGTATTTAAAATTTTCAGTCAAATTGTATACCAAAACTGAGCTTTCGCCATGAACATGAACATAGAAGTTGACATGGCGCTAAAAAGAGAAAGAAAGAAAAGAAACCGATGAGACAATATGAGAAAACTTTGAGTAGATATCAATCAGTACAGTGTATCATGATGTTAATACACCATATGGACACCTGACTAAAAGGTGTGTATATATATGTGTGTGTGTGTGTGTGTGTGTTTAATTTTATTTTTCCCAACACCCCATTCCACATTTAGTCCCCATTTGCTGTTATAATAACCTTCACTCTTCTAGGAAGTTAGATGTTTGAGTGTGTTTGTGGAGATTCATTCAGCCGCAATGGTGTTAATAAAGTCGGGTACTGATGGAGGTGAGGAGGCCTGGGGTGCAGTCAGCGTTCATCCCAAAGGTGTTTAGTAGGGTTGAGATCAGAGTTCTATAGCAGGAGATCTTCAACTCCAACGCTTTTAAAGCATATATTTATTGTCCTGCTGGAACTGAATTGAGTTTCTGAGTTCAAGCAAATGTGCGCCTCCAACAATATAATTAATGAAAAGATGAAAACCTGCTGTGATTGAGATCGATCGTGTCTGAGAAAGCCTGTATTCCAAATCAGGTGTCCCAAAACTATATCTATGAAAGTGTATATTGCATTGTTTACCATGTCAACTTGATTGAACAACACCGTCATGGGGAAAAAAACAAAAAATATTTTATCTCGTATATAAAATATACATCTCTATTTTTATCATTCCCAGGATGGAGTGATGGTTCTTAGCGCCACACATCGCTATAAGAAGAAGTACGTCACCACCCTGCTCTATAAACCCATCTGACACCGGCAGCAACCTTCTTTCTGCTCAACAACACCAGTCCACTCCACTACTGAGAACTAGTGTCCAGTGAAGGCGTCTTATCCTGTCTATATTTATTTATATATACATACAATTTATGGCACTGGTTGCCAAATCTAACCATTATAAACTAGACCAGTAACGTAGACAGATGGCGTGGAGGAGACCAAAAATATACCTAGATTTAGATCTTTAAGGTTCTATCATAAAGAAAGGATGAAACACTCGGGCGTGTGCTGTTACATTTTGAAATGTTTTATTCCGTAGTGAAATGCCAATGATTACACGTTTATTTTTTATGTATTAAGAAGTTTTTTTTGTTTGTTTTTTTTAACCCGTTAATAGTTACATCATGGTATTGAACGTGTCGTCAAAAAAGCGACAAACTCTTGACCTCTCGCTGACACTGGAAACGGCTTTCAGAAATGATACCGAAAACTTTCACATCGATGACTTGAAATTTTTTTTTTCCCCGACGGGCACCAAGTCATGCGATTATAAACCTGTGACCTGCAACCCCCACGAGTGTCCGAACTGCCGTTCTAGAAAACGTAAAAACGCCTCCTGACTAATCCAGAATTCAGGATGCGGAGTTACGTTTTAAAATAGCAGTATGAGATGACGGAGACTGAATCGGTGCTCAGTGTGAGGTATATGTTTGTTGAAATTGCAAAATGTGGAAACAAAAAGGGAACATCGAGATTATGAAACGTGAGACTTGTTACTTTTTTAACATAGAGATCATTTTACAGAGTTTATGATTTAATACAGGTTGTGCTCGTCGAAGAAACGAACCAATTTGTGTGTAATCTTTTGTTCGTTTACTTTCGAATAGTCAAAGCATTTTGTCATGATTTATTCAGTATTTTTGATATGTATCTTCTTCTCTGACTAATCATCAGCATCTAGATTTGTGTTTTTTTTTGGTACAGCATGATCTTGTCTAAAATGTAACGTACGATCTCAAAGGAAGAGAATCAAAAACCTGACTGTCAATAAACCTTTTTATTTAAACCCCATAGATTTTTCTGTTTATTCTTTGGGTAAAAAAATAACCAGCGTGACCATGGACTAAATATAGATTCCCAAATGAGCAAGCCAGATGTCACTGAGATGAGGAAAACCATGAGGAGAGGAACCAGACTGAAAAAAGGGAAGCTATCATTTTCTGGGAAAACACCAGATAGTGTAATTATTAATTGCAGTGTACAGGTTAGGCATGTGCATCTCCAAAACTGAGGTTTCTGAGTTATGCATAGCCAATGATACGATACGTTAAAGATATTAATGAAGCAGCTACAGATGCGATTTGATTCGACACGATGCGATGGAAAACACGATGCTAAGCAATTCAGTGTGGTACTGGTTCACTTTAATTTCTTTGGTTTAGACAAACAGCAAATAGTCAATATACCTATGTGACTTCTAACACATGGCCCAGGCTCTACCTCTGCCATGTTAATCTGTATTCGATGTGACTCTCTGGACACGCCTCAGTCAGGTTGAGACCTGAATATAAGCTGTTCACTTAACAGTGATTGGTCGCCTAGTTCGAGTGAAGAGAAAACGTTATGCTATCGGATTCTAAAATATCCTATACAATTGTGGACCTCCACCTTTGTGGTAAGGGTTTAGGGATTGGTCAACATTACAGGATGGATGGATGGATTGACAGTACAAGGAACCCATGTTGGCTCAAAAACATTCTGCGAACCACCAGATTTGTTGGATCAAGTATGTTGGATCAAAAATTTTTTCTGACCAGCCAGTCCAAAAACTCATGATCTAGCATTTCTACTTGGTGGCATCTCTTCTGCCATTATAATGGACAATATATCAAAGGAAAAAACAAAAAAGTGAATCCAGGAAAACGAAACAAACCCAGAACGTGTTTCCCGCTTTGTGTTAGGGTATCATTCAGGAGTTCCCCATCATATGGGCGTATCCCGATGTGAGATAAAGTTGACTTTGTCAGCTTGTGAGAATTTCCAGCCATGTATCCACATGTTCACTGAAATTAATGCACGTCCAAATCTTCGTTATCTAAACAGGTTGAACCTTTCAAGGTTGTGTTGTGACTACATAAGGAGAAATTGCTGAAGCATGATTTCCATGTGAAACTCTCCACAGGACGCCATGAAGACCCTCCACACTTTTCTCCTGCTAGTATTTGGCCTAACTGTTGGCAAGTGCAAGCTTTGTTTTTTTCTTTAAAACTGATGGTAGACCAGTGGAACTAAAAATCCTTAAAATGCTGTTAAGCAGAAAATCTGTGACGGTCTGGACATTAGGGTTTGGTTTGTTTTCTGGTTGTTGAATTTCCAAATTGAAAGCAAACCAAATTGGTTAATTATGTATAACTTTCTTTCGGCTTCTCCCGTTAGGGGTCGCCACAGCGGATGTTTGATTTGGCACATGTTTTTACGCTGGATGCCCTTCCTAACGCAACCCTCCCCATTTATCCGGGCTTGGGACCGGCACTAAGAGTGCACTGGCTTGTGCAACCCTAATGTCTGGGGTTGGTTCCCTATAACTCATGGGTCTTACACAATAATTTAATGATTTACTACAAAGGTAATGAAAATGCTGAAAAACGCAGCTTTGAGATAAAGCTAATGATTTTTATGATAGAAATTCTGGCTTGAACCATGTCTCCGTCTGGAATCTTTGTGAATCAAGACTTATTTTGTGTGTGTGTGTGTGTGTGTGTGTGTGTGTGTGTGTGTGTGTGTGTGTGTGTGTGTGTGTGTGTGTGTGTGATTCAGCTCAGGCTACTGACTACAAGGCTCTGTGGCAGTTCAGGGCTATGATCATCTGTGTCAAGCCCGATAGCTGGCCAGCTCTAGACTACGCTAACTACGGCTGCTACTGTGGTTTGGGAGGCTCAGGAACCCCCGTTGATGAGCTGGACAGGTTCAACATCACCTTTAATTGCTTTGCTTAAGCTACGATGAATTAAATGCTTGTTTGTAGGTGTTTAATGTTCTGTCTTGCTTGATTGCTACAGTATGACTTGAATTGTTCAGGGCTAGTTCAATCCTTTCTAAAATGTAATTATCCCACACCATTGCACGACATTGTACAGGTCTCAACTGTAAGGTAGATTTTTTATTTTAGAGCATGCTAGTTCTTTTTTGAACATTTCGAGAGATTGGCAGAAGGCTGCGATCAAGTTATATCATTTGTTTCCTCTTTTTCTTCTGTGGCGTGAGAGCTCAGGGTTAAATATTGGACTTCTAATCAAAATTGCTCAGTTGTATATGTAATATAGTTGTAAATTTCTCTACATAATAACATCTGCCAATATACAATAAATATTATGTATATTTCTTTTTTTTTTTTTTATGGATTTTTGTGTTATCTCTAAATAAACCATAATTTGCTAGATACCTATATACCATGTAACATATATACAGTAGCTCTATTATTCTCTTTTATGTTTGAGCTTTAGATTAAGATTAGGATTATTGACTCATTGAGATTTGGGGTACATTAATGATTTTGACCCAACATTTGGTGCACGATGTCACATAAAAACAGACTTTTAAAAGCTGATGTCTCTGTGCCAGGTGGTTCATCAATCGCTGATTTTGTGAGAGGTTTTATGTGGGAAATTACTCTCCAAAATAGCTCAATCTATATATATATATATATATATATATATATATATATATATATATATATATATATATATATATATATAAAGCTCAAATACCACTGACTGACTCACTCACTCATCACGAAATCTCAAAAACCACTGAATGGACTGCAATGAAATTTGGAACATACCTTCCTCTTGGGTCTTAGGTGCTCACTAAGAAAGGGTTTTAAAAAATTCGCCCTGGATCGCGGCTAACTCGCGAAAAATGCGATTTCTCACGCATTGTAAATTCTTCGAAATAACATTACAGATCCTAATGAAACTTACTACATTGTTTCTTATTAGATGTTAGATGCACGATAAAAATTATTTTCAAAGTAGTTTGCCCTGTATCGGTACTACAAAGGGGTAGTACGTTATTTGTTGACGTTACGTTCTGATCTCTGATCATCCAGTCCTGCTCAGTGTTTACTGCTTATTGCCATATTGCTTAGCGTTCTGCCTTCCGTAGCGAAGCACGGGTACTTTCAGCTAGTTTCTAATAAAATCCTCTTGCAGCAAACCGTTTTTTAACTATAACAAATAGTAAATTTTTGTCATATACTGTTATATATATATTTTTTGTTTTGTTAATTTATTGTTACGTTTAATGTTGTAGAATGTCTGCAAATTTCTTTACCAGTATACATTTAGAATCATGTATATTCATGAATAAACAAAAATTATAATAATAATGCTAATGATTTACTACAAAGGCAGCAAATATAAAAAAATGTTTTTAAATGACTGCTTAGTATCAGAAACAGGAAAAAAAAAAAAAATGCAGTTATTAGTTTGCAATGTTTCATCCAGTAGTGGACACCAATAAATCTTAAATCTGCACAGCCTACACACACACACACACACACACACACACACACAGGTTGGGATTCCAGTCTGTCATATAGCACCATGCACTGACATTTGCACAACCTCATTCATACCTTGGGACAATTCCTCTATTTAGCCAAGCCGCCTACTACTAAGTTTTCAAAGTTGAAGGAAAACTAGAGAACCCAGAGTACATGGAAAACTGTAAAGCTTCAATTAGGTTCAAATCTTTGTACCATTAATCTGTGAAGTGGAAAAACTAGCTCCAGGGCCCATATTCTGCCCAGGAATGGAAATAAGCAAGCATTGGGAATACTGGCTTCTGAGACCTTCATAGTGGGACTTCCACCATGAATTACTGAATTATACCGTTCTTTCCAACTGAAGATGCTGTGAAATACATGACAAGTGCTACAGTGATGCCATGCAACACGAAGCGTGCTGGCCAATCCTGGACAACCCTTACACCGAGATCTATGCCTATAGTTGTGACAAAGCAACTAAGACAATAACCTGCAAGAGTGAGTGACGATCGATGAAACCTTTCTATCATAATATTTTACAAGTTCTACAAACTGAACAATGGTAGTGAGTAGTAGTATTATATAAAATTGTAAACAATCCTTCCTTCCTTCCATTCATCCCTATACCTTCATTTCTTTTTGTACATACTTAGGCAACAACAACAATTGTGAGATGTTCATCTGCGAGTGCGACCGGAAGGCTGCCGAGTGCTTTGCTGTTTCTCAGTACGATGAGGCGAACAAGAACGTATCCAGCGACCGCTGCAAATAATCATGTAGATTATTGCGTAAAATTACACACCGTACCAAACAGTAGAGCTAGTAACTATTAACACTAAACATCTAGCCATTTAATGTTCTGTGTCTTACTCAGCGATTATTTTATATCCATCAGAAATCAGTTTTACTCTTCATCTCGTGAAAAACTTTTACTCAAGCAATAATCAATAAATGACTCATGATAACAAGCAGCTGCTGGGATTTCTCATTCAGTTCTCTTTTTCCTTTCATCATTATTCCTCTAATGTATTTAACATTTTAAATTGTTGTATTTATTATGCCCAGTGTTTGGGCAATGGTCTCTGATTAAGTTCTATTTTTATCAGCTTTATTCTTGCCTAATTTTTTACCTATAAACATTTATTTATGTATCCAGAGCTATTAACTGTTTCAACAATTTATTTAATAGGGCACAACTAAGTCATATTCCATTTGTCAGATGTACATTACAGCGTGGTACCCAAACCACCGGGCCGTGGAATGGCACCGGCCTGTGGGTCAATTGGTACCGGGCCGCACAGAAAGAATACATAACATACATTATTTCCATTTTTATTTATTATCTGATTCTAACCAATGTTTTATTTTGGAAAATGACCGGATTCTCTCCTCCACATCTGTCTATGACTCGCTCTTGATCCAGGTCATGATGCCTAGGTCACATGTCTTACCTCCATCTGCTACCTTCTTAAAGGGGCTCCGGCCGCTAACACATAATACATTACCACTAAATTCAAACCCCCAAGCGAGCAAAATGAACAAAAAACAACACAGTGGATTCAAGTTTATTATTATATTTAGAAAATACCAGTTTTTATGCCGTTGTATCATTTTATTTTGTCTGTGGTCTGTGGCGCAAAAAAGGTTGGGGACCGCTGCAGTAGAGTGCAGGGAAATCATTTCTTTATATACTTGTAGGGTTAAAGGCTTTGCTCAAGGGCCCGAGAGTGGCATCTTGGTCATACTGGGGGCTCCATTAATAACCCAAAGCTGCGACTTCCCCTACTGTATTAGTTTAGTGATGTGTTCTACACTGTTTCATACATTTACACAGGACTATCAGAAAATTAAAGATATGTTTTTCATCTTTTTCTTTAACCTCAAACCAAAATATTTTCATTATATAAGGCAATTAAAATTTCATTTTAATCGTTTTCTATTATTTGATACAATTGTAAAAGTCAATTATATTCAAGACAATTATAAAAAAAAAAAATAAATCACTGTTGTCTTTTACAATAAATTTTTATTAGGAAACCGAATTACAAATGACTGTCTACTTGTTTATTTTTGCTTAAAATTTCTTCCACTGTGAACAAAAGTTCATGCCCCGATTGAAAATGAATGCTTATATAAATAAACGTATAAAACTTCATACTTTATAACGGCGTTTTTATATTGCTGTAAAAAAATAATGTAAAGAAATTATTTTTTATTGTACATTTGTGCAAACAGAATTGAGAATTCAGTAGTGGATAAAGGAGAATGTATCAGAGTTAATGTCAGAGTGGGATATTTTAAGTAGGTGGATGTCTGTCTGAAAGCACCAGGGGGGTATTCCAGAAAGCAGGTTATGTGACATACCTGGGTATGTTTAAGGGTAAGTTCGTGGATAACCTCAACTTTCGGTTCCAAAAACGGAGGTAACTTTCTGGCTATGTATGTAACCATAGCAACTGACTCTCTGAAGATAACCTGCTCCCGGTTATATATATATATACATGTATTCATTATGTGCACACACACACTTTATACTTCCATAACTTTCTGTTTCAGGGTTTCCAAATGTAATTGGGTGCATTGATGGCACTCACATTCCTATTAAAGCTCCACCAATAAATGAGGGAGACTATGTTAATAGGAAATCTATTCATAGTATCAATGTGCAGGTAACAACTTAATTGTTTCCCTTCTTAAAATCATTAGTGTCATTACTTTTTCCTAACTAGGTAATATGTGAGGCAACCCAAATCATTACCAATGTCAAGGCAAAATGGCCAGGATCTGTGCATGATGCCAGAATTTTCCGCGAGTCATCATTATGCCAGACATTTCAGCAGGGTATGTTTTACTTTATACAATTGTTTTTTTTTTTTTTCCTTTTTACTATATTTTTGCTGTACACTTCAATCATTACAGGACAGTACAATGGTTACTTGCTGGGGGACAGAGGATACCCTTGTCTGCCCTATTTAATGACACCCTACCCTGAACCTGAGCCTGGACCACAGACACGGTTTAACCTGGCTCACAGCCGAACACGGGCCAAGGTGGAGATGACTATAGGGATCCTCAAATCTCGGTTTCAGTGTCTGCGTGAGCTCCGGGATAGTCCAGAGAGGGCATGCGACATTATAGTGGCTTGTGTTGTGCTTCACAATATTGCCACTATAAGAGGAGAGAGCTCCCTCCTTGTATTGAGGAAGATGGCCCAGAGGAACACCTACAGATTTTAGAGGCCAACAGAGACGGAAGACTTTTGAGAGACAGGATCTGTCAAAATTACTTTTATTAATTTTTTTGCACTGGCCTGCCAGGCAGTTTATTTCTTTTTTTTTTTTCCTGAAAAACAATAAAAGTAAAATTCAATAAAATGTTTTTTTTTTTTATATTGCTTTACACATCTCTCTTGCTTTAGCCGATGCAGCTGTATTGCTTCTTTTTAATATTATTGGCTTAAACTCCTCATAAGAGTGCATTAATACCTCCAACTCCGCCTCTGTGAAAGACGCCACTCTCTTTTTTCCGCTTCGAGTTTCCATGGTGACTCGTGAAATCGGCGATCCATTGAAAATGTCTTTACATATGCACCGTGCACGCGCATGACCTCTGGGTAACCATTTGGAGGTTGATTAAACTAACTCTTCTCAGGTGTTTTGGAACCGACATACCGGAATACCCCCCAGGAAACACAGAATAAAGCTGGCAGTAACAAGACACAGGGGAGACTCATCAGTCGACTCGGCTCTCGAAATGATCCTGTGCTCTGTCTTCTTTCTCCTGGTGCTCAGCTTTAACACCGGTAAGTGCCATTTACTTTTATTTGAAACACAACATGTGGTCTCATGAAAGACCTGTCCACAAATTCTTGTCTTAATGTGTGTGTGTGTTGATTCAGCTCAGGCACTTTCCTACCTGGCACTGTGGCAGTTCCGAAACATGATAATCTGTAACATGCCTACAAGCTGGCCAATCCTGAGCTATGAAGACTACGGCTGCTTCTGTGGCTTGGGAGGCTCTGGTAACCCTGTTGATGACTTGGACAGGTTGGAAAGCATCAGTTGTATTTCATATTTGCAATTGATGATGATCAATTGAACATAATAATGATAAAATCCTCAGATGTTAAATAATAATAATAA
Source organism: Silurus aristotelis (assembly GCF_946808225.1). Lineage (NCBI taxonomy): Eukaryota > Metazoa > Chordata > Actinopteri > Siluriformes > Siluridae > Silurus > Silurus aristotelis. The sequence goes on from NC_139591.1 coordinate 21,630,242, forward strand.
TAATAATAATACTAATACTGTTAGATTTTTATCAAGCCCAAACAAAACTTCATTCTTGGAGATGTTTTCTATGTGATCATCGATGCCCATGGTGCCTTTTCTGATCAGGGAAGAATCACACAGCTCACAGTATGGCGCACATGTTCTTCTTTAGCTTAATGCAGATAATGTGTGTATGTTTGTGTGTATGTGTGTATATATATATATATATATATATATATATATAATATTTTGTAAATGCAATGCGCTTCCGACCGCATGAGCAAAGTATCACAAAATCCCAGTTGGTTATGGGCAGAAAACGTAATTGAGTAGCTCATCTCTTTTCTGGTCACCTGGTCCGAGTCGTTCGTTCTTGCCTCACGTGACTCCACTACACAATGCAGATAGATTAGTTGGTTATTTTTTGGTTTTGTTATCATTGTTGCAATAATTATGGGAGTCACGTGACAAAAGAACTAAACCTGAACCATAAAATATGCAAGATGAAGCTGCTCATTCTGTTTATCATAATTTGTCCATAATAGGCTGCATTGCCACATTTTGGTTATTGGAACTATATCCAAAGTTGGTGCATGCAGATGTGTTGGAAGTCTGAATATTGAATGTAACATTTTTTTTTTTTTATTTTTGATCAAAGGAACGCAATGAACTAAACGAATTCGGAAAATTTTCATTTTGATGAACGAGATTCAAAGCACCAAGTCAGTAATATGATCCGATCTTCAGATCACTAATGCCTTTATCTCACTTGTACAACTGAGGATTAGTTGTTCAAGTCTCTGCTTGCTGGGGATTGAATTTAAACTTAAGACCATCTAAACCAAATGTCAACCTTTTACCCACTGAGCTCTGACTGCTGTTACACAGTTCTCTCCAATGCTTACAGATGCTGCCAGGTTCATGACCTCTGCTACGGTGAAGCTTCGAAGCGTAAATTATGCCGGTGGCTCATTGACAACCCTTACACAGAGAGCTACGCCTACGACTGTGACAAAAAGGCTAAGAAAGTCACCTGCAAGAGTAAGTGATTATTTAAAAAAAAGATTCAGCTTATAAAAAACTTAGAGTGGGTATAATTGAATTCTTATTAAATTACTTTTTTTTTTTTTCCCCTTTCTCCTTCTCAGAAAACAACACGGTTTGTGAGATGTTCTTATGTGAGTGTGACCGGAAGGCTGCCGAGTGCTTTGCTAGATCACAATACAATAAGCAATATGTGAGACTGCCTGAGGTTCGCTGCAAATAACGGTAACCGGGATCTGTTCTGGAAATCACGTATTGAGCAGTTTTGCAGTGAACCTTCCAAGATGAAATGACTGGCACATGCTTCATGTAGTTCCATCCTATATGTATTACATAAAACTGTTTCTAAAACTGCACAGGTATCTGCCTTGGGTTTATTCAGTCCCTCTCAGGTGTAATTCAAGCATTAATTCAGCTTCAATAAAAAATTGTTTTCCCAGTCATGCACCTATGCTGATGCATCAAAAAAGCTTTAGTTTACCCAACGTTCTTGGACACCACTGCTAGTTTGCACACTAATGCAAATTGTAGACCATATTCACCAATTCCAGTTAGAGCTTTTTGGTATTCACTCATGGGGGAGTGGTAGCTCAGTGGTTAAGGTGCTGGGTTATTGAGCGGAAGGTCAGTTGTTCAAGCCCCGCTATCGTCAAGCTGCCACCCTTGGGCCCTTGAGCAAGGCCCTTAGCCCTGCAGGGGCAGACCATGCGCTCTGACCCCAGCTTGCGAGTAAGCTGGGATATGCGAAGAACAAAATTTCACTGTGCTGTAATGGATATGTGACAAAGCCTATTCTATTCATACCAAGAGAATATAACCCTCAGCCGAACCATATTCGAGGCTCTGTTCCAATTACTGATTGATTAGAAATCAGTTGCTGCATGGATGATTTATAGAAATAAAGTAAATGGTGCTTAGTGAACATAAAGCATCAGAAGAAAAGCTATTGGTTCTGCTACTACTACAGAAAGGAAACAGTGGATGGTGCTATAACACAGGAGATGAACTACTGACAGTCATTACATGGTAGATTGTAATGCACTGAACATGCTGGAAGAAGCAACATGGTACAATATACACGATTTTTTTTTTTTTTTTTTTTATATATGTAGTATCTGACAAAAGTGACTTTAAAAGTGAAATTAAACTTGGACTTGTAAACCTGCAAAGCCACACGTCCTATTCTTCATGTTTATGTTTTTGTCTGCTAAGCAGGACCATACAATTTTGTGTATCTTGTATTAGCAGTTACAATTTGGTGCTTTGAGTCCGATCCTCTCATACTGACCATTGGATGTTCGACATGCACCTCATGGTCAAGACTCTGAGGATTTGAGAATAATCATTATTGCTCTCCACAAAGTTGCTGAGGCTCTAAAAAGAACGGTAACCACAGAAAAGTGTTACTGTACAGTGGTCAGGGTCATACAGAGGTTTTCCGAAACGGGTTCCACTCAGAACAGGTCTCGCAAGGGTCCATTAAAGTAGTTGAGTCCTCGTGCTGTGCGTCAGGTTCGGACGCTGCTTCAAAAAACAGATGCATGAGTGCTGCAACGTTGCTTTAGAGGTTGCAGAAGGTCCACTCGTCAGTGCTCAGACCACGTCAGTGCTACGCCACTCACTGCAACAAGTCGATTTGCATGGCGACATCCCAGAAGGAGCCTCTTCTGTATCTGGCTCACAAAAAAACAAGTTTGCTGAATCACTTGAACCATGGCTTGTGGTCTGACAAGATTAAAATAAACGTTTGGCTCAGATGCTGCCAGCATGTGTGGCAACGCTCTGGTGAGATGAACCGAAAATTGCCTACAGTCAAGCATGGTGGTGGTAGCAACAGGGTCTGGGGCTGCATGAGTGCTGCTGGTACTGGGGAGCTGCGGTTCATTGAGGGAAACATGGATTTTAACATGTACTGTGAGATTCTGAAGCTCAGTTAGAGGATGTGTTGTACAGTATATAGAACTAGCTTGATTATCCAGCCCACCATATTTTGCTATTTTCAACTTCTTACGCCAATTAGCAGAGTAAGAACTAATAATGATGTCCTGTTCATAGCACCGAATCCACAGCTCATAGACCTGCGTAGGGATTTAATTTCAATCTTATTTCGAGCTATAGAAATTGCTGTGTGGGAAATTTCTTTGGTGAAAGTGAAACAAAGAAAAAGGAAAAGAAACACCTGTGTGCACCTCTATATAAAGTGGTGAGGGTCTGAAGGACCTGAGACATTTCCCAGCATTAAACACAAATCAATCTTGACACCATTAAAGTTCATTTTAGCATTTTTGTTATTCGTTTTTTTTTTCCACTGCCGGAATCCTTTAATACGTATTAGGAAAGAATTTAAAGTTTTATGATGCCTATGACATCAGTGAACACTTCTTCAATTAAAATTTTTTGCCCAAATATGGACATGAGCATGGTATGATGACCAGATAAAGGAAGTCTGTTATGCAAAATACGTTAGAACTGAACTCTGAGTATTTCGTCATCATACCAAGCAACGACTTGCTTGCAGAAAAAACTTCAGATAACAGTGAGTTTATGCAACTTATCAGCTGCCAGATCGGTGACTGTACAGTATGTTATTGTCTTCAGCATGACTGACATAAAAAATAAAGGACTCTCATGAAAACTGAAAAGTTATGAGATAAAATTCCAGCACCACCAAGCTGCCACTTCTAGACACAAGACAAAAGGTAGCTAGACTGCATCAGCAAGATCTCTATAAGGTAAAGATTTCAAAGCAGTCTGGGGTTTCATGATGTGCTGTTCAAGCTATTTGGAAAAACCAGCAAAGAAACAGGAAATATTGAGGATGCATTGATAGGCCAAGAAAATTGAATGCAGAGGATGAAAGACACATCATGCCAAGTTCTCCTCAACAACAGATGTCTGGCAGTGCCATCGGAAATAAAAAATGGCTGAAACCTATTGGACCTAGAAAAGTCTGTCCAGAAGTATTTTTCATCGAAGAATTCTGTCCGAAAAACGATATGTAGAAAAATACTAAACTACTGAACTATGCATGAAAATCTTTTTTTGAAATATTTAGCTCTAGCAGGAAGTTGTTTGCCGAAGGGCTGGAGAGGGATACATTAATGAGTGCAGCAGTGAAGCATGGTGGAGGTTTCCTTGTCAGTCTGCATTCATGCAAATGGATTTGGAAATTTGGTCAGGATTAATGGTGTCCTCAGTGCTAAGAAATACAGGTGAATACTTATCTATCATGTAATATCATCATGGAGGACAAGGACTACAAACATACAGCCAAAATCATGAACAATCTTCAGCGTAGAGAACAACAAGGAGTCCTGAAAGTAATAATTTGGGCTCCTTACGAAGCCATGTTAATTGTTAAAAAGAAATAATTAACGCTTATTTTTGAGAGCATACTTTCTTTCCACAGCTGCCTAAATATTAAAATAAATAAAATAAAAAATAAATAAACGAATAAAGATATCCTGGTCCCTGCATATAAAAAATATTTTTATTTTTGTTATTTATTTATTATTATTATTATTATTTTTTTATTATTTAAATATTCTGGATAAAATGTAGAGAAAATACAATTATTTCAAGTATTTAAATAATTTGTAATTAAATAATTCAAAATAAATAAAAAAATCACTCTCTTTTAATTGGTTTACTATTTTAAACTTTTAATGGATGCATTTTTTTTCCCATTAGAATCTTCATTAGACACGCCCATGTTGTAACAAGGTTTATTAAAATACAGCAGGGCATGTGATGACTAGAAGTACAGAATTACATTATGTGTAAGTGTGCTACTTAGACTGGGCAGAAATCTGGTGAGTGTAAAAAAGTATTATGGTTCATATGGTTCATATTTTGGTTTTTATGTCAACAAAAAAAAAAGCAAGACAAATTCCCAGGTACATTTTTAGACTCACAGCAACCCTGGCCAGGATCTGCTTACTGCAAATAAATAAAAACCATAGCTCAAATACAGTTAACAAAATCAAATAAAGCTGTGGCAAGAACATGAGTTACTATCATGGTTCTTGTAAGAGTGTGTGGTGTAATGGTTCTGAGGAAGTGGTAGTTTATTGGATAATTTGTACTCAGTTAACCTTCTGATCAGAAGGTTGTGATTTTAAGTCTCAGGACCACCTAACTGCTACTTCTGGGCTCCTGAGCAAGGCCCTTAACCAAGTCAATGGTTCTCTCAGAGTGTAACTAAAGTAAACTATATATATATATGTATGTGTGTGTGCAGAAGGAATACTAAAAAAAATAAATCAACTGCATCCATTATTCACATAGCTTTCATAGATAAATACTGCTTTTTTTTAAGTAGGACTTTATAGACTTACCCAAGTAGAAATGTAAAAAAAAAGAGGGAGTCTTACTTTCATTAGAGTCGAACATATTCTTTTTTAAATTTAAATATGGTGGTGGTAGTATCATGGTCTGGGGCTGCATGAGTGCTGCTGGTACTGGGGAGCTGCAGTTCATTGAGGAAAACATGGATTTCAACATGTACTGTGAGATTCTGAAGCTCAGTTAGAGGATCTGTTGTACAGTATATAGAACTGGCTTGATTGTCCAGCCCACCATATTTTGCTATTTTCAACTTCTCACGCCAATTAGCAGAGTAAGAACTAATAATGATGTCCTGTTCATAGCACCGAATCCAGAACTCATAGACCTGCGTAGGGATTTAATTTCAATCTTATTTTGAGCTGTAAAAATTGCAGTGTGGGAAATTTCTTTGGTGAATATAAGCAGGGGATTAGTACTTTTCAGTTACAGGAACGATCCATCTCATTTACCAGTGTCTGAGCCAAGATTACATCAATACACACTGTCATTATGATTGTTCAAATGTATCCAATATGATACAACACACCTGATTCCTTTTGTACTAAGTAGCAGACAGCTGACGTGACTCTAAGAGCAGAAGTACGAAAAAGAATAAACATTGCAATCCGGGCGTCAGAGGAATCCCACGGTCCAAGAGTAATTATATTAATATAGTATAATAACTTACATCATCATATTTCATACATTGCATTTCACAGCATATTTAAAATGGACAGAAATAATGACATTTGCTAGTAAATATTTTGCGCAGCATCTTAGTTACATGTGTGACCTCTTATCTCAACTTACCTATTCAATTTTGCACCGAAAATACATGGATATTATTTCAGCGAAAAATCCAAGACTACGCAAACATGCAAAAAGCTCTATAGGTACTACTGGACTGTGAGAACGGAATGTTCTTTGTCTCCGTCCCAACCATAAAAGAATCCATGAATACATGACACTCCCGAATACAGAGTCACATGGACGTGTTACTCAAATCTTGTCTGTGTTACACCAGGCGAACTTGTATACCAAGTCTCCTGTGTGTGTGGAACAGATTACACATTTACACACATATTCCTTCTTCCTGAGTTTTTCTCAGTTGCTTTAGAGCTTATTTCTTGCATCATTCTTCATATTTGCAAAACCAGTAAGTGGATTCCTCAAAACAATTTGTACAAACAGCAGAACACATTGGATTACATAAAAAAGCCTGTTCTTTTCTTAAAATCTTTAGTTCATCTCTCAAAAGTAAGTGCTTGTGTCAATAAACATTTGATTGCCATCAGAATAAGAAGTTCTTTTGTCCATGTTCACAAACAGGATCGTCAAAATGTTTAGTCATGTTGTGAATATGCACATTTTTAGCATTTCCTGAGGTAAACTTCGGTTTGGATTACAATGATTGAAAATACACAAGTACGCTGAATTTTCTTCTGTATGAATTTCAACAGCACGAATGGCTGTATGTGGGATATTGATTGCAGGAGACCAGACAAGATTCACACTTTTACTGTACTGTACTTGTGTTTTCGTTTGTTTCCTGGTTGTCCATCATTTTGCAGAAATTGTAATTCTGTGTTTCGCTCCGTCATCTATCGAAGGGTCAAGAGATTCACCTTTGACCTGTTTTACATTCGCCTTCATTAGTGACATTCGAGGTTCGTCTGCAAAATTCATCAATTCGAGACACATTTACAAAAAAAGGTTTTTCTCAGTTGCTTTGGATCATTTCTCAGATCAGAAATTCTCAAAACTACTTGTTCCTCCACATTATTTAGTCACTTGTGGTCATCGTAAAAGCATTTCTTGTTGCTTTGACCAAATTGCGAATGCTTGTGTACATTCATTTAATAGATTGTGTATAAGTGGCTGCTGTTTCCTACATTATCAGTTGTTTATTTTCATGTTGATCAAAATATATTATACTGATTTCACCTGAATAGTTTTAACCCCCAAAAACATCTCAGCATCAGTTCATTGTGTAGGTCATTGAATGCAAAATGATTAAATCAGTTGTCAGAATTTGTCATCTAAAGTTTCTCCTAAACTTTTAATTTGTAAATGTGTTGAATTGATGAATTGTGCAGATGAATCTTGAATGTCACTAATGAAGGTGAGTGAACGACATTAGATCAACCAACGATCAACCAGTTCTCTAAAACAGGTCAAAGGTGAATCTTGTGAACTTTTATTTGGCAAAAGAGCAAAACAAAGAATTACAGTTTATTAAAATGGATTAAAAACCAAGAAACGAACAGACACTAATACAGTACAGTAAAAGTGTGACTCCTGTCTGGTCTCTTACAATCAATATAAATCAAATATACAATTAAATAATTTTCAGTCATAGATTTTCAGTCAAACCGTCGTTTATACCAAGAAATGCTGAAACTGTGTGCCATCATACTGAAAACATTTTGACAATCCTGTTTTTTGAACAATGACAAAGGGAATGCCATGTTTATTGACACAAAACGTTTTGAGAAAAGTTCAGGCTTTTGCAAAGAAATCCAATGTTTTGTGATGTTTGTACAAAAATGCATTGGTTTGCAAATATCAAGGATGATTGGAGAAATGCTCCAAAACAACTGAGAAAAACTGTAAGCATTTAAAATTTGTTCAAACAAGAAACTGCTTTTGTGATGTGCACAAGCAATGACATGATGTGGAGGTTCAACACGTAGTTTTGGGAATTTTATTTCAGATTTGAGAAACAATCCAAAGCAACTGAGAAAAAACTTTTACTGTTGAAAAACCCAAAAAGAGATTACTGGAATTACCAAAATGGTAATAATCTAATAATCTGTTCTTTTTTACCCAGAAGGTTTAGGTTCAACCGCACAAAGATAGATCCAATTATCCTCAACCTCCAATACCTTAAAAGCACTTAACACAACCCAAATTATTCCTGTAACTAGGTTGCAAAATAAAACATCCTTGAAGCTGTATCATGGTTTGGGTTTGATCCAGCACTAATACATAAATCAACACATTAACAGTCAGAAGCAAAATGTTTAGAGAAAAAAAAAAAGGTAAAATTTACACTAAATAAATGCAACATAAATCTCTTAAGGTTTTGTTCTCTACCAAGATCTTTTTTTTTTTTTTTTTTATATCTCTAGAATTGACTTGAATGATTCTTGAAAATTTAAGCTTTCTTAAATCATTAATCCATCCATTGAATTGATCCACCCTGATGCCTTTTCTTCTAGATACAGTTCTTTTCAATCAACCACTCACTGCTGCTGATGGCTTCAAATAAACAGAACTGGAAAATCCATGAGGTCACTGTAAAGGTTTCCACTGAAGACCCAGGATTTGGACTGTAGTTAATATAAACACTGGTTTAGGGCTGCAGTGGCCATAAACAGTTTTGCACTCAAGTGTCCATCAGTACATGTTTATAAGTTAATAACCTCATTGATGATGAAAATACAGGTATAATAAATACACATTTGGTGTCACCAAGATGAGGATGGTTTTGTCCCCATATTGTGTCAGGTGGTTTTTCCCTCCCCACTGTCTTCTAAAATGCTTATTAGGAATAAACTTAGAAGGAGAAATTTATGAATTCAAAAATCATATTTGCAATAAATTTCTCTGTAATTTCTCTCTGTAAAGGTTGCCTTTTCCTAATAACAACTTTTCCTGTCTACAAGTCTAAAAGGAGCTCCAATAAAATTTTGGATCATCAACTACAGCCAACATGCAAGACTACCATGGCATTTGAATTTGCTTCCAACATGGAAAATCACAGCATGTGGAAAAATACATCATTCCAAGTGGTAATTACAAAACTTTACTGGTGTTCATGTGTTTTTACCTCATCATCATGATCCTTCAAAGTGGATTTACGGTAGTTAAAAGCAGGATATCTCTTGGACTGTGCTGTGGTCTGGAAAAGCTGCTTTTTTGACATCTCTGTGCATAAATTACAAAAGATCATCTTACCCGTAATGCTACGGACTTTATTGCAAAAGTTTTCCATTAATTGTCAGTTAGATTTTGATTTGTTAGTAAAACAAATCAATTTTGGAAAAAGAAAATCATGATTTTCTTAACTATGTCAGTGAGTTCGAATGAAACGTTTCTATTGCCTTGACCTTGATTCAATTCTGAAATTGGAGTGACACTTTGAAAATACAAATTGCCTCACGTTTTTTTGACACTTTGCAGAAATAAATGTGTATAAAAAGCTTATGTAAGAGCTTATGTAACAGTCTTCTTGGAAAAAAGGTTGAACCTGAAGCAGGAGGGTTAGGACAGAGCCAGGCATGCCTGCTATGAAAAATAAACCATACACCAATGGAAATGCTGAATTCCCATGCAGAATGCGAACATTATGTAAATTATTGCTTAATTATACATTTGGTTCCCAAACCTGTTTCAGGAGATGATCAGTTTTCAGTTAAAGTTAAAGGATTTTTTGTTTTTGTAGAAACCTGTAACTGGGAAGTTATCCAATTAGAACGTATTTAGAAAACTGAACTGCTTAACCATCAAGACTTTTAAGCATGTATATTTCCTTTGTTGGATTTATCAAAGCCAGATTTGCCAAGTTCCATTTTTGCAAAAACATTGTCTTCTTCTAAAAACTTCTATGTAGAGTTCTGCAAGTGTTATCAGACCAAAGAATCATGTAAACACTGAGAATGATAAGAAATCTCACATAATGTATGAGGAAGCTTCTTTTCTAAAAGCACCAGCTGCCTTTTTCCTTCTTATGGTCCACAGTGTCCGAAAACTTTTATGTCTTTACAAAAATTGTAAATGAACCACAACTATAAAATCCAGACTTTTGAGCACATTTATTTAATAATTTTCTAACTATGTATTGGTACCTGGTGAGAGGTAATTACACTTCTTCTCTGTTCTGGCACCGAGGTGGTGGAATGAACTTCCCCTAGATGTCCGTACAGCAGAGTCCCTGACTATCTTCAAGCGATAATTTAAATCTTACCAAGTTTGTAATCTTGCGTACCAGTGTAGATTTATTCATTACTAGAGACTCAAAGCACTTTTGTACTCTGCTCTAGATAAGGGCGTCTGCTAAATGCCGCAAATGTAAATGTAAATGTATCAGAGGAAGCGGTCTCTCAGAGGTTAAGACCAACTGATCAGAATTAAAATCCCAGGACCACCGACGCTATTGCTCCTGGGCCCTTGCGCAAGGCCCTTAACTCACAACTGCTCAGTTGCACAAATCACGGACGACATCTGTTAAAATAACACAAATGTAAATAAGTAACGCTCTTTCAACATGCATTTCTTTTGTTTCCTGATCTGTCCACTCACAAAACAGATCAGGTTTAACATTCTTTATTGCCCTATTTGTTGTTTAATTATTTATACTTATCTATAGTTATAAATAAAGATTAATAGGCAATATCACAAAATTTTGGAGCTTAATCAGCTTAAATTTGATCTGTGTATTTGAATAACTAGATTGAAGATTCATCTAGCTTCTCATTGCACATACAGTGAGCAGCAACAGACAAGCAAAGTCAATAAGATTGATCGCCTTGTTACAATGGCAAAGGTCAAGGTATAACATATATTAGGAAAAAACTGAGCGGTCCGTTTTCAAAGTTGACGTGTTAGAAGCAGGAAAAATGGGCAAGTGTAAGGATCTGAGTTCCAACTTTTCCAAAACAGCAAATCTTGCAAGATGTTCCTGAAATGAAAGGGTTAGTACCTACTATAAATGGTCCAAGAAAGAACAGCTGACAAGCTGGCGACAAGGTCATTGATGCTCAAGTCTCACTGATGTGTGTGTAGAGGTTCATATATGCAGAGCAGTCAGAGTAACCATGCTAACTCCTGTACACCACTCCAGTCTCCGACAATGGTACAAGATTCAAAACTAGAAACATGGAGCAATGGAAGATAGTGGTGTAGTCTGATTAACCATGATTTCTTTTGTACCTGGGTGCGTGAGCACCAGGATGCATTAAAAGAACAAGGCAATCTAATGAAGAGAGTTTGATGCTCTGGGAGATGTTCTGCTGAGAAACCTGGGATTTTACTTAGACATGTTCTACCTACCTAAACATTGTTAAAAGTCACAATGTTTTTAAAGCTGGTCTGTGTTTTTTTTGCACTCTGTGGACAGATGAGTCCAAATTTGATCTCTATCAATAGAACTTATTTGAGACAGAGAACAGGAAAAAAAAACGTTAGCAGACTCCCTCACTCTCACAGTCAAAGATAAAAGTAAAAGTTTGGGGTTTGGAGTAGGAAAGGTTGGAAACTTCTTCTGGAAAGTAAAAGGAATCCTGAACGAACATGGCAACCATTCCATACAACTCATTGGAACCGACTTCTCAATACAAAAAGACGATAGGTCGAAATGAACGTCTGAGCGTTATTTAGAGAGCAAACAGTCGTCTGGAGTGTTAATGAACTGCTCTGGGATGAACTGGATCACACGAAAGAAATCTCCAACTAGTGAAGAGCACCTTTGGTGAGTTTTACAAGATGTTCCTGAAGAGGCAAAGTATTTCAGCTGAATGTTTCAATAAATGAACTGTCCTCAGGCTAAGGATGTGTAAAGCTGGTATTCATGCTAAGCAGAATAAAGTGGAACATCTGGACATTTAATGATTTGTTTGGTCAGAGTAAATCCTCATACTGTAACACTAACTATATTAGTGGAAAAAACATGATATTTGGTCAAAATTCTAGGCTTATACCTGTAACAGTAGAGGTAATAGGACAAGCAACACAACAATTAAAAAGCCTTTGCACTGAAATGTAAACAACAGTCAGACAGGTAGCAACACATCAGTCATCAGAGTGAACGCCACACCCACATACTGGCTAAGATATGTTTATATTTCAGCTGGAGAACATGCACACACTAGTCAGGACCAGTAAAATGGTTGGAAAGAAATGCTGCTTATGAATGAATTGCTTTTATATAATTAAGGAAACATACTCTGACGCTTGACTTGCTTTTGAGTTCACATGTCTGTGAGCTCCAGTAATATAATTCATTGTCACAAAGTAGACTTACAGTGATTAGATTTAGATCTCAAAGGGAAAAGACCAACCCAGGAACAACACTTACAAGAAAACCCAGTCCAAGGGGAATTTTTTTGGGGGTTTTCCCAGAAAGCCAAACCAACCATGGTGCTTCGTGCATGTTCTTTTTGTTTCAATGCAACGAATTTTACATTGGCATTCAGACAGTTCGTTTCTCCACACATTAAGCTGAAATACTTTGCCATGCCTTTTGTAAAACCCACCAAGATGTTCTTTACTAGTCTGAGATTTTGTGTTCATGGCAAAGCAGCAAAATAGGATTTAGGTGCCGTGACTAGGAAAGCCATTCCATAAAAGATATCACTCCAGATGACTATTTGCTCTCTAAATAACACTTGCAGAGCTTGGGCTTACACTTCAGCTGTTGTCTCGTTTTTTTTGTCATGTCCAAGTCGTTTGCAATGAGCCGCAGTCCAGACGGAATTGCATAGTGCTGAAGTATGGAATGGGAGCCATGTCATTTCAGAATTCCATTCACTTTCCTGAATAAGTCTTCAACCTTCCCTGCTTTAAAACAACCCCAAACTATTAGGCTTCCATCTCCATGTGTGACTGTGGGGGTGAAGCAGCCCGCTAACATCTTCTTTACTGTTGTACGTCTCACAGAAAATCTTCTGAAAGCCAAAAAGGTCCAAACTGGATGCAAATTTCTTACAGCCATTCACTGTCCAATTCTTCCGTTTAATTCTTTTTACCTTGTTTTGTTAAAACAGTAAATACTTTTTTAACATATGCATATTTTAATAAATTAAATTATAAATATTCAATTTGACCTCAATAGAGTGAAAAGCTTCACAGTCTTGAGCTTTCATTGTGTACTACACAATGTTGTGATTCACCATGCCAGAGAGAGCAAGCAGTTGGCTGGAGTGTTACCTATTTATATCTTTAGCTATTTATAATTTTACAAAATTTATATATAATTGTTTTGATTTTTAATCTCTTCTGAATAGATACATTTTGAAAACTGCCTCTTTGTCTGTTAAAAAGATTTTGATGTAAAATTACTTGCTACATTTGGTGGATATCACATACGTTATATCTCCTTCCTGCTCTGCTAGTCTGCTAGAAAACATTGTATGAGTCATATTTGTTTCTAAAAAATAGTTCCCACATTACCTATTTTGGAAATCGTTCAGCAGAAAAGCAAATGAAATCGATGTGCGATCTCAAATGCTGATTAGAATGAGGTATTTTATAAACTTGGCTACAGAGATCGAGTCACTTTAGAATCACAGACACCACATTATTGTGTTTGTTTTTCTAGAACATCACAAAATCTTGGAGCTTCATCAGCCCCAATTTGATTGCCACTGTGAATTTAAATGACCAGTTTATAGTATGACATTTTAAAATTGAAGATGATAACGAATAGTGAATTCTTTAATACTATGAGTGATGAGTGATGCTTATCTGGGGAAGAAATGGCAACAGGATGGACTAAGAGAAGAAGGCAACCTAATGGAGAGAGGTTGGAGCTCTGGGAGATGTTCTGCTGAGAAAAAATGGCAATCTCATTTAGACACATACCCCCTTAGTTAAACAATGCTTTGGACCGAGGCTGTTTCAACAGATGGTCAGTTTATATTTGCCTGTTCAGTTGATGCTGTTTGTTTTTTTGCTAAACCACTGAGACTGTGAATATTTTTTCGTGGTTCTTCAGGTTTGGCTTAAACCCCATCAGCATAAGACAACATGCATGTTCCTTTTGTTTCTATGAAACAATCTATGTAAAAATGCAAAAACAAAAGAATTGGACAGTAAATGACTTGAAGAACATTCTGTGGAGTCTAAATTTGAGGGCAAACAACAGAGAAGATATTAATGAACTGCCTCACCTCCACAGTCAAACTTACATCCAAGCTCTGTAAGCATTATTTAGAGAGCAAACGTTCATCTGGTGTGCTATCTATCATGAAATGGCCTGCCAAGTCACTGCACCTAAATCCTATTGAACTGCTCTGGGTTGAACTTGATCACAAAGTCAAAAAGATCTTCAAATAGTGAAGAACACCTTTTTTACAAGAGGCATGGAAAAGTATATCAGCTGAAATGTTTGGAGAAACTTTATTTCAATCATTGACACCCAAAATCATCCTAATTTTAAAACAAGAAGCAATGTTTTCCAATACAGTATAGGACTCTATATTTAAGAATTGTACCTCTATACAGTGAAAAGCTTGGGGATCTTCAGCTTTTATTGTGTCCTCACCATGCCAGACACAACAGAGAGCAAACAACTAGCTCAATCTATCTATATCTATAGCTATATCTATATATTAATAAATATAATTGTACAAAATCTTACAATTGAGATGTCATTGGTTTAACAGTAGACTTGGTGATTTGCAGTGCTTTTTATTATTATTATTTTTTTATCTTTTCTGAATTGACACATTTTGTAAACCGTCTCTTAGATAGATAGTGCCTCTTTGTCTGGTTAAAATATTCTGAAGTGATAATATTTGCTATATTTAGGTGCTTATCACCGTATATCTACTTTCCGCACTGCTAGAAAACTTGGTATGAGTCATATTTCTTTTTAAACAATAGTCTACACATTGCCTATTTTCGAAGTTGTTTTTAGCAGGAAAGCAAGCAAATCGATGTGCGATCCTGAAGGCTGATTAATATGAGGTATTATATAAAGTCGGCCACAAAGATTGAGTCACTTTATTATTCAGACACGACATTATTGTGTTGTTTTCCTTAATATATATAAATTTCCAGTGTGGATCTCATAAAATCCGGAATCATTTAACGATACATGCATGTGACTTGAACAAACGGTGATATATGGATAGGATCCTATGCTCAAGAATTCTTCAATGATTTCTTAAGGCTTCTTTAGCTAATTAAAGGCATAATAATTGCATAATTACCAGCTTGAAATAAAAAAAAAATAAAAATTTTATGAATGAATGTACATATAAAACATTCAGACCGGTGAATATCCTCACAGGTCATTTCACACCTGCAGCTGCAGTAATGATCTGCCTCAGTACACCCAGCTCACAGCAAGCCAAAGACCCTCACAGCTTGTAATTGGCTAATCTTAATGTTGATGTTTGGTACCTAAACAGATGGTTCTCTGATATACAGGTGCACGAAGCTCGAGAGAGACATACATCTGTCTCAGTCTCTCACTGACTGACTCACACAGGGAAAATGAAGCAGGCAGAACTAACATCTGCAGGCTGTCTGGATGTCTGGATGTTTTTTTCTCCCTTTTAGATCCTATCTAAGCAGAATTCATTGAACATGGATGATGGAAATGAGAATGGGGCAATATACAAAAAGCAAACCACCAATGCATACTAGCTTTAGTAGTTAGCACTGGTAAAATGTGGTTGCTGAATTCCTGTTCTTTGGACTACTCAGGGTTTTAATGCTAATCTCAGAAGAAATGAGGGATCTAAGCCTTATAGAAAGATGGACCATTTTTCATAGGTAGCATTGGCCGTCTATTACGGTTTAGGAGCGCCAATGTTTTTCCCCCTATCAACTGCTATTCTTCTGAATTTTAGTTTTTCTTATTCAATAGTTTCATCCACTGTTGCTGTCCCACTGAAATGTGTTGCCAGATCCAGGACTGAATGACACCCAGGATTCCAGACTCCCTGAACATTAGGGAAAGACAACATCAGGACATTATAGACAAACAGCTCTGTTTAAAGGGTTAATTTTCTGTTCCATGTTGCTATTCAAGTTAAAAAACAGTGATTAAAAAAATCTAATCCATATAGGTTCCATAATCCATATGGGTTATTGTCAGTTGTTATAAACCTTTTTAGAAGGTCCTTAGCTTTCAGGTGTTTCAGGGAATCCTTTCTGTGAAACATGTAAAAATTATTCCCTAAAAGATGAATTATATAACACGAAAATGTGTTATACTTCCCGTTGGCTCACCACCTGCAGGAGGGACCGTAAGGGACGGTGCTGTGAGAATTGGGCAGCAGTCGGAGGCGGGGGCCTGCTTAGACTGCTGCCCCCGCGACCCGAATTACGGATAAGCGGGAGAGAATGAATGAATGAATGAATGTGTTATATTTATGGATATTAGGCGATTAAATGTAGCATTTTATTTTAGATACACAATAAAGGCAAAAATTTGCCCGAATATTAGATTAGTATGTGCCTTAAGAACATCCCATTCCACATTTAGTCCTCATTTACTGTTATCATTACCCTCCACTTTTTTGGAAGATGTTTCACTAGATTTTGTATGAGATTAGTGGTCACTCAGTCATGCTGGAAGAGCTTTGGGTCTCCATTCAAAGACACCTCTACAATTGTGTGCCTCCGACTCCTGGGTTCTTGAGCAAGGCCCTCAACCCCATAGCTGCTCAGTTTTATGGTGCGATAAACGTAAGTCACTCTTTATAAGTAAAACATAGATGGAAAAGTCAAGTCTCCCAATATTTTAGTTGATATGATACATTATCATTTATGGCATTTGGCGGACACCCACTTACAACTGAGCAGGGAGGATTAAGGGACTTGCTCATGGGCCCAGCAGTGTCAGCTTGGTGGTGGTGGGATTTGAACTGATCCAAAGTCTGATGCCTTAACCACTGAGCTACAACTGTAGCTCCACTAGGAAGCTGATTTGGAAATTTGAAAGCCTCCAGGCTTTTCTAGCAGCGTTAAAGGCAGGTTCTTACAACCCATCCCATAATATTTCTTGTTGTCTACGGATGAATGCAAAGACAAAAACGAAGACATTCTCACAAAACTGTGTTTGTATCTGAATGTTTATTTAACAATCTTAAAAAAT
The DNA here is from genome assembly GCF_946808225.1 of Silurus aristotelis. NCBI lineage: Eukaryota > Metazoa > Chordata > Actinopteri > Siluriformes > Siluridae > Silurus > Silurus aristotelis. Next base: position 21,647,424 of record NC_139591.1, read on the forward strand.
TATCAATGAATATACATTTACAAGATTTTCAAACTGTTAAATGACATAAATGACACTAGCCAGTTCATATCTGCAGGTACATCCATGATCTGTCTTAGTGCAATGAGCTCACAGGAAGTAAAAGTCTCTCACAGCTTGAAATAGACTAACTTTGATAAAGTGCTAACAATTTATCTGAGCTACAGGAATAGAGTGCTTAGGACTGAAAATCCATCTCACTGTCTCACCACAATGACTCAACACTTACTCACGAGGACAGAACATGCTCATGCATGACTGTGTCTGTCTGTCTGTCTGTCTGTCTGTCTGTCTGTCTGTCTGTCTGTCTGTCTGTCTGTCTTTTCATCTTTAGATTCTATTTTAGCAAAATACATCAAACATGGATGAAAATTACAAGGAACCAACATACACAGAAACCACCACATGTGCTAGTTTAGCTAAGACTTCTCATCCTTTGCAAAACTGGAACATTTCTATGGGGTAGTGATTGTGGTATTTGAGAATTTTTTGCCTTCAAGGGTTTTTTCTCAGGCAAGTGCACTTGTTCTGAATTCGAATCCTCTACTAGGATTCGATAGTTCCGTCCATTGTTGCTGTCCCACAGAAGCATGTTGCTAGACCCAGGACGGAATGTCACACAAAACTCCAGACGATCCTGTACATTTGGACAGGACAAAAGAGGAATGTTAAAGACAAACAGTTCTGTTTCGGAGCTTTTGTTCTGTTGGACAGGGGTACACTGGATGTCCTGGTGGCTCCTCCATGAGTCATATGTGATGCGAATATGTACAGCTTTCTCAGGACTGATGTTGCACACCCGCACTTTTCCGAATAGCGATCCGCTTCCCAAGCTGCAACTCTCCAGACGCACCTGAGATTTTTCCAGACTTTCAAGGAAGGATGGTAAATCGGCATATGGCTGAGGGAAGCCCAACCGGAGACAAAGCTTTCGGCTCTGTGCAGGTGACTCAGTCTTTACACTTGCAGGAGAACGCTCCTCCACATCGGATATCTGGGGATCAGAATTGAAGATCCGGACTGCAGTAAGCTCCAGTCCTTTAGCATCTGCGAATACCACTTGTTTCTTCTTCTTGAGAATCCCACAAGAGCTCATATAGTTTAAGGCACTTACAGGAGAGGAAGAAAACTGTGGAGATCGAGAAGCTTTGGATCGGGAAGAATCGCAGGTGTTCGATCGAATAAGAGCTCGATGGGATCTATGTGTAGACATTCCCAAAAGTTGTCCAACTGGAGGATGGCGATTCAGGCACATATGCATGGCCAGGTCCACTGGCATGACTCTGATTGGAGAGAAAAATACAGACATTAGAGCAATCTCACACTGAAAGGAGGAGTAGCTACAATTCTTTGAACCTTGAACCTTATAAACTGCTGTCAGTACACTATATATTAATATATAGTACAGTAAAATATACTGTATATATATATTTACTGTATTCTACCATATACCTATTCCCTTCAAAGCTCTTTTATATTCTTAAAATTGTTAGTACGAGTTTTTTTCTGCTTTATAAACCATGACTAATGTAAACTATTCTGCTCAACATTGTCAATTCTAGCAGCTGTTCTAGTTGCCAAGCACCGAAGAGTAAAAGCGCCATGGCGAGTGTTACCCTTGTTTCAACAAGTTTTCGCATGTCTGATATTACTGTAAGTACAAAGTGTTCCTAAAGAGCTGAACCAGGGATGCCAGAAACAGTAAACAGACACCTCTATAGTGAATGAACAAAATTCATGCTAAAAATACTTACTTGGCAGCATTCATTTCTCCAAGTGGAAAATGATTGTCTTCTCAATGGAGGTGCACTGAAAAGAAAAATCCATAGGTAAATTTCATGGTGGTGCAGAAAAAAATTAACAACACATTGCAGTTCTAAAGAAAACAACCAACTGCAACAATAAGAAAGACCTTACCTAATGCTTTTACTTTGCTTTGGCCACAATACAGTCTTCTGTACGTGTTTTTACCCTGTCAGTCCTACGCAAAAAGACGAATACACGAGCCGTCTAACGCTGCTTTGTTTGATCTGAAAGAAACTCTCACTACGCCACAGTTTTATGGGTGTTACTCGACAAGCTGTAACGCCTCCAGGAACGTTCCACACTACGCTGTGACTCCTCCCTGTACAAGAGATCAGAATAGGTCATGTAGGTGAACTGCTTTGAGAAAATTCATATATCAAGATATATATTGTAAACATATGTAATATGCTTTAACTAAGTTACAGTGTAAAGAGATAAAAAAGATTTCTACAGCTAAAAAAAATTATGTATCATAAGAATGCGTAAATGTCGACATCTAAAAGACGTATTGGACACTATAAATTAGATTAAATGTTGTGAAATTTTCTATACTTCATGTTGGTCCACATAATAATGTATAATTCAAACTATTCGCTGCAGTACACTGTGAGTAGACTAGAAAAAAGTATTAAGATGCCTAATTTTTCCAACTATATGTGGTTCTTTGGTAAATGTTGACCAAATTTGGGGGCATACAATTGTATAGGACGTCATTCAAACTTGGAGACCCAAACCTGTACTCTACAAACTATTAGCCATATAGTGTATAGTGATGTCAATATTAAATATTATGAAATATTATAGCACGTTATTATAACCGTGATGTCAAACTTAACCCCCACACAACCCCCGGGAGCTTCCGGCCCATCATATCCTGCTTACGAGGAAATATCAGATTTCTAATATAACTGGAAAAGTTTGACTATTTGGGCATGGCAAAGTTTCCACACTTCATCGCTAAAATAATGCCCCATCTCCACCTACAGGCTGCTCGAAGGTTTTGCAAACTTTTACATTCACGAAATTTGGCAGACGGTCTTAAAGAGACTTACAGTTATATCTTTTATACTACTGAGCAGTTGGGCCTTGCTCAAGGGCCCAGCAGTTGGTGGCTTGATGGTGGCTTGGTGGTGCTGGGATTTGAATTCATGACCTTCTGATCAGAAGACCAACATCTTATACACTGAGGTACCACCTCGCACAACTTCATTTCCACCTGTTTTCTGTCAGTCTTATTTACTAAAATGATGCCCATCTTTGGCCCTCTACTTTAGACCCTCTACTTGGCGATAGCTTAGTGGTTTGAAGGTCATGGGTTTAAATACCAGCCACACCAAGCTGCCACTTCTGGGCCCTTGAGAAAGGCCCTTAACCCCATAGCTGCTCAGTTGTATGAATGAGATCAGTGTGAGTCACTCTAGATGCTAAATACTCAAGTGTAAGTGTAAAAACTTAAAAAAGTACTTTGAAAAAGTAAAACTTTGAATTGGATTGTGAAAGTAGAAAAGTTTCTGTATTTCAGATGACATCCATTACAGTTTAGAGACATTATCCTTATCGATCTAGTAGGAAGCTAAAGGAAGGAACTATAGAGCACATGGTAAAAGTAGTAAAAGGATAAATGATATTTATTCACAGTCCTGCTGGGGATTTCTGTGACTGGAATCAAACAAATGAAAAATCGATTCAAATAAAACCTTAAATCTTGATTTCTGCTGAATACTTTTTTTTTCCATCAAAAATAAAGGCACATTTTAAAAACGCTCTTGCTATAGTTCTTGGGTTTTTTTGGAGGAATGCTAGCATCAAATAAATAGTTCTTCTCCCAAAGTCAGGTTTTTATCAGAATTCAGGTTTATTTCGCAGTCAAAAATCATGACATAATAAATATGTATAAATAAAATGACTTTAAATAAATAGAGATAAATAAATAACAAACAGTTATAAGTCACCTCACAGCTGAGGCTAATGATCAGTAGCTAATGCTGAAGATCTACTTCACTTTGATGAGCAAGTGATAATGTTTGGTGTCAGGAGAGATGCTCATCTGATTTCCAAGTACACAAAGCTCCAGAGAAACATCTGTTTCAGTCTCTCATCACTGACTTTTCACTGACAAGTTGGAAAATTTCATCATAATTGATGATGTTGAAAATGACAAGGGACCGATATACACAAAATCTCACCACTCATCCGAGAACGATTTGTCCGCATTATTCAAATCAGAAGATTACTAAATCTTTGGGATAATATTTTCTTGCCTACCCAAGGTCTTCATCATGTCCATGGGGTACATGAATGAGCTAAAACTTTTCGACTTATACAAAGCTGGTCCATTTCTAGTTTGCAATGATTTGGGGCTTTGAAAGTTCTGTGGCGTTATGAGTATTTTCTCAGATGAGGATGCTTCTTCTGAGTTCACATCCTCCACTAGGATTTGATAATTTTGTCCACCGTTATTGTCCCACAGAAGCATGTTGCTAGATCCAGGACGGAACGTCACGCAGAACTCCAGGCGATCCTGAACACTGGGACTGGAAGAAACAGGAACATTGAAGAAAAACAGTTCTGTCTCGGAGTTCTTAGTATCCTGTTGGATCAGGGTACATGGGATGTCCTGGTGGCTCCTCCATGAGTCGTATGTAATGCGAATATTCACAGCTTTCTCCGAATTGAAGTTGCACACCCTGACCTTTCCAAACAGCGTTCCATACATCAAGCTGCAACTCTCCAGACAAACTAGAGATTTTTTCATTCTTTCATGGAATGATGGTAAATCAGCAGATGGCTGAGCGAACCCCAAACGGAGACGCTTTCTGCTCTGCACAGATGGAGGTTCCTTGACAGGCTCCCCCACATCGGATGCCGGGGGATCGGTATTGAAGATCCGGATTGCAGTAAGGGACAGTCCTTTATCATCTGCGAATACAACTCGTTTCTTCTTCTTTAGAGTCCCACAAGGGCTTGTACACTTCAGGACGCTCACAGGAGAAGGAGGAATCTGGGGAGATCTAGCAGCTCTGGATCGCAGAGAATCGTAAACGCTAGGCTTAGAAAGAGCTCGGTGGGATTTAAGTGTGGACAAAAGTTGTTCCACTCTTGGATGGTGATTTAGGTACATATGCATGGTCAGGTTCACTGGCATGGCTCTGATTGGGGGAGAAAAGAAAATTATATTAGAGCAATTGCATAACAAAGAAGGGAGTGGCTATAATTCTTTGATTAGCATACATGTAAAGGTCGAGTAGAGAAGTGTGCATGCCCTCACCAAAAAAAAAAGACGATGCATTAATTAATTTTTACCAAAATAAAAAGAATTTCACAGGTGCTTTTAATTCAATCAATGATGTTTTCAATTCAATACAAAAAATGCTAAATCAGCGAAAAACTCTTTTGAAAAATTGCGCCCATAATCAGGGAGCCTTTTCTCAAAAATATATTTCCTTCGCTGCATATAAAACTATTCTTTGTCAATTTGGCTTTCATTTCTTTTTTCAGTTACGTTGTAACGTTATGTCAATTATTGCAGATAAAGTGTCCTTTTAAACAATTCCCAACAACCTCGAACTATTTAGTTGCCAGGTGCCTGAAGGTAATAACTCCAGACATGCAGACAGTGCTTCACCCGTCTTAACATGTCTAAACTGATGAATCAAAAGCTCTAGATATTATGCATCGTTGATGGAAAGAATACATTGATTTGGCACAATTCTCATTGACTTACTTGGCAGCGGTCATCCTTCAGCTTGCAAAAATGTATCGGCCCTTCCACTGTCCAATGAAAAGAAAATGCAAATGTAAATTCAACAAATACTAAAACCAAATAATGCTTATTAAAATATCTGGCTATGTTAGATACCAAAATAATGTAATGTATAAGCAACTCACCTCAACGTCTGTTCTGTGCACTTAGATTTGATCGTCTGAAATTGACTTGTGACTTGTACCCAGTTAAGTCCTATTGAAACACTAGTACTGAGCATTTCAGCCCAGTGTTTTGTATCCTCTGCAAGCGTCACACCGCATTCCACACGATCGTGGGTGTTTCATAATGAGCTGAAACACCTTGATGTAGCCTGATCTGCATTGTAACTCCACCCTGGCAAAGAGTTTAAAAAATGTTCTCACTAGAAGGTAAATGCACTGTATATTGACATGCTGAATTGTTGCCAGGTAACCAGGAATACTAACATGGTAAAAACAAAATCAGCTGGCAGCAGAAAAATGTTTTGTACTTTAACACGCATGATAATCGGTTTGAAATATGTTTGAATTGTCCTTGAAGTTACGTCAATAACATACAAAAAAAACTATCCTCAGACTGCAGCAGCAAAAAAAAGTGTATATTATGTGATAATGGTAATTGATGTCATAATTCTAATTAGATTTCTGGTTCCAGCAATCGTATAATAATAAACATGCGTAATTATTTCTCAGTGAATAGATTGAGAAAATACAGCGAATTCGTATGCGGTATTAAACAAATATCAGAACAGAAACAGCTATTATTGGCTCAACTGGCATATATCTAGTGTGGTCTCTTTTTACAGTTACAGCAACAGCAAAAACTTGTCTCTCATAAACCTTAATTGAATTGAACTGTAATTATGAGGTGGTATCAAAACGGTTTGAGTGCTAACTGGTGCTATTCTGATTCTGTGCATTACCAGCAAATTAGTGCCAAGAGTAAATATAAAATTCTGCATGAAACTGGCCAAATCTGCCACAGAGCTTTTTGACACATGGCGATGCTGCAACGAGTCATCGAGGTGATTTGAGGGGCGCTTCGAGTGGAAGAGCATCAATGCAAGATTACGAGAGATCGGGAAAGACCTACAAAGAGCTCAGCCCCCGAAAAAGTGGAAACCATTCGGCAACTTGCGCGTGATGATCGTCGGAGAACAATCCACATGATCTCACTTACACACCCACCCTACTCGCCTTCCTGGAGATAAAGATCCAGCTCAAAGGTCGGCTTTAAAAACCATTGTGGAGATCCAACGTGAATCACAGAAGATGCTTGGCACGTTTTGAAAAGAAGACTTCTAGGACAGGTTCTAGCAGTGGCAGGAACACTGGGAGCGCTGCATTGCTGTATCACTCTTTTGAAAGTGATATTGTGTAAATGTAGATAAAATCAAGTATTTCTGACTTTTTACTTGCTTCAGTAATACCCGTATTTGACCTTCTATTTCATGTTTAAATGACTGTTGTAATAAAGGTCTATTACACCATTACACAATAAGAATTGTTGCTCTCCACAAATATCGCCTTGGTTTAAGAAGATAAAGATAAATTTGAAGATAAACTGAAGTAAATGAGTTTGGCTCAGATGGTGTCCAGCGTGTGATTATAACATCATGACATTATAACAATATGACTGGTGAATTAAATAACACTGATTATCTCTTCATCATGGCACCTGTTTGTGGGTGGGATTTATTTGGCAGCAAGTGAACATTTTGTCCTCAAAGTTGATGTTAGAAAAATGGAAAAATGGGCGAGCGTAAGGTTTTGAGCGATTTTGACAAATTGTGACGTCTAGACAGCTGGGTTACAGCATCTCCAAAACTGCAGCTCTGGTGGGATGTTCCTGGTCTGCAGTGGTCAGAATCTATCAAAAGTGCTCCAAGGAAGGAACAGTGGTGAACCGGCGACAGGGTCGTGGGCGGCCGAGGCTCATTGATGCACGTTGGGAGCAAAGGCTGGTCCGTGTGGTCCGATCCAACAGACGAGCTCCTGTAGCTCAAACTGCTGAAGACGTTCATGCTGTTATTTCTAAATGGGTCACAACTGATTTAGCAGCAAAATGGGGACCAAAACAATATTAGGCAGGTGGTCATAATGTTATGCCTGTTTGGTGTACATCCACATATTAAGGTACATTGTAGCATAGTGTGGTATAATAAATTATAGTACAATATTTCATTACATTAACAGCATAGATTAATATAGAATGGAATAATGTAGTCCAGTCAAGTATGTGCTGCCCATTGCACCATCAAAAGGTCTGGATGAATTAATCCCATTACATGCAGCAAAAGCTAAGTTCTCTGCATTATTTACATTAATCTGAGCAACTTTGACCAAGGTACAATTGTGATGTCTAGACAACTGCATCAGAGCTTCCCCAGAACAGCACGTTTTGTGGGATGGTAAAGAATGCATAGGTTGGAACCTATCAAAAGTGTTCCATAGTAGAACAACCAAATAATCAAAGTCATGATCATGGCCATTCAATACTCCCTGATGTGTTTTTGGAGTGAAGGCCAGCCCATCTGGTCTGATTCCACTGAAGAGCGACTAAAGCACAACCTGCTGAAAAATGTAAATGGTTTCTATGATACAAATGTGTCAGATCTTACAATGGATCACAGTTTGCTGTAAACTAGACCTGTGAAACCCTGTACACCAAAAGCTCCTGAAATGGGCAAATGAGAATCAGAACTAGACCACTGAGCAATAATAAAAGATGGTCTGATCTTATCTTTTGACAAGGACGGCCAAGTGCATGTGTGTCATGAACGTGGGGAAAAGATGCAACATCTGGCAACGTGGCATGTACAGTGGCTCAGTGTTTTATCATGCATTCAATTTCAGACATAACAATTCAATAACAACAAAACATTCTGGAATGTTTTGCCTGTGTGTGTGTGTGTGTGTGTGTGTGTGTGTGTGTGTGTGTGTGTGTGTGTGTGTGTGTGTGTGTGTGTGTATTTTCAACATATTTAATACCCAGTTCTAAACCAAAACCATCTGCATATTTGGATTTTATTTCATTGGATTATTTTCATGTGCACTCTCACATTTCACCAAAGACAAAAAATATGGAATTAAATTGTAATTATCAAATTAAAATTATATATGAAGAAGATTTTGTTAAATTATTAATCTTTGGCAATTGTTTTTTACTCTTTTGAAGGGTGTTAATAATATTACAGTTACATTTTATTGCAATAATATCAAGTTTTTGGGAGAAAAACATTTTAATAACAAGAAAACATTCTGGAAACTGCCTGTGAGTGTGTGTGTGTGTGTGTGTGTGTGTGTGTGTCTGTGTGTGTGTGTGTGTGTGTGTGTGTGTGTGTGTGTGTGTGTGTGTGTAAAAGAATAGAAATAACGTCGTGCGAGTAGAAGATTCCTTGCTGCTTTTCCGAGCCACTCCTTCTACATGCATATTGTTCTTGGTGTAACAAGATTAATGCACCTCGTGAGATATTTAGACAAGAAGGGTTCGCCGTGAAACGTTCTTGAAAAGAGATCTTGGAAAATGAGCCTATGTTCGCTTCATGCCCAGGGGTGCCTTGAAGGAAAGGTGGTGGTGTTTTGGGAGAGGAGAGGGCGGGGTCAGATGGGTTGAAGTTCTCTTGCACAATAGAAACTCTTTTTAGGTCTCACCCTGTACCTTCATATCGTTCATGTTCATATTGTGTAACCTGCTGTTTTAATAACACACACGAATAAAAAAACAATTTCTAACTCATGCTTCCAGACACACCAGCTGCAGAGAGGAATAACTCATTGATGATGAGGAACGGAAAAAAAGCTGTGAACGTCATGTTGAACAGGTTTTGTGGCGACAGGCCAAGTGACACAATGCGCTAGCAGGCCGGGACACCCTTCACTATAACGTAAGCAAGGAGAGAAAGCAGTCAAGCAGCCATCATTATCTTCAATAAAGTGCCTGGGGACGCAGGCAGTACTTTTGTTTTTGGTACAATAAGAAATGACATTTATTTCTATAATAATAATAATAATAAAAATAAATGCACAACAAATATTCACACGAAATACACACAATTCTAGTGTGTCTCATTACTGATACGTGGCTCGCATGTCACAGGCCGGTCCAGAGTCCATTAATCATGATGGCAGATGCATATATAAGTTATCTGAGCCAGGACAGCTCCTTTCCTTGTTTTGTTTTTACTTATCATCTTAACGCTTTGTTCTCCTTTCTGAGGAACTTCCCACCAAAATGTGTATAAAACTCTCAATGCTAAGGTTTTTAAAGTTGGACGTGATGACTGCCTGTATGCTCTGACGCTCTGATGAAACAAAGTTTACAACAACATACACAGAAGACGTCAAGCACAGTACGTCGATGAGACGCTTAGCCGCAGACATTTGAACGGTGTAAAGAATCTCGCTCGTGGTGGTCCTAGGATGGTTCAGGTGTACTGACAAAGCTTTCCGTGCCGAATCTTTCCAGGCGTTAGTTGAACACTGGGACGAGCGTATAAATAAAGGCAATTTTCACACCTTGAAATTTGTCTTTTTATTTTATAAAAAGTCCCGGGTTGACTTGAACGCACCTTGTAATTGGTGCCACGTTTGTACGGTTGATCTCGTCATTTCGAATTTTGAATATATTTTCTCTTGGAAATTTTTTGCAAATTTTTCCATGTGAGATTTTTTGTAGCACAACAACAAAAATAACATGCACAAAGAAGATGCTTTTAACACGTTTTTGAGGGGGAAAAAAAAGGAAAAATCTATTTCTCTACAAGAGCCACTGATGAAAACTCCCTCCCAGAGGCAGATATAGCATGAATGGATAGATAAATGAATAGATAGACAGTTCAGCAGCACTACATACACACTCTCACACACACTTCAACAAACTGTTCCCCAAGGCGCCGTTGCAGAATGGTACAGTCTGTTCGAACAACATTGACAGGAATGTTGGAATTGTCACAAAAAACATGACGGAGCAGTTGGTTGATTTACAAGTTGAACACTTGAATAACAATAAAACAGTTATGAGTTTAAATCCCTGCACCACCGAGTTGCCACTGCTGGGCCCTTGAGCAAGGCCCTTAACATTTAACTGCTCAACTCTACAAAATGAAATAATTGTAAGCGATTCTGGATAAGGACGTCTGCCAAATGCCAGAAATGTAAATGTAAATTTACATTGCAGCTTGAAATCCACTGCTGCTTAGTGGTACCAATTTACCACGAACATACCGTTCAGCATCAGTTCAGCATCAAGCAGAACATTTAAAGAGGAATAAATGATGAAGAAACTCCAGACTCGAACTCAACACAACACCCTTGTGTTTTTATGCGTGTATTTATTCAAGTAGTTGAAAAGAAGGTTTTGGGTTCATAATAATTGTAATAGATATTAGTGTTTGAGTTATTCCTATCATTCTATTAATAGTGTGCTGAGAGTCACATTCGAGTCTTTTCACATAAACTGAGGTGATTAAGTCAAAAGTCTTGTGATAAAAATGATAATAGAAACATTCTAAATCAAAGTACGTGGATACTTAAGTACATTTCAGAGCAAATACTTTTGTTCTTTTACTCAAGTAAAAGTTTAATGGGACACTTTTACTTTTACTAGAGTCATATTTTACCTATTGTATCTTCGTCCACATGCTATTATTGGTCTCTGGACTGGCCCATGACATGTGCACCACCTATCAGTAATAGAACATGCTAGCCGCTTACTTAGCATGTAGTACCGCCATGCTAGCATCCATTTTTATACCTGTACAATTAAAAGCGCCAGTTTGACCCCTTGTATATTAAAACGTTAATCAGCAATACTGAGTGAATCAGTGATCTTTGCTGAACATGATGACCCACCACAGGTGTTAGGAGTTAGGAGTTAGGGTTCTCTCACTCTGGATCGATAGAAATCTCTCTTCTTATAAAATTTCTGATGCGCAGAAAAATGGAAAATTTAACTGCATCCATGATTCATCAAGTCTTCACTACTTTAATGCTTAAATCCTTGAGGACATTTTGTACTTTTACTCAAGCAAAACTGAAAAAAGGAGGCGTTTTACTTTGACTAATGTCATATTTATGCAGGGGATTAGCGCGTTTAAACAGGTACAGCGACGGTGTACTTTATCCACCGCTGCTCATTCAGTAAGTGTTCAACAATCATCCAGAGAAAACACCAACGTATCAAGAAACATGTTAAAGAATCCACCATACAAAAGCTGTAAGTTTGCAGTTGCGCTACAATCAGTCAGCAATCAGAACTGATGAATTAGATTATATAATAATATAAAAAAATCTGTAGCATACAGCAGTATGCTTACATTTAACTTGTCTGTGAATAAACCAGTGATTTATTTAGAACATTTCAGTCAGGGTCACATGGTTCTTCTGTTGTGCATTAATTAACATTTGATTATCAGCATTGCTATAGCAGCAAACAGAGAGAACAATGCTTACATTAAGGAGTTTACCTGGTGTGCAACATTTTTAACAGTCCCGAGTGCCTGAGTGCTGATTAACTGCAGGACTTGGAACCCAACCCTGATCTCTAAAACTGAAGTTTCTCACACACCTAGTCCCCAAACCTGGTACACCCTCAGTTTACATAATGTAGGTGTATTTGGCTATGAAGCTGGGAGAGTAACTTTTAAATTGTAGGTCTGGATTAACTGTAGATTACAGTCCATCCTCTGATTGGTTGGTCAGAGGGAATCTGTTACAGCCAAGTTCGACTGGTAAAACACGTGTGTAGCTCTGCACACATTAATACATCTGAGTTAGACTTTTTTACGCCTACGGAGGAAGAGAAATTTATTTGGTCTCGGACATACTTAAAAATACATTTTGAAGAAAAGTTAGACATCGTGAGGAGGTCACCAACCCTGAAGCTAGCTAGCGTGTATCAGCTCGGGAAAGTGTTTGTTCTCTGCTTCCAGACCAGTGAATACGAGCGGTACCACTTGATTACCGCGTCTGGGGGGCGCTGCACATTATGAGTCTATATCTCTGATGAGTATAGAGAGTATATATATCTCTGAAAAAACATTTTGATGTTTTTGTCATGTTATTAGAAAAATATTGATTCAGTTGTGGTTGTAGTGTAGAGGTTTGGAGTCTTAACTGGGTTTCTTGCTTTAGTAAAATGGTTTTCACCTCCATATGTGAAATGTTTCTCACTCTGTAATGCCATGTGTTGTTATATTGTGTTTTTGTTTAGTATTGATGGTTTCTATAATTGCGATGTGACATTGGTGGTATAATGAGCTGGATTAAGTCAGGTACGTCCTCACTGAAGGCCTGCCACTAATGCAAGTACTGGGGCACCTGAATTCTTCCTGCCAAAAACTGGTTCTTCAAACTGTTACCACAACATTGGAGGCACACAAGTGAATACAATGTAGCATTTAATTTTCCTTTCACCCAAACCTGTTCATGATGACGATGCTCCTGTGCCTCAAAGGAGACTCCATGAAGATATGCTTTACATGGTTTGGACACATTTGGAATAAATGAATGAACTCTGAATGCACCCCAGAAATCCTCACCTTCTTACCTACATCAGTACCTGACTTTACTAACACTCTTCTGGCTGGATGAATCTCCAAAGCAAACTCCATCATCTAGTGGAACATCTTCCCATAAGAATGGAGGTTATTGTATAAGCAAACGGAGACTAAATGTGGAATGCGATGTTTAAAAAGCACATACCAATCTTATGATCAGGTGTCCACACACCCCACACACTGTTGACTTTGTAATATATACAGTATGTCTATACACGTTTATCGAATTACTCAGATTACAGGTTCAACCTGAAATGCAGAATTTTTTTTTATACAATTTAATGAAATTAGTTTGAAGCATATTGATGTGAACCACATCATGTGTCAGATTCATTCTATCATTCAAACAAAACGTTTGCACTCCCATTCAGGATGAGTTTAAACGCCGACGCCTAGAGACACAAACAGTGCGCCGCCTGCTGGTCAAACATTTTAACCGATTAATTTGGATTAAATGACGATATGAGTTTAATTGTGCTGTAAAGAAATAAAATAAATACAGAACGGTGCATTGTGAATTTGGTGACTTTAGTAATGAAAAACAGTAAATGAAAAGCAATAAATTGTGCAAAAAATATATATACAAAAAAAAAAAAAAAAAAAAAATATATATATATATATATATATATATATATATATATATATATATATATATATGCATGCATGTACAATGCCATAAACTCCACTCTTCTGGGAAGATTTTGGAGTGGTCAGGTACTGATGTAGGTGAGGTGAGGAGGCCTGAGGTGCAGTCAGAGTTCAGTTGATCATGTTCAGTAGGGTTGAGGTCAGAGCTCTAAAGCAGGAGATCTTTCACTCCAACCCATGTAAAGCAGACTTTCTTGATTTAAATCAGTAAGACGGGATGGACTGTCTTAGAGATCGGGGTTGGGTTCGAAGTTCTACAATTAATCAGCCCTCATGAGTTTCATGTTGAGACTTTTTATACAATTCTGTGCCTCCAACTTTGTGGTAACAGTTTGGCAAAGAACCACCAAAAGTCACGTGTCCCAATTTGTTTGTCCATATAGTGTGTGTATATACACATTATACATTATATACATCGTTTCCTTAAAATAAAAACTAATGGTGTTGACCTACTGGTAGCACATGCCAGAGTCTACAATATCTCATGTCCTGTAATCCATACATCTCCTCTTATTTTCTAATACATCATCCTGACATTTTGTTAAAATCCAGAGATGAGAATTTCAAAGAAATAACTCACAGCTGTCACCTTCAATCTCTTCCCACTAAAGTGTCATAAATGTAAATTCCAGCGCCTCCTGACAGCTTTTTGCTGCATGTCGTGATGAGCTCGCACACGTGCAGTCATTAGGGCGTAATTGGTCGATCATGCGTCACTGAATCCATCATTTCTTACCGATAGTGAAAGATCAATAATGCTAGCCTCAGGTGAGTGATTCTGTTACACAGCAGGTATGCTCTGTTATTAAGAGAGTCTCGGTTTATCACCGAGACGCCACCGGCTAACCAAATGTCACTAACGCTGTCCCCTGGCCCTTCTTTTAATCTCATTATCGATCGTTAAAGGTGCAAGACGGGTTGCAGGCACTCGGGTTTGTTTCACTGGAAAGTCGTTCATCTCCAAATTAGCGCCAGTGAGGAATAAAGGAGGCAGAGACTCAGCCACGTCATAGACTCCTTTCTGTTCATTTTCTCATTTACCGAGGCTCTGCTAGGAGTCGTAATTGCTGTCAGTATCGATTTGAAAAACCTGTGTATCTCATGTGGTGTGTTTTGTACGTCATGACATCTCAGAATGTTCATACGAGTGAATTTCAACACACTGTGCACTAATATTTAACAAAATACGAACGTGGCTTCATACATAAATAGAAAATGAATAAAAAAATTGAATCTATGAATCACATGCAATAAATTCACATCGATTAATGATATCGAATATTCAATTTTTGATTTCTGTGGAGTCGATGCATCTCTTCATACCAGCATAAGGATGCTACAACTACAGAAAACATCAAAATTACAGAGAATTGATGTCATTACTTCTGTCAAAACAAGAAACCCAATGAATACAGTTCAACAAGTCTCCTTTCACTGTAGCCACAGCTGCACCCCGGCATACATCATTTCTAGCAGACGCATCCATATTTTCCTCATAAGATATTTTTTCTGTTTATTTTATTACCGATGCACTTACCAACTAGCACCCACAAAAAACACCCACACCCAGTCCACTGCACAATTACCCACTAACCCACACGCACTCTCACACTCACACACTTACACCTACAGGCATACACACAAACACACACTCTCACACAAGCACACTTACTCAATAACCCACACACTCACACTCACTTCCAGACCCACACACCCCCTCACTAACTCACACACTTACACCTAAACGCATATACACAAACACACACACTCACACCTAAACGCATACACACAAACACACACACTCTCACACAAGCACACTTACTCAATAACCCACACACTCACTCCCATATCCAAATACCCCCACACTCTTACACCCCCACATACATCTATACACAGATTCTCTTAGCTGCGCACCCACCCAATAAACCCCACACACACTCACAGATGCACACCCACTCACTAACCCACACATTCACAAACACACACACCCAAACATACACATACACACTCACACCCACACACCCACTCACTAACCCAAACATTTTAACACACACACACCCGCACACCTACTCACTAACCCACACATTCACACCCACACTAAAACACATACACACATTCGCACCCGCACACCCACATAAACAACAACAGGTTCAAACAATCTTAAAACACTAGCAATGATAATTAGAGTGTAAAATCAGAGTCCACAGGATGGCAGCAAAACGCCACATAAAGATCTCTGTTAATCTCAAACTCTCTCTCTCTCTCTCTCTCTCTCTCTCTCTCTCTCTCTCTCTCTCTCTCTCTCTCTCTCTCTCTCTCTCTCTCTCTCTCTCTCTCTCTCTCTTTTTTTCTCACACTCTCTGCAGTGCAGTGCATGTTCTTTTCTCCACATTTTCTTTAACACATATACATCCACAAAAATCTTTAACACAAAAATTATTCGTATTTTCTGATTTTACATTTCCAAAATCATGGGTTGTTCACATCAGGTTTGAGAGGCAGTTATTTAAAGAGCTTGTTGCTCAAATTGTTGCCATAACGACAAAAAATAAAAATTATGTTTCCCCAAACGCTTAACACTACTAGCTCTCAGAGACATACTAAAGCTAAGAAACAAAGATGGATTCAGGGCCCGTGAAGGGAATGTGCTCACTGTCAGTTTCAGTGAAAGGGGGCATGGGCTTTTACTTCGAAAAACTTACACAATCTGAATTCTTGACACACAACCTTCCAGTATCGGGTTGTGCAATCCCCCCCCCCCAATTCTTCATTGATGTCCTACATGAATCAATCCACCGCTTAAAATCATTATTATGACTCCATGACTGTTATAGAGAAGTGCAGTAGAACAGAGCGCTGCATCAAACACATGATCTCATACAGTGAGAATGAATGTCGTTACTAAAGCAAGAAACCCAATAAACATGATTCAACACGTCTCCTTTCACTGAAGCCACAGCTGCATCATCACCCAAATAGATCATCTCTAGCAGAAGCGTCGATATTATTATATATTTCTGTTTATTTTTATGCTTTTTTTTTTTCATGCATTACGCTTTTTCTGGGTATTTGAAGGCGAATGATGGGTTTTTGTGCAAATTCTACAGTAAAAAAAATGCAAAAATATAAACGGTTCATGAAAAAGTGTATCATTGAGTATAATAATAAAAAAATTGCTTTAATTAATTTGAAAATGTAAAAGAATTTCACACGAATATATTATATATTGTGCAGTTTGCTACAGATGCGAGTTGCGAGCTCTGACTAGTGCTCTCTCTGACCATTCAATCAAAGGACGTGAAAATCCTGACGTTATTGTACGCCTGCTAGATGGCCCCTGTGTCGCCAACTTTAAATCTGATTGGTTTAAAGCAACAACTTCAACCAACATGGAATTGAAGTTACCAAGGTCCCGTGCTGTTTAATTCTGCTGTCCTTATAGCAACATGTGAGGTGACGGCTGAAATCTGATTAGATAGAAATCCAGTTTAAGGCATTTTAAGGCCAAAAGCTTATGGACACCTGCCCACACCACCCATGTGCTTGTTGAACAGCCCACTCCAGCTTTTTTGAGTGTAACTTCCACTTTTCTGAGAGGGTTTTATTCTAGATTCTGGAGCCTGGTTGTTGCCCCGAGAGTATCAATGAGGCCAGACGCTGAAGATCTAGCATGTAGCCACTTCATGTTTTTTGGAGGTTTTGGACCAAACTGCTTTATAATTAACAGAGTATCTCAAGATGGCCGCCATTGCAATTCGTATTCTGAGAAGTTTTGTTCATGGTTATAGATGGTGCTGTGTTTTTAAGCATTGCTAAAGAACTCATTGTGCTCATTTGAAGCAGGGACGGTTCCGGAAAGTGAAAGGAATCCTGAACCAACACGGCTCCCAATCCATACCTCAGCACCATTGCAGTTCTGTCTGGACTGCGGCTACGACAAGATGATGATCCGAAGCGTACGTGTGAGTTCTATAAATGTTATTTAGAGAGCAGACAGACGTCTGGAGTGATATCTATCATGAAACGACCTGCTCAGGCACCGCACCTAAATCCTACTGCTAAAACTGCTCTGAGATGAACTGGATTGCAAAAAGAAATCTCCAACCAGTAAAGAAGACATTTGTCCAGTTTTACAAGAGGCATGATAAAGTATATCAGCTGAATGTTTGGAGAAACGAACTGTCTGGATGCCGAGCGCGTGTAAAGCTGATGTTCACGATTGGATTTTCAATGAAAATTAAATGGAACGTTTGGACAATTTGTTTGGTCAAAGCAAATCTTCATACTGCGACAGTACCTTGTTATTTGTATATGAACGAAAGGAAGGAGTTTTCCTAACATCCATATTTCGTATAATTCTATATATTTTTGCATTCGTTTATATTCACAACGAAGTATTCCTTTATAAGCATTTTTTCAATCTAGAACTTGTGTTTCTTTCTCAGTCTGTTTACACCAATTTATAATCTTTATAAATATTTCAGATTTGTATCTACATGTGTACATTGCACTGTGTGTTATAGGGAATAATTTACTGAAGCCCCATTCAGGAGCTGTGTGTATAAAATCACAGTGTGTAACCGTGCAGTCTGTTTTATTGCTAAAACCGCCTAAAAAGAACGCATGCGGCAGATATCTAATCTACACGTGAGGCGATTTAATCAAAAATCCATTTCGGCTTTTTAATAAAGCAGCGCTTAACAGTGTGGGAAATGGAGAGAGGTGAGCAAGACAGATCTTATTAACGGACGCGTTTCACTGCCGATGAAGCACTAATACTCAAACCCAGTAGCACCTCGTGTCTTTTTTTATGACTTTTTTGTAAAAGCATTTTATACAAAAGGTGATGGAGTTCAGAAGACTGCGGTTCCAGCGAACCATTTCAGGAAGCGTCGATGGTTTAAAAAAAATAATAAATGCGTGTAAGCAGTTGTAAAGGTCACAATAGCTTTCATTGACCTATTACGTGTGCATGGAGTTTGCATGCTTGTCCTGTTCTTGGTGGGTTGAGGGTTCCTCCAGGTGCTCAGGTTTTCAGGGTGTCCCTCACCTTTTGAGTTCCCTGGAATATTCCACGTGAGATAATGTATCTTCAAGCGCGTACCTTCATAGTTTGGGGTTTGAATCTCATCTTTGCTACATGTGCATGGAGTTTGCATGCTTGTCCTGTGCTCTGGGGGTTGTGGTTTTCTCCTCCAATCCAAATACATGTCCATAGTGTGTGATTGTACGTGTCGTATGAAACACTGGCATTATGTCCAGGGTGGCCTGAGTTCCCCGGCATAGACCAAGTACAAAAATAAAATGTAGGGTAAGTATAATAAAAACTGACTGGTTAGAAGAGTGGATAGATAGATAGATAGATAGATAGATAGATAGATAGATAGATAGATAGATAGATAGATAGATAGATAGATAGATAGATAGACAGACAGACAGACAGACAGACAGACAGACAGACAGACAGACAGATAGATAGATAGATAGATAGATAGATAGATAGATGGACGGATGGATGCATTAATGGATAGATTAAAAGACGAATGGATGGATAGATAAATGGATGGTTAGATGGATGGATAAATGGATGTATAGATGGATGGATTAATGGATAATGCATGGACGGATGGATAAATGGATGTATAGATGGATGGATTAATGGATAATGCATGGACAGATGGATAAATGTATGTATGGATTAATAGATGGATTGATGGATGGATGATTTAAGGGATGGATGGATGGATGAATAGATGGATGGATGGACAGATTGATGGTTGTATGTATGTATGTATAGATGGATGAAAGGATGCATGGATAATGTATAGATGGATGGATTGAGAGAAGTATAGATAGTGGATTAATAGATGGATGGATGAATGGATGGATGGATTGAGTGATAGGTGGATGTATAGATGGAGGAATGAATGGACGGATAGTTGGATAGATGTATAACTGGATCAATAGATTTTTAAAGGTTTTCATTTCCCGTCCACTTTTTCTTGTGTGATTAATGATATGATGACGCCATTGACGGAAGTAACATTTAAAGAAGTCTGGATGAACGTCTTAATTCACGGCTGGATTTTTCCGTAGCAGACTCATAAATATTAGTCAAATTCTTCCTCTAATGGCGTATTTTTGAGCCGCAGTCAAATGAGCTTAAACCTGCGCTAGAACACATTCTATGTTGGGCGAGTTAAAGAATAAAACTCGATGATAAGCGGAAACTCTGCCCAAAGCGTTCTGTTGTTGTTGTTGTTGTAAATGTTTCTCCGAACGCTGAGAAAGGAAAGAGCGAGAGCAAGATATGACTTTCTACCATACTGAGGTTCATTTCACCTGACAGATGAAAAAGTGGAGGGAAAAAAAAACCCCTCTGAAATCTGCCACACATGGAGTCAAATACACGGCTGCACATTTCTGCTGCTTTTTTTTTTTTTTTTGAGTTTCATCTGCAGGCTGCGCACGTCGCCGGAGCAGCGGGAGCGTCTGCGCAGCAGGAAGTCTGATAGCTGTTAGCTGCTGCCTCGGAGAGAATCAGCCTCCTGACTGCATGGTGTTCATGATTGCTGCTATCTGAACAGGTTTCTGTGTCGGGGTCGTGCGCCTCTAACAACCCCATCCAGCGTTGTGCACAGGGGTCCTGTGGGTCCTTAAAGAACCCAGGAATTATGGCATGCTTTTCCAATTAGGGCAGGATGTATAGGAAAAGTTGGAAGGAAAGTCGGGGAAAAGAAAAAAAAAACACGTTATTCACTCCACTTTCCGTTCCATCGACTTTTATCATTTTATTCAAGTTTTTTTTCAATTATTTTTTTTTTTTGCTCTACGTTTTTTTTTTTTTTTTTTTTTTTTTTTTTTACAACTTCTCAAAGATTTTATTTCCTCTATTTAATTTTTCTCTATTTTTGTAACTTTCTTTTTATTTTAACTTTCTAATATATTTGTCATTTATTATTACACTTGGGTTCATTTGCCCAATTAGAGACCCCCAAAAAAGAGAGCAGAAAACTTTATATATTTATTTTTATTTTTAATTCGGTTCATCCTTTTTTTTTTTTTTTTTCTTTTAAATAAAAAAATCTTAATGGGAAAACCAGGGACTACAGATTTGTCTAAAAACCGTAAACCAGCTTGGCTTTTGTTTTAAAAATAAATAAATAAAAATAATTAAAAAAAAAATCACTACACTTTCCGTTCCATTTACTTCCATTGATACGAATGCGAATGCTGGAGATGAGATGCTTTACATTTCGATGCGATCCGAAGTTCTGACCCGTAAAGACTGAATGTGTGACAAAAATATAAGATCGATAGGTCATGGCGTGACCTTTTCTAAAAATTCACGATGGAGGAAGTAATCATTATGTCCATGTTAAATTCTCCAATTTTACATAGAAGAAAATAAACAATAAAAATAAAAAACGACACGTGATGCGGCATCACTGTGTACACAAACACACTTGTGTTGTCTGGTTGCTGCTGGTATTCACAGGAACTCTTATTGGATTGTTTAAATATTTAAAAAAATTTATCAATTCATTCCAGTATAATTAGTTTATGTTATTATATTGAGATTAAACATGTAATTCAGTGTCTGTGGACATCAGGAAAGGTAAAGCTTGCTCCAACTTAAAATATTAGGATGCCATAATGTGATTTACTAGGATGTATTCTGAATTAGGATTTCAGGGTGCTTTCGGGATTCTACTCTTTTTTATTCTCATACCCTGTCTGTCTGATTTTCCTCCACCAGATGTCGCCATTGCGTTACTTTGCTATGCACTAAGTACTCATTGTCTCCACCTGTGTCATTACTTGTGCCTGTGTATATGTTCTCTTTTTGTAGCAGTTTGTTTGCTTGAGTTCTCAAAGATTTAGTTTTCTTTCCCCTTCTTGAGTTATAGATTGTGTATGCCTAGATTTTTCATTATTTATTAGATTTTTTTAAATTACTAATACATTTATAATTTATTATATAGGTTTATTTGTTAAAGATCCCATCATTCATGTTGCCGATCCCAGTTTGAGCCCAGAACCTGACAGCAAGAAAGAGAGCAGTGTCAACCAGCTGCTCTGCAGCCAACACGGCTTTTGTTTAAAGAAATAAAGGTGACTTTTGTGAGAGATTTGGGATTTGCCGCATTTTTGCAGATTGTCTCTCAGAAGAAAGTTTGCTAGCCAAAAGTCTATTGTGACTCTATTATGAAACATGTAGGTGGAACAGTAGCTTAGTGGTTAAGGCATTGAATTTTGGATTTCTTCTTCTTCTTCTTTCGGCTGCTCCCATTAGGGGTCGCCACAGCGGATCATCCGTCTCCATCCCCCCCTGTCCTCTACATCTGCCTCTTTCACACCAACTACCTGCATGTCCTCCCTTATCACATCCATAAACCTCCTCCATGTTCTTCCTCTTTTTCTCCTTCCTGGTGGCTCCATCCAGCATTCTCCTACTGATATACCCCATGTCCCTCCTCTGCACATGTCCAAACCATCTCAATCTCACCTCCCTCACCTTGTCTCCAAAACGTCCTACATGCGCTGTCCCTCTAATAAACTCATTTCTAATCCTGTCCATCCTCGTCACTCCCAACGAAAACCTCAACATCTTCAGCTCTGCTACCTCCAGCTCCACTTCCTGTCTTTTACTCAATGCCACTGTCTCTAAACCAGACAACATCTCAGGTCTCACCACAGTCCTATAAACTTTCCCTTTCATTCTTGCAGATACTCTTCTATCACAAATCACTCAAAGTCGTAAATTAAATCCCAGCCAAACCGAGCTGCCACTCCTGGGCCCCTGAGCGAGGCCCTTAACCCCATAGCTGCTTAGTTGTATGAGATAAAATGTTATTTACTCTGGATAAGGGCGTCTGCCCAATGCTATAAATGTAAAATATGATGTATATGTATAATATAAATGTATAATATAAAGTAGTTTGTTTATAGTTAAGTGTATTTTACTGTCATTTTAACCAAATACAGTTGGAAAACAAACAACAAACCTCCAGAACTGAGGAACATAGTGAGATCTCTGTTGACATTTAGAGTGTGGTCCAGTACAGATTGTTAATGTGCAATAAAGTGCATTGTCTATTTATACATTTTTTAAAAATAATTTCTATAATATAATAAAAATCGCTTAATGCACATGATAAAGGACAAAAGTTTTGTGGACACCTGATCATAATATTGCTGTGTTTTCTAGTTTTTTTTTTTTTTATTTATTTATTCCACATTTAGTTCCCATTTTCTCAGTACTCTAAAAAGCAAAACTATCCCACAAAAATGACTTAAGCACAGTAAGAAAGTAAATTTACTATAAATTACACCAGTGATGTTAAACAAGTAGCTGCAACTTGTATTTACTATATCAAAAAACTCTTGGTGGTAAAATCTTCCATGAGACACCTAAATTTTCTGTAATATTATCCTCATTCGTAGGAGAATATCAAGACCTCTGTGCAACCGAATACAAACGCAGTTCAAGCTTTGCTGCTTCTAGCCGTATTTATTTATTTATTTTGCAAAAGGATGATCAAATCGGTCGGATTTGAGGATTTCAGTATAAAATGCCAAAATCGGATGTTCTAACTTGGGAAACAGAGCCGCAGGTGCAGTTTTAAAGAGAGCGTGGACTACACAACGTTTACACACATGTCTGAAAGTCTGTGTATTTCCTCCCTCATGTGTTATGAATAGCTGAATTTACATTACAAAAGAACCTCACGTCCTCATTTCATCTTAAACGCATCAGAATCCTTGTGTGTTGTATTGTATTGTGTTGTGTTGTATTGTATTGTGTGCCTTCAAGGGATGTAAAATGATTATTAGCCTTAAGATAAAATCCCTTAACAATTTCCTGTATCACAATTTCATAGCATATTCATATATTAATGCAGATCTTAAGGCTATACTGCATTATAAAGGCCCAAATTAAGTAGCATTAGCCAGAGATTATCACCCTCATGCTAATTGCTGCATGCTAGCTACAACGCTACAGCACACTTCCAGGATTTATTCAGTGTTTACATGTACCATGTGCCTTAGTTTTAATTTAATGTTATGTCTCCATCCTATCTTGTGATTCTCTCTCTCTCTCTCTCTCTCTCTCTCTCTCTCTCTCTCGGTCGAGTTAAACATGCTCCTGAGGTTCCAGTGACCACTGTTCCTGCCCCTCTCCCCTCCGTGGATCTTCCCACTTCATCCAGGTCTGCCTCTGGATAGTGTTCTCTTCGACTGGAGGCCACTCTGTGCTGGGGACGTTTCTCATCAACAACTTGGGTGGTTCCATGAAATTCCGGAGTAAGAACAGGAGCTTTGAGGATGGATTGGACTGTAGTTAATGTCAACAGTCTGCTACACTGACTTAGGAATACAGTTCGCTTCTGATCATCATCACTGCACCCCGCAACATCGTATATCTGCTATAAATGGACATTCGGTGCAACCCCGATGAGGATGGGTTCCCTCTTGAGTCTGGTTCCTCTCAAGGTTTCTTCCTTATGCCATCTCGGGGAGTTTTTCCTTCACCACAGTCGCCACCGCCTCGCTCATCAGGGACAAACTTACTTATAAAGAATCATCTTCAATTTTAATCACCACATTATCTGTGTCTCATTTTCTTAATGGGTCCCGTTGTTCTCGGTCGTTACCCCGTATTAAAATACGCCTCTTTTTCCTTTGGTAGGTCATAAATTATTACGTTCGGTTCACTGCAAATATCAAACCTTAGTTCTTTATTTAGATTTCCTGGTTTCAATCTCGTCTTTGATATTCGCGTTCTTCTCTTGCCTTATTTGTGGGTTTTGCTCATCACCTGACCTTTGCCTTTTTTTTTCTGTTTCTGGTTTAAAACTGCAATTTAGATTTGTCTGCCTGCCCATTTAATAAAACCTTCCTAATCTGACCCTCGCATCCACCTCTCCAGTGCGCAACCCCCGTGCTGAAACAAACCATCCTGTATTCAATTTCCCAAATGTTAAATGTTCACCTTAGATGCGGGTACAAAAGAAATGTCATTAGTGAACCTATTAAAATAACCTTGTTTCTACAATACAAATGCTGTGTACAGAAGCTTAATTGTTGTTATTACTGGAATTTTATAAATACATCACTGAGATACACTACTGGAAAACGTGCGTACGCATGAGCTGTATTAGCTTAAATTATTAAAATGGGTGCCAAGCGGCTTTGCCACCATTTATCATCGGTCCCCTTGTTCGCATTTCTCTTCACCCACAGCTGTTCCTGCATTCGTGTTTATTGGTTTGTTTTTTAAATACCTCCATGTGTCCAAAGTCTTTTGAGAAAGTACCTCGTTCAGTTTACTAGCGATTACTCGCTTGTTTGCGATTTACCTGTGCACTTCAATAACCGTCTGTTTCGCCTCAGCTACAAAATCAGACATCAGAAGGCTACAGAGGACGGTTCGGACGGCTCAAAGGACTATTGGTGGTCATCGGGCCACCCTTCAAGAACTACAAACATCCCGAGTGAGAAAAGGGGCTCAGAAAATCACTCGATTCCTCACATCCAAGCCATCTTCTTCTTTTTAAACTTCTTCTTCTTTTTAAACGTTTTTGATCCGGCCGATTTAACAGAGCACTGAACACAATACAGCCAGAGAACAAGAGAGGTTTCTTCCCCCAGGCGATGTGCCTCATGAACACTTAAATGCTCTCCTCGTTGTGTGATGAAAACAAAAATATGTGCAATTTTTTATTTATTTATGTATTTTTCTGTAATTTTTTTTTCTTCAATAATACCGTTTTATCTGTTTTTTTTTTGGTTTTGTTTTAAATAAAAATGTGCAATACCACTCTTTTATTGAATTCAATTGATCTTTAATTAAAAAAAAAAAATTTGTTTTATTTGTCAATAAAACAAATTCCTTGTAAGTGCGAACATACTTGAAAATAAAACTCTTTCTGATTAAGAAGCCGTTTATATTTTGTTTTTTCCATCTAAATTAAATCAGATTTCTGTTTTTCTCATTCACGCTTTTTTTGCCCTCTTATCGTTGTTTGCTAATCAGCTGAACTTAATCTGTTGCACGTTACTGACATTTTTCATTTCTATAAATATTAATTTTTTATAGAAATGTCAGACAATATTTTCACGGACCGGCCTTTAAGATGTGGCGGATAAGTACAACAAAATAAAACGATACGACCATAAAAAATATTGATTTTTTAATATAATAATAAACGTGAATCCACTGTGTTCATTTTTTTTCATTTTGCTTGCTTGGGGGTTTGGAATTTAGCGGTAATGTATCATGTGTTAGCGGCCGGAGCAGCACCTTTAAGAAGGTAGTGGATGGAGGTAAGACATGTGACCGAGGCATCTTCACATGCATCAAGAGTGAGTCATAGACAAATGTGGAGGAGAGAATCCGGTCATTTTCCAAAATAAAACATCGTTCAGAATCAGAGAAGAAATAAAACGGTTTGTTGTATTGAGAGTTGAGTTCTGCATGTGTTTAAATAGATTTTCTTAGTGGCCACTCGGATTATAAATATTCAACGGATTTTATCTGTGGTTGTAGCATCGATTGAAAAACTTTTCTAAGGTCAGAATTGACACGTGCAAAAACAGCATGTGTAACTGTCACATAAATGGCCATGAAACCCATATTTCTGTAGTTATATCTAATCTTTCCTGAAGCTCTAAATAGGATGCAGCTTTTAGGATGAAACTTGAGAATAATATGTGGATGAAAAAGAAATATTGTATTTTATTTGACAGCCTGGTGAGATCTTTAAAGGAAGAAATACAGGTTTTCTGGAGACCTTTTTTGGACTGGACACAATTGGATTGCAATTTGATGTGATTTGATGTACTTGACATGGGGTTGTGGAAGACAGGAAATGAATATGTGAAATGGACCAAGAAGAGCTGGTAAAGAAACCTGAGAGATACCATACACACACACACACACACACACACACACACACACACACACACACACACACACACACACACACACACACAAACACAAACACACAAACTCACAAACACACAGGTCAAAAAGAGCTCTGACAGGAAATATCCTTCCCTTTTATTCTGCTATTTGTCCCTATAACACCTTCATCTCACAGAATAAGGTTTTCTTTGGCCACCTGATTCACAAGCCGACTTTCTTTTCATTTTTTTCAGATTTTAGATGTTTCAAAGACGAGATGTTGCACCTCTCTTCATTCAGCCGAGTGTGTTGGGCTGATGAGTTGAACACACTCTTCGAGATTGCTTCCGCCTGAACCGGAATCAATGCCAAGACTCACCTTACAAACTCCAGATGACAGTTTTTTTTTATATAATTATCCAGGACATTTTCTGAAAAAAGAAATCTGGAAAAAACATGGCACTTCAAAAATAAAGAATTCCAGAGTTTTGTTTGACCTTGTATCGGTTTCAATTATAATTTGTCTCTTGGAAGCATATGTTTTGTTTTATTATTGGTCCCAATGAGAAATTTTGTGTCAAATTTTGTATTAGCATTCTTAGCAAATATCTAAACACAATTTAACAAGTCTCCTTTCACTGCAGCCACAGCTGCACCACTGGCATACAGCATCTTTAGCAGCAGCATCCATATAAACTAAAAAAAACCTTCTTTCGGCTTCTCCCATTAGGGGTCGCCACAGCGGATCATCCGTATTCGAGATCTGCATGTTTGATTTGGCACATGTTTTAACGCTTGATGCCCTGCCTAACACAACCCTCCCCATTTATCCGGGCTTGGCACTGGCAACCCTAATAGCTGGGGTTGGTTCCCTTCCCTTACCTAAAGACCACTAGACCACCAGGGAATCCAGCATCGATATCAACCTCATAAAAAGACCCAAGTCAAATTGTGGTTTTTGTGCAGATTCTACAGAAAAGAAAACATATAAATGGTTCATAAAAGCGTAACAACTGTTTGAACCGTTTTGGCCGACCTTTCCTTATGATGTCCAGCTCTTCTTGAAATGTCCCTCTTGTAAATGTCCTTGTAAGTGTATCTGCAACCAAATTGATTTCTTTTCTCTGTCAGTGATTGTGGAATGAAAAAAAACAACAACAATTTAATCCACACAAATATATATAAGCTTGTGAATTTTGCTACAGATGCAGGTTGCGAGCTCTGACTAGTGCGCTCTCTCACCATCCGATCGAAGGACGTGAAATTGGCGATGTTATTGGATGCCTTTTATATAGCCTGGGAGTCAGCAAGTCAAAATCTGATTGGTTAAATCAACAGCTCCAAGCAACATGGATCATGAACTATAGGATTCCTGCAGTGTTCACAATCACGGCTCAAGGCAGACAGATACCTTTGACCCTGGCAAGACGTGATGTGACGGCTGAAATCTGATTGGATAGAAACTCAGACACAAACTTAAAGCCATGCACTTTAGAGAAATTTACCGAAATTAAAAGAATAAACTATTGGGAATAATTGAATACATATTGATGGAAAAATTGAATTTCAGCCCTTGCTGGCCCTGATGGCCTGCCACTGCCTGGACCTTAATACACAGGATTACTGTTCATGACCAAAGATCTCTCAAGGCAGCTGTTTTTTTTTTTCAAGTGTTTTGCTCCATTCACCTGACAAACAAAATCATTTTATTAACTTACATTTTTTTCTGTTGAGCTTTTCCAAGCTTTTTTACTCTCCTGAGTTTTAGCTTTGTTTTAGGTTCTTGATTTAGTCTTTCATTTGTATTTTCATTCTTTGGAGCTCATTATTATTTTCAATGATGAAACATGTTCTGAGAGAGTGAGAATATAGAGAGAGTGCGAGAAGAGAAAGAAAAAGCCAAAAGAGACTTGTGGAGGCCCCACAGGTGCCAGCTTCTATCTCTCTCTCTCTCTCTCTCTCTCTCTCTCTCTCTCTCTCTCTCTCTCTCTCTCTCTCTCTCACTCACTCACTCACTCACTCTGTTTATGCTTGAGAGATTCCTCAGGGCAGAGATGGAGAGAAGGAGAGAAAGAAGAAGAATTTGTCAGGGATTATGCAGCTTTTCTCTCACTATCTTTCCACCCAGAAATACAGGTTCTCATCACAATAATAGATTCTTACTCAATATTTGGAGAGCGGCTAATTTTTTTATCCAGGACCAGATTATTTTTTTTCCTTCAAGAAGTATGATTTTATCCTTTGACCCCAGAGTTCCCAAATGTTCCTTTGGTTTGATCCTTAGAATATGGAATACTTATTGTTGGTTCAGTATCTCACAAAAGTGAGTACACCCCTCACATTTCAGCAAAAATTTTAGTGTAACCTCTCAAATGACAATACTATAGAAATGAAAACTGGATATATTTTAGATTTAATGTGCAGCTTGTAAAGCAGTACAGATTTACTGTCCTCTAAAAATAACAACATACAGCCATTATTGTTTAAATAGTTGGCAACAAAAGTGAGTACACACTAAGTAAACATGTCAGAACTGTGTCCCAAGTGTCAATTTCTTGTGTGGGAATCATTGTTATGTGGCACTGCCTTAATCATCCTAGGTATGGAATTCACCAGAGCTGCACTATTTGTTGCTAGGAAACTTCCTAAAAAAATGAAACCTCATACACCTAATGACTCCATTTTCCCAATTTAAACATAAAAAAAATACGTACTAAAGTATTGAGACACATCATCAGTTCCTCGCCAAATAGGTTGTATACGATGTCTCTGGATGTGGTAACATTAAATTTTCCCTCCACTTGAACCAGAAGACCCAAAACCAGCTCGATGAAAATATGCGTTACATGGGTTGGAGTGGAAAACGTGCTTCTGTAAAACGCTAACCTCAACCTTTGGAATGATTGTGAACACTGACAGGCCTCCTCACCTTCTCACCTTCTCACCTACATAAGTACTTGTTTAAAGATTTCAAATCACACTCTTGATATCACCCAAATGAGGATGGGTTCCTCCCTTTTGAGGCTGGTTCCTCTCAAGGTTTCTTCCTCATAAAATCTAAGGGAGTTTTTCCTTGCGACAGTCACCATGGCTGCTCATCAGGGATAAATACACACCATTCACCCTAACTGTTAAATTCTGTAAAGTTGCTTTGAGACAATGTGGTGAAACACGTAATAGAAATAAACTTGACTTGACTTGACTTGACTACTTGACTTGTGGCTGAATGAATCTCCACAAATCTCTACAAAACTGATTGGAACATCTTCCCAAAAGGTTATTATAAGAGCAAATGGAGACACATAATTTTATAGTCAGTTGTCCACAGACTTTTGTCCATATAGTGTATTTTACTTTGGACTTCTTTCTACTTTATATATATAGAGAGAGATAAACTGGGAGTCAGTGGCTCTTTTATTCTCACAGCATCCCTGGTGTTTGTTTATAGAAATCTTGCGGCGTGCTGCTAACTCTCTCACTGTTAACTTCTGCTTCTCTGTTGTTAGCTAAGCTATCATAGCTGGATTCCCACTTGCACTATGTTTAGCACATTAAGCACTTTACGCTGCCATTATGGCGCTCTGCTCCTGCTGCTTACTGCGATGTTTGTGCCAGATCCTGATGTGCAAACCCTCCTGCTGTGCATCCTCCTGCCTTTCAGACACACCCTTACCGACCGCCACTGTTCTCTTTCTTCATCTACTTCATCTTTCCACGTGTAATTCACTTTCTAGAACCTCCCCTGGAGATTTGATCTTCCCAAGAGCTTCTGTCCTGATTTTTAAGAGGCTGTCTGCCATCTTTTTCGATGTGGGTCACAGAGTAATTACAGAGCTAACAAAAGGTCTAGTGTTAATTAGAGTTGAAATGCTGGCATCTGGAGGTTGTCATTTCTCAATGTGATGGTGGGGAAAAAAAAAGTGTCAATCTTTCTACAAAAAAACAATGATCAGGCTCAGAATTATTGACACAAGGCTAAATATCAGGTGTCTACTCCTGTGGTTTTCTCACAGTTGTGGATGTAGTACAAGTTGAACAATTTCTTACTTTTAAATGGACAAGGTGTTCCAATAGATTTATGTCCATATAGTGTATTGAGCATTAAAATGTAAAAAGTTTCCTAAACTTTAAATACTTAGTTGAAGTACACAGACGTGAAAAGTGTACTTAAGTAGAGAAACTATTATTCACTAAAGATCCAACAATTATTGGAAACCTGGCCATAAGATTTTATGTGCATATAAAACATCTATTTCCACATTTAGGCCTCATTTGTGAATATAATTGCGTCCACTCTTATTAAGCTCAATGAGTACAATTTTGGACTTCCCCCAAATGCGCAAAAGGTGATGAGTTCAAATCCCAGCAGAACCAAGCTGCCACTTTTGGGCCCTTGAGCAAGGCCCTTTAACCCTCATCTACACAGTTGTATAAATGAGATAATTGTCTGCAAAAGCATTATTGTTAACTATGATATGGCATGAATTCAATTACAAATTCCAAGTCAGAAAAAAAAAAAAAAGTGATCATGTAATCAGTTAAAAACAGCAATAGTGGACAAAAAAGGATTAAAAGAAAGGCTAAAAACCGTCTATAAAAACTTGCAACTTTGACGCAACTCAATGGTATCTCCTACTCTAGACAATGACAGTGTGTTATACTGTAACACGTACGAGTGTATGTTTTTCATGTAATGAGTGTGAGAAAACACACATCCGACACTGAAGAGCGACTGCGAGGACGCGCTCAACTCTCACGTCCTGAAAAAAAACTCTGCTCGGTCCAAGCACAGCATGTGTGGAACAAAGATAGGACAGACAGCTACGGTGTGATTAATCACCACTTTCACACTCACACACACACACACACACACACACACACACACACACCCTGCAGCAATGCCATAACCCAGCACTAAACTAAGACAAAGACTCCATAGAACCTTTCTCATACCGTGCTCCATGTCTCTTACACACCAGTCGTACTCACACTTAAAGGAGAGATGAATCACTCATACATGCACATACACAGCTAAGTGTCTCATTGTACAGCAGTATGAAGCACAGTATGAATCGAATTGTAATAAAGGAGAATGAAGGCCGAATTCAGGTATTTCGTGCGAGAGACGCTCTGGACATTCTTTCAGGACAAGAGATCAGATGATTTAATAAATTTTTATTTGTATTGCACTTTAACCAGTGAACATTGTCTCAAAGCAGCTTAACACAGATAATGTGGTGATAAAGAAGGAATAAGATGTTCTTCATAAGTGTAAGTTTGTCCCTGATGAGTGAACCGGTGGCGAGATTGCATAAGAAAGAAACCTTGAGAGGAACCAGACTCAAGAGGGAACTACTTCCTCATCTGGGTGGCACCATTTATTGTCCATTTATTACATTATTGGATGGATTGTTATTATGATCCACTAATTAAGATGTAAATGATTAAAATCTAATCTAGACAAAGAAATTTGCTGTCCCAGTTTGCTGTGATAATAACCTCCACTCTTCTGGGCAGATGTTCCACTACATTTTGAAAGATTTGTGGGGATTCTTTAAGCCACAAAAGGTGAAAGTAAAGTGAGGTCTGATGTAAAGTGAGGTGAGGAGGTCTGAGCGCAATCTCAAAGGTTATTAGTAGGTTTGAGCTCTATAGCAGAAGATCTTCCACTCTCACGTCAAGTCAAGCCGAGTGTATTTCTATTGCGCTTTTCACAACAGACATTGTCTCAAAGCAGCTTTACAGAAATCAACAGTTAAGGTGAACGATGTGTATTTACCCCTGATGAGCAGCCGTGGCGACTGTGGCAAGGAAAAACTCCCTTAGATGTAATGAGGAAGAAACCTTGAGAGGAACCAGACTCAAAAGGGGAACCAATCGTCATTTGGGTGAGATCAAGAGTGTGATCATAAATCTTTCAACAATACAGAACACTGGAGAGTGAGAACTAACATGAGCACTGGAGTATAAGATTATAAGTAAATGTTCTTTCTACAGTCTTTATGGTTATAAAACTAGGAGCTACTGAGCATAACATTTGTGATAATCACAGATCCAGCATCAGCTTCTCCATGCCTAGCCTTTAAACACTCCAGGAGGTCCAATGTCAAAACTCCACACATGTAGTGGGATCCAATTGGCACTGGTACGTCTCTAGATGGTTCGGGATGTTTGCGAGTTCGGCATCTACTTCTTCAAAGGTCCATATGCTCACCAAGCATAAATTCATGGAACTGGCTTTGTGAAAAGGGCATTGTGATGCTGGAGCAGGTTTGGGTCTCCTGGTTTAAATAAAGGGAAAATTTCATTAAGATCATGTGAGTTCAATTTTGTGGTAAAAGTTTGGGAAAGAACCACATATGACTGGCATCCCAATGCTTTTGTGTATATAGTGCAGGTTTCCACATCTGTTGCTTGGCTGTTGTTTGGAAATCCACCTAATTAGTGACATCTCAGGTTTATTACAGCAGACTTTTGAGTCACTTGTCAGTTTAATTGGGATTATTGACTGTGAAAGTCGGATCAAAAATGAACCGCGGGACTAAAGCACGTCGCTCGAGGCTCCGTTGTTCTAAAACCGCGAGTCTTACTTAGTAGAAACATCTCGTGTGCAACTTTCCTGATCTTCCTGACACTTTTACAGCATCTTCACCCATCAGATCGTCTTGCTATTATTTTTATTTCACACCAAAGTGCCTCAACAATATCTCAGGAAAAAAAAAAAAAAGAGAAATATATCAAAGAGGAGCAGAAGCTGAGCTGTCGCGGACTGAACGTAGTTACATCAGCAATGTTTGATGTTTTATTTACAGCAGAACGTAGGCAGCAGATTAGCACTTAACAGCCTCGGTAAACACATGCTGTCGCTGGTAAACAGCTCCGAAAGACGAACACTTCACTTTATGACGGTTTATTTGGGATTTTTTTTTTTTCACGTAAAGAATAAAAACACATTACCGCTTCACCTGCATCAGACTGCCGTCGTCTCCGAGGTGACCGAAAGACCTCCGAAATGTCCTGTACATGTTGTGATGTGCTTCTGAAAAACTATCGTTTCTTTCATTTTGTAAAAAAAAAACATTTGTAGATATATATATTTTTTTTTGACCAGAAGTATTGGGACACTCTATGTTTTTAGTCATTCGTGGTTCTTCAATAAACTGGTACCCCAAAGATGGAAACATACATTTGTGTAGGACGTCTTTGGATAGAGTAGAGTAGCAGTACAGTTTCCTTCACTTGAAGGGAAAATAAAGCTCCATGAAGACCTCAACCCTATTGAACAATGATTGAACTTTGCACCCCAGGCCTCCTCTCCTCACCTACATCAATACCTGACTTTACTAACACACTTGTGTTAGTTTTGAAAATCTAGTGAAACATCTTCACAGAAGCTCATTATAACAGCAGATGGAGACGAGTATGCTCAGGTGTCCACAAACATTTCCCCTAATAGTGTATCTCAGCTTCAGTTTGCATCAGTTTAGCAGCTTTTATCTACAAACAAAAGCTCAAAAACCGCTGCAGAAGCGGGCATCACGAAAATGGATTCATGGCCATCCCTCTGAGATGCTCTCGGATCCGAGCGTGATTGCCGAATAGCGGAGGAGATGAAGACCAATGTTCCAATCCAACAACAACAAAAAAAAATGCTGCATATTTTAATATTGGGACAAACAAATAGACCTCAAGTGCTCATTTATTTAGTGCTGTCTGCTAACTAATCGCCATAGCAACACCGTCCAGCACTTTACACATCCTTCAGCAGTCATCGAACATCGGAACGACCTGCTGCCATGGCGACAGAGCATGATGGCTGACGAACGACACCGGGACGCCGGATGTGCGTGGGTGTTTGAACCCCCCTGACTGAGCCTGGACAACTTTTCTTCACAGAGGGCCTCAGGGACGAGCGCTAATTAATATATTTCAAGGTGTATTACAGTGCAGATCTCATCGCTTGGAGGAGAAAACAGAGCCAAAGCTCAGTACTTCAGTGTTGCTTTACGGAGCTGTGGGTGGCGTTGAAGAGCTTCCTGAGCAGAACAGGTTAACATGAGTCATGCTTTCTATAATTCATAGCACAGACTTATGATTAGTGTGTAGTGCTGCGGAGACTTAAAGCGAAAGAGACACTTTATATATATATATATATATATAGTATCAGTATATACAATTTTTTTTAGTATTTAAGCAAAATTATTTCAGTTTAAATACTATAATTTATTTACATTTTCAAGTGAGAATTCAAATACATGCAACAAACCCGGAATGGTTTAAAGCCACGTTTATTTCATTTAAATAATTGACAAATGATTCTCTGAATTCTCACCAAAAAAAAAAAAAAAAAAAAAAGAATATATGTAGATTATTCTGGATCAAGTAGATGGATCATCGCTTGTTTTTGCTTTTTCTTTACGTAATTATTTTTTTTATTTTTTTTATTAATTGCTTTATTTTTTACCAAGTGTTTGTGGATTTTAGGTCAATTAATGTAGGCGGTAAAAAAAAAAAAAAATAATAATAATTTTTTAAAATATATATACTGATAAATAAATTATATGTAAAATGTTTCATCTCTAACAGTTTGAATTCCAAGTTTGTATTTTTCAGCCATTTACTGTATACTTGCATAAATTTGTATTTCTTCCACATTGCATATGCGTGTGCTTGTTCATTTCAAGCGGCCTTCACTGCATCGTAAATGGAAAACACACGGTGTTCAATTGTAACGGTGCCGAAAATAAAAGAAATCAACAAAACCAAATATTATCTACCCATTTCCTAAATTCCACTCGGAAACTCTTGCTAACCTTGTAGACACACACGTTCATCACTAGTCAAAGTCTTTTCTAGACATATGTTCTTCTACCCCAATTTGTTACCACAAAGTTTTTAATCATTTAGAAAAAAATAAAAAGCCTGAGTGTTTTTCATTCATGGTAGATAATCTCTTTTCTACCTGAAGGCAAAACTCACCGCCCCCAGTGGCTATCGCCGCCCCAGTGGCTGGAGGAACATATCACTGTCTCCAAAGAGAGGCTCAATTAAACATTAACTACATCTAATGATGCTGAGTGTATTGTTTTTTACAAAGTGACCACATTGTCTTTCGAGTAGATTTGCACAGTGGAGAACAGTGTATCAGCTCTCAGCTACAGTTACAGCACCATGGAGAAATGAGAACCCCGAGCCTGAGGTACAGATAATTCATCATCATTTGACTGCATATTAAAAAACAAGCCTCATCATGAGGATCCAAAATTTATGTTTAATTTGCTGCAGAAGTGTTTGAGTAACTGCATCGCAAATGCAGATAAAATGAACAAAATAGTTTAATGTTATGAAGGATATAAAAACTTTTACAAAATGTTTTTCCATTATTCTTTTCACATATATTATTTCCATTATTTGGATGATTCCATGAGCAAAAAAACAGCATGCATTTCAACAATATTAGCATTTGGAATAAAAAATATTTTTATAATTACATTTTTAAAGGCAGATTTGTGGAAAATGTTTGACTTTTACATTAGTAACTGGACTTTATTATTAAAATAGTAACTTTATTATTTTCGTTTTTTTATTCAATATTCTCTATTACATTTTTATTAATATTTAATTATTTTTAATTAAATGTTTTTGTTAATTAAAAAAAAATCATTTCAGTCTATTATCAAATATTATGACTATTGTAAATAATTCATAAGAATAAATATATATTTAAGGTAATTATGTAAAGTCATGTCCTAAAGAACACAAGAGTTTAGACTTGACTTTTTGAACATCCCATCCTACATTTAGTCCCCGTTTGCTGTTATAATGACCTCCAGTCTTCCGGGAAGATGTTCCACTAGATTTGGGAGTGTGTTTCTGGTGATTTGTGCTCATTTAACAACACAGCTCTTAGTATAGTCAGGTACTGATGTAGGTGAAGTGTGGAGGCCTAGGGTGCAGTCAGCATTCCAATCTATTCCAAAGGTGTTCAGAAGGGCTTGAGGTCAAAGCTTTATAGCAGGAGATCTTCCAATCCAGGATTTGGGTCTCCTACTCCAAGTGAGGGGAAAAGGTAATGCTAACGCATCCAAAGATGTTCTACACAATTGTGTATAGCCAACATTTTTGGTACCAGTCAACAGAAGAACTACATATGACTGGAAAGTCAGGGGTCCCAAAATATGTTCCATATAGTTACTTTCTCCTGCACTAGGATTTCTTAAACATTTCATACAGAGAAATAATACGTTATTTATTTTTGAAGTTAAAGTGGAGCTGTAGGGGATTGGCAGAGCCAAATGTGAAGTTTTTAGTTGGTTATGTAATTAGGTTGTTATTAAAGACACTTTAAAAAATGGGGCATAAATGACAATAATATCAAATGTCTCTCACTTCAATGACAGGTATTACTGAAAAAGGCCTTATTGTTGCACTTCTATCTCTTTTCCCATTGTTATGAACTCAAAATGACTAAAAGTTGCCTGATTCATCCCTCTGAATGGAGTTCTCTTCAGTTGGAGACCACTCACTACAGCTAATGATGAACAATCTGATGATCCATGAGTTTTTTGTGGAGCTTTAAATCCAAAAACTATGAAACTTATTTATTATGACTATAATTAATTGAGTTTGTCTCGATGGTTCATGAGCAGATTTGCAGTAACGCGTTTATCTGTGAACAGTTAATAACCTGAACAATAAAGGAACTTCAATGAATGGATATTCTCATCTCAGTTTTTGAAGACTAATTAATGATGAAATTTATATTTGTTCTCTATTTCATTCTGTCAAGCTGTTTTGAGACAATGTCTGTTTGATGCTTCAATCATAAAGGCAAAAAAAACAATGCAGCATGCACTCGAGTTTAATGTTCGAAAAATGCTAACGAGGATAATATTTTTCATTGTTGCTCTTCAAAGTGTTTTGACCCACAGCGTTTCCTTAAACATGAGAAATGCACTGATAATTACGACACCCCTATCGGAACCTGCACCTTCTGTTTCCTGTGTCATGCGGTTTAAATGGAAGAAGAAATGCAAATGATCTCATAACAAACAATCGTGATATTGTTGGACTCGGCTGTTAGCGGTGCTGCTTATGAGTGTTGTGCCTGAGTGGCATCTCAATTAATTCCCATTTCATCTCCATTTGATTACGTGCTGAATTAAAGACTAATTGGCTTCAGAAGGAAAGACTGAATAATAAATGATCTTGAGATGAAGTGCGATGTCCGACACTCTCGTTCCACACACGAATTGAGCGAAATGGAATAAAAGGAATCCTGGAAATCTATTTCTGAAGCTTAGGTGACATCTCTCTACTGGAGTTTCCCTTTATTTCCAGTGTACTCTACAGTTCTTGGTCTAAAATGTACCTTTTTAAGTGTTAATTTGATATAACAGTAGGGAAGAGTATGGCAAAGGTTGGTTGGACTTGATACTCAAGTACTTGGTAGATGAATAAATAATTTTACTGCCTGTTCCTTTGAAACAATATCATGCCATTAATATGTGGATTCTGATTAGTAAGATGGTATTGGTTGATTTTCTATAATAGCAGCTCTAACTGTAGGTCCATCTTTATTTCAACCAACAGGTAAACCCACTATATGGACTGAAATATTGTGACTTTTTTCAGCCATATGTGGTTCCTCCCCAAACCGATACCACAAAGTTGTACAGTCTTCTACAGTCAGTTGACGTTGTGGAACCAGAAGCTACTGAGCATAGCTCAACATCTGAGATCATTATAGATCCAACACCAACTCCTAATGCCAGAGCTTTTAAAATGTTCAAAGAGTCCCAATGACCAAACTCTACATAAAGTGGGATCCAAATGGTGCTGGTACATCTCTTGATGGTTCGGGATGTTTGTGGAGTCTGCATCTACTTCTTTGACGGTCCATAATCTTAATGAGCTGGCACACAACTGGAGCCGGCACAACCTCATAGTGCTTTAGGATGGGTAGAGAAAGTGAAGCAGAGGAAAGGATTTAGTGTAGCTGATGTTCAAATTATTAACAAGCACAAGTCGATAATGTGCATTTGATCAGATGTACTGGAGCACAAAGTTGGAGCACAAAGTTATGAAGTATGGTAGTCCCCCACTTAAGATGGAGATTTGTTCTGATGACCCCATCATAACTTGAAAATAAGTCGAGACATGGCCTAGCCTAGCCAGGAATCTTAAAGAATGGTGTTCAGTATGGGGTAATTTACTGTGAATATTTAATAATTGTACAAGTTACAGTACATAATTTAGCAAAGCAGAACAAATTACACTACCCTAATGTATAAACTTTACAGTATATACAGTTCGTATGTGGGAGCAGACACGTGGATGAGTGCTGCTTCACGAGTGGAGGGCGGAGCTTATGCTGCTACGTTTGCCTGCTGCACAAAACTTCTAATATTTTTTTACATTTTGTCGTATTGTTATTGTCATTGGTAAGATCGAAAAATCTAAATCAAAAAGTCAAACCACCGTAACTTGGGGACCATCTGTACTTTATCCAAACCTCAAAAGACCCAACATATACCATGTTCAAAAACTCCTGAATTTTCCCTCCCTGTCCTCACCTCTCACAGTTCCCACTTCTAAACAATTACAGGAGTGCCACGGTGCTGATTTCCAGATATGATTCGACGTGTACAGTCGAACGCCCCACGGCCAGACGAAATGAAATCTCTCTCAGCCGGCACACAGACTCCCTGACTTTAATTAAGACCCATGTCTTAGGGGGCAGAGCTGTAGAAAGTTTACTTCTCTCCAGTCACCAGGGACCTTTGAGCTGAACGCTTGACTGACTTTGACCTCCCGTGACTAAGACGGATGAGGAGACCTCCCTGAACTCCTCCACACCCTGAGTGCTGA
Source organism: Silurus aristotelis (assembly GCF_946808225.1). Lineage (NCBI taxonomy): Eukaryota > Metazoa > Chordata > Actinopteri > Siluriformes > Siluridae > Silurus > Silurus aristotelis. The sequence continues at coordinate 21,686,979 of NC_139591.1, forward strand.
GGTTTCCTGTCTTATTTCATCTAAACCCTCTTAATCTAACTTCAGGATCTATCTGCAGACTACAGTCTAATGTGGGCCTATTGTTTCTGCCCCCAAAAGTACTATGTGAGTCATAGTTTTAAACTATTTTAAGCTCTAGAACTGCATTCTGAGCTTTTGTGAGATCTGATTTGTGAGCCATTAAACTAGCTTTAAAAGAACTATCAGGTTCCCTCATGCTAGCAAGCTGGCTAGTGTTACCAAAGAAGTTACAGTCATTTGAGATATAAATCGTGAAAAATGTACAACGTAAAAAAGCTCAGATTAGTGGTGATTAGTTCTAAGATGTAAAAATACTTAAAAATAAAATAAAGACTTAAAAACTGTCTATGAAATCTTGTCAGATGAACTCTTTTATCTAGATACAATAGCTAATGTTTGCAGTCAATGTTATTAATATATTAAAATATGACCCGATCATATCTTGTATATTGTATGGCTAATGTTAACTGTGAATATGTAATAATGTTTAAGGATCTCTATAAATATCAATTTAAGCTAAACTACAAATATGGCTTCAAAATCCTTTCAGAAACCTTGAAAGGAGGTGAGCTTTATCATCAAGCTAAAGTTTGCAGTAAATATGATAAAAATGTCAGAAATATGACCTAAAATGATTAGCTTGTTTAGCTAGCTGGCTACAATCCAAAAGGTAGTATTTTAGTATGCAGAAATATAACTAAAAATTCAGTCAGAAATCCTGTCCAGTTAGCAATTTAATATTAACAGTCACTGACATGGCTAAATGATGTAAAATCTTGTCAGATTATGCTAGCTGTGTAATACCCATCTATAAATATGAGTTAAAAAGCCTCTCAGAAATCTTTTTAGGTTCACGGTTTGAGATGAGCTCTTAGCTAACTAGCTAATGTTGACAGTCAGTGCAATTAACATCTCCAAATTCCAAGATTTTTCATAGATATCTTCTCAGATTTGCTCATTTAGATAGCTGGCTAATGTTAGCTGTAAATATCATTAGGATCTATAAAATATAAACTTTAGATAAGCTATAAATATGGCTTTGAAATCCTTCCTTGAAACTTGAACTTTTTTGGCTAGCTGATGTCAGCAGTCAATATTATTCAGTGTGTTGTTATAATAATAATAATAATAATAATAAGGTACCTTGTTAGATGAACAGATTAAGCTAGCTGGCTGAAGTAAGCTATGAACGTTGTTAGAATCTATAAGCATTAATTGAAAATCTTCTCCAAAATGTTTGTGTTGCTAAAAATAGTAACACACAACACACTGACTGACAGAACTCAATTGTGGAGCTGGCAGGTAAGAGTTAAGATGAAAATCATCTGCAAGATGCTAGTCATGATGATTGCATGGATGGGGAAAAAAAATAAATAAATGTGTGAGTCATCACTCCCTACTCAGTAAGAGAGATGGGTGCAGGAGAGGCACCACCGAGGTAAGAAGAACGGATTAATGCAGAGGCGTTCCTGAATGTTTGTCACTTCTTTTGGTCTTTGTGAACCAGAGGATGAAAGCTGGTGGTGAAGGATAAAGAGATGACATGAGATATTAGCACGTCTGTGGTTTAGATGCGCACGAGGCTCACTGAGGAAGTAAGATATGCACAGAGATGAGAGTGAGGAGGAATAAAATGAAGCAGCTGTGTACAGTGGGAGGAGGGAAAAATGTTCCATGAAGAATAATTTCCTGCAATATTGTGAATACCAGTGGGAAAAGTCTCTGACAGACAACCTCCCAGGCTTCTTTCTCCAAGCAAAAAAAAATCAAGGTATATATTGGTCTATTGGTCTGTTATAGGAAAATAATCAAAAGATAGCCTGTTGGTTCTGCTGAAGTTCCTGTTATTTGTTAGTTGATTCTTTTCCCATATCACAATCACAAAAATGTACAGCTTTACCTCTGACTTGAACTGGAGACTCCTTCCAAAAAATCTTAAGTAAACATTTTTTTTTAAGGTTCTATTCTTAAAAAAATCAAAAATCAGTTTATCAGAGATACACTACATGGAGCACTGGCTATACAAGTCCATCTGTAACTTGTTACTATAGGAGCGCTAATTTATTAGAACATTAACATAAACTTGCGATTTGAGCAAAAACTGTGTGTGAACAGCAGGAGCTTGTTCAAGGCCTGGCCCGGCCTGCACCTCCATACTTAGCGCTAATCTCACCCTGAGACTCTCGATCTGGGAAGCATGCCACACTGAATGTAGATTAGCACAGAGCTAACAGGGCACTCCTGCAGGGTAATAAAGGGCAAAACTACTCAACAACCTTTTTACAACTTTTATTTTAAAACTAGGACACTGCTATAACTTGTACACGACTGACTGGAAGCTGTCTGTCCATATATAATTTTCTCCTCACTAAACTGTTTGTCGAGCGCAATCTCTCAGCATCGCTGCTGCTACGTGAATATGACGTATCGCAACACTATGGAGACTTAAGTAAATTGATGATTTGCTGCCTGCCTGAAGCAAAGAATAAAAGCAGACTATCTGTACCATATTGAATTGCATTTCGTCATATTTTTCTCCATTGCATTGTGTTGTAATAGGGGTTAATCGTATCGTATTAGTAGCTGCTTTATATGTACCTTTAATGCATTTCTGGCTATGCATTGAGATGCAAATTGTGTCAGCCTCAGTTATGGGGATGTACATCCTTAATATTTTATATACCGTATATAAAATTTATCACATAATTTACATTTATGTTTTTGGTATTTTTCTTAACCTTTGCCAACAATCTTTGAATATCCTTAATAACGTGAAAACTAGCATTAAATGGTATGATATCTCTCTAAACTCCTGAGAGCTCCACTCTAGTTGATTTTTCATTCGAGCCCCTAATGATTGATTGGGATAGTCATCTATAAACATTAATTCTTTTGTCATTCAAATATTTTCGGTTGGATTTAAAGTAAGATTTTGGATGTTCATTGGAAGAACCATTCATAACTATTTCAGTCTAATATTAAAAATCTCCTTTTGTAATCCTTAGCGATGTTTCTTGTACACATAAAATAAGTATTTGCAATGATTGAAGTTCAAAACAATAGATTCTATAAGACTACATTGTCTTTTAGAATCTGCTGTAATGTTTTCATTTGGAAGCATTTATTTATTCACAGCTTGCTTTGTAAATTGGCTGATAGACAGGTTCCTGTAGTTTAGCCCTAATCTCACGAAATAGAAAAAAAATAGCATTGAGAGTATTTATAGGTATTTAACTTGCTTTGTTCTATTTGGATATAAGGTTGGTGTCAGGTTGCCATTTTCAGTGACAAATTCCCACACCATCGCAAAATCTAATTCCATTTAAGGTCATTTTGTACATTGTTCTGGGGTAAAATAAGGAGCTGGTAATGAAATGTGACTCAATGACCCAATAAAGGCCAGCGAGTGGACTCTTAGCTATTATCTGTTATTTCATTGAAACAGAATTAATAGTGTTTTCACTGCATGTGTTGTATAGAAGGTCCGGATATTGTTTATAACTGCTTGAGCTGGGTCCGTGCCCGATTTATTTGTGGCCAAAATGCAGGTCATGGTTATTTATTGCGCTGGAGAAAAAGTGTCAGCAGTCCATGCCAAATGAGGTACAAAAAATGCCCCAAGAAAAAACAAACAGTTGCTGCAATCAGCAATAGACAGGAAAGAACAGATCAGATAACTAGCCATAAAGTAAAAATCAAAAGACCAAGCAAATCCAGCATTCTTTAAACTGGACTGTACAGAGCTGTACAAGTGTCATGAGAGAAGATTCTTTTGGAAGACCTTTAATAGCGGGAGAAAAACTTTCAAGCAGATGCTAAATAATGGCCCTCAGAGTATACAAACTTTTATACTGATTTAACATGTAGTATAGACGTCTTAAATACAGTGAGCTGTTTTACTACATCTCATTAAAAACCTTAAAAGTTTATTTGCTGATTTCCACCAGCTGTCTAAGGGCCAGAAAAAGCACATAAGAATGTACAGAACATAAAGTCTGCAAGGATGAAATTGAGCAGGAATGATGGAGAAGCTGTGGCGAAAGTTCTAAGTGTAAATTTGACACGTCAAACTCTCCAAGAGCTGTTATTGTGGAGAATCACTTCACTGACTTTCCTCCTAACTTAAAGCACTAATGCAGACTGTCTCTCTCTCCTTTTCTTTTCCTCTAAAAGCCACTCCAGAGAAGACTCAGCAGGGCCCGAACTCCATTACCTCATAAGGGCAGAGCAAGAAAAAACCTTGGAACTCTCCTGATTAGAGGAGGTTAATGTACTCTGACAGAACTTTCCTTTGGGTGTTCCTGCTAACTCCTTCCTTTGTGCATCCATGAAGCAAGAGCTAGAGATGAAATCATGAGCATGTGGATGTCTTTGAGATTGCTCTATTAACCAGCTGGCTAGTGGAATCATGAACCTGTCAAGCTGAAGGCTCCTAGGCCAGTCGAAAGGGTGTCACTGGAATAGGTTTGTTGCCAAACTTCTAACAAGGTTTCCTGGACTAGCAAGGAGCGAGGACAGGGCTTTATTGTGTAGAGTAGTGCTTTATTGTGTTTATAAAGTGCACTGGGATGTTAGATCTGGTTTGAGGTTAGATTGAAAAGATCATAAAGTTCAAGCAGTTCTTGCGAGTACCATAACTCTAACCTCAAGTAAATACAAATGTAATGAAAGAGTGGACAGATGTGGTGAGGTATGTTTATTATATAGAGAAAGTTCTTAAAGCAAAAGGATGGATCTGGGAAATACTAACCAGGGTCACACTGTGATCTTTAGAAGCTGGGTGAGAGCATTTTCAAAATGGCAGGTCTTCTGGGGTGTTTATAGTATACATTGGTTAGTTTCTAAGGCTAACCAATTCGTCAAAATGGGTTTGAACTATTTCTTTTTTTCACAACGGGGACCTACACAACACCAGGCAGGTGGTTTTTATGTTATGATCAGTATATATTAAGGTGCAATGCAGTCCAACTATCTGTATTGACATATGAGCACATTAAATTGTATTAATTTCAATTCATCTTACCAATATTCCCCTGGGATCACTGGAGATACCCTGCCAGAGGTAATGATATCAAAATAGCTGTCTCTGACAGTTCATTGACCTCAGCTACATCACTCATGAATCAGGGGAGTCCAATTGGTGTGGGTACAGGTTTTCATTCCAACCAATCAAGGGCCTGGTTGAGGTAGAAAATCATTAGATCTTTTATTTAATAGGTCATTAGGGTCAACATTATTGCAGCATTGCATAAACCAGATAGCGATGACAAACACAATGAATAAACAAGAATAAATTCAGAATCCAAAGGATTTGACCTAATTAGGAAAACGTAAAATCAAGGCAATCAAGTGTCATAGGCAAGAGGAACAAAATAAGGGTCAAATGGGTTCTGAAACGTTAACTTGAACTCAATAAGCCTTTAAACACTAGTCTAAATAAGAGGGACCTGGAGCTATTTCAAAGACTGTCAACTTTCTCAGTGCTCCAAGGAAAGGCGATATTTTGAATGACATGGTGAGTGTGTGTTAGCTACACTTAGTCTTCAAATACAGGGTCTGAAAAGAGGCCAAGCAACTTTGCCAAAAGGAAAACAGCCAGGCTGATTGACTCCAGTGTATAACCTTTATCCTAAAGTAAAGCCTCTTGAGTCAGCTTATAGCGTGCCAAAGTGTTATGTTAAAAGATGCTAGTTTGCACGGCTCAGCAAATTTGCGTGCCTCTCATCTGTTGGCACCTCGACTGAAGCTTTGCTTCCATGCTCATTTGTTTGGCCTCATTGGGTCAGTAATGAAGTCTGGCCGAAGGGCAAGCATTATGAAAAGTGGCCTCTGTTTATTCCAATCTGACAGCCTGCTTCGGAAAGCGCATTTAGCAGAGACGTATGGGGAATTTTCCAAATGTGTGGGCACTAATTTTAATGCAGGCTGTCAGCTTAGTTACATGGACATTTTTCACATTTTCAGGCCTCCCCCTTTGCTATGTTTGAAAGCTCAAATGTGAGTGGACATGACTATTATTCTCATGTTTGGTGCTTGGATTTTCTGTAGCTGCCTAATTATCCAATGCCACAATGAATATGGGTCAACAATATGAATATGGGAATATTGCTTACTGCTATGGAATCAGTTCCAACAAAGATAAATACTTATTATTTTTAATAATAATTATTAGCAAAATAGTCTGATTCGCAATACAAACAAAAGTCCACAGTCAGAGGCACACAATTGTATATCATGTCAATGCGGTGGCATAAAATGTTCCCGTTATTTGTACCAGGGATACCTCTACACCTAACTACCATTAGGGGTCGCCACAGCGGATCATCCGCATGTTTGATTTGGCACGTTTTTACGCTGGATGCCCTTCCTAACGCAACCCCTCCCATTTATCCGGGCTTGGGACCGGCACTGAGAGTGGCTGGGGTTGGTTCCCTGACCGGAGATCAAACCCGGGCCGCAGCGGTGAGAGCGCCGCATCCTAACCACTAGACCACCAGGGAACTAGGGCTACCTCTACACTAATCCGAATAAATTTGAAAATGCAGTTTTTGTCCAAAAACGCTCCGCATCCACACTGTCGGTTTCAATCATTTTCAAAAGTTGCTCATCCAAACTGAAACGTCTGAAACGTCCCTGTACTGCGTCATTTTCCCCTCACGTTTATTTGCTTCAAGACTCTTTGAAACTATGCAGCAATGTCAAGAAAAGGCGAAGTCACATGCCTAAAAGCATTTTAAAAACGAATCCACATTGTACAACAGCGTTTTCAAGTTTAGAGTGCTTACAAAGTTTTCGTTAACTCAGTGTGCACGAAATGTCAAAATGGAGAAGAAAAAATATGTATTTTCAGATGAAAACCTGCTGATATAGAGCTTTGAACTCAACCCTGTCTGCACTAGAGGCCTTCTCAAAACTCTTGTCTATATTATGTATGTAGCAATTAGCTTCATTACGTTCTATAGCTAAGTACTGCAGGTAAAATCGTAAAGACATTGTGCACAATTGTGTGCCATTTTTGTGTTTTTTGTGTTAGCAGTTCAAGAAAAAGCCACATATGGCTGAAAATGTCAGCTTTCCCAATACTTTTATCCATATATTGTATCTACAATGATCTAACAAAACCCTAGAGAGCTACAACAAACAACCCATTGCAAGATGGATACATAAAAGAAAGTAATGCCAGAGGGTGAGATCATGAGACCATCCTTCATTCATTTAATCAGTGATGAAAAAAAAATACCACCAGGGACCTTTTCATACTGTCAAGGATTGGCACGCGCACACCCCAACAAAGGCCAGAATGGCGTTCAATTAAACCAATTGGAAATCCAAGTCTTGACTTTATACCCGCGTTTCAGTGTCGAGGGTCTCCAAAGGAAGTGGTTGTCAGGTAATTTAAGAAAATAAAGTGCCATTTAAAGAGTCCAATTTACAAGAAAAGGTAGGAAATTTTAGGCTAATCGTTTTTCTCCATGCACCTTTTCTTTTATGGATGGGATGCATAAAAGAACGCAAGACTACAGAGTGGCATGGTGTATGATTGCTTCTTGGGTTCAAAAGCTAGGAAAAAAAATATGGGGAATAGAGTGCCATTTTCATGAAAGGTTAGCTGTCATGTAACCTCTTTCAAAGGCCTTTCTTGCACAGTTGAGAAATGGAGGCAAGCAGTCATGCCACAATTCCCTTGAAAGAAAAGAGCTAGCCAATTCAAAAGCTGGAGAAAAAGACTCAAACTCAAACATTAACAAGGCCAAGAATGAAGAAAAGCTCTGTCGTCTCAACACCTGAAGTAGTTTCTCCTCTTGTACATATTGATTACAATGTTTAGTTTCAACACAAAGTCTGGTGATGTTTTTTTTTCTCATTTTTGTCTTATACACGTTGCATTAAGAAGATTCTTTGCATTAAGAGAGACGCGGAAATTCAAGATTAGAAATTTGTTTAGACCGACCATGCAGGTAGGACGTTTTTGGAGACAAGGTGGCAGAATAGAGGCACAATTCAGTTTATAAATATATAAAGGGAGGGTGTAAATTGGAGACAGGTGAAGGTGATTAGTATGAAGGCGAGATGCAGCGAGTTTGCTGAGTGCCCAGAGGGGGCGTGGCCGGTGGTTCCCTGACAGATGTGCTTTAATCAATAATATTTGATGTAAATCTCTGCAGATTTAAAGTTTCAGAAAAAGATGAAAGGAGAGAGGAAGAGAGAGAGAGAGAGAGAGAGAGAGAGAGAGAGAGAGAGAGAGAGTCACAAAGAACATTACAGAAAATCAATCACACCATCTCTTTCCCCAGCTTTCTTGGAACGCTTCCCTTTGCTCTCCCAGTTGTTTTCTTATAAGCGTTTCTTTATTGATTCTTGTTCCCCCCTTCGCCTTTTTCGTGAGCCGACCTCTGTGCTTATTTTTTTTTAACAGATTCTCCAGCGAACGTGTCTGGAAAAGAAAGCTTCGACATGTTCAAAGAAACAACCCATTTTTTATTTAGTATAAAAACAAGCTGCTTTTTAAAAAAAAAAAACTAAACAAAAAAAACGCCACAATATTGTGCTAGTTTACAGATGTGATCTGAAGATGGCTTTCTAAATCCTGGGATTTGACCTTCAAAATGACCCTAACAAAAAAAAAAAAAAAAAAAACATGTCCTACTATTCACCTTGCACACTGATAAAATTAATATATGTGTAGAACAAATTAGCCAGTCAAGTGAGAATTTCATCTTTGGGTCTTTATTAAATTTGAGCAAGAAGCCAGGTAGAATACATTCAATTAATCAAACTCTCCTCCCTCTCCAGACTAGGGACAGCTCTAATTAAATAAAAGAGGTTGGAGAAGATCAGCTAATATTAAATCAGTACAGATAAAAAAAAAAACAGAGCTGCACAGAAGCGAGGGAGTGGGAAATCCATTATCAAAAGAAAAGCAATAGTCCATTTCCATTGCTGTTCAGATTTGAGAGCTTTCATGAGTCAACACTCTGCTTTTCACCCCTCCATCTGTAAACCAGTGCACTGGAAACGGACCCTTGATAACCTTTTTTTTTTTTTTTAGAACATCGAGAGAATATTTAATGATGGCACATCTTAAAGTCAAAGGCTTCAAATTCTAATCACCAGCACAAAAAGTTCATTAGTGAAATAAACCTACTGGGTTCCCAAATAAAACTCTGAGTCACAACAGGTCCTGAAGCAGACACAGTGTGAAACTTAGAATTTATACAAAAAAAAAAAAAAAAAGCGGGAGAGAAAATAACAAAAAGCAAATCAGGTCAATCAGTCCACATACTGAACAATGCAGAATAAATAACATCAAGTAAAGGAATGAAAGTCAAAAGACCGTGGGCATGGATGAGCAGGTGTGTATGTAGGCTACAGGTTAAACAGGTAACAGGTGCTGGAGATAATCAGGTGAGTGGGAGGGATTTAAAGTTTGGACTGGATTCTGGTATGGCGTTGTGTGCAAAACATAATAGAAACATGAAAAACTCTTGTAAAACTCTTTCTTGTAAAGTTTGGATGGATGGATGGATGGATGGATGGATGGATGGATGGATGATGGATGGATGGATCTATCTATCTATCTATCTATCTATCTATCTATCTATCTATCTATCTATCTATCTATCTATCTATCTATCTATCTATCTATCTATCTATCTATCTATCTATCTATCTATCTATCTATCTATCCATCCATCCATCCATCCATCCATCCATCCATCCATCCATCCATCCATCCAATCTTTTCCACAAAGGGCCTGAGTGTAGGCTGATGTGGGCCTGCACCCCCACTGGCCCTTTGTGGAAAAGATTGGACACCACTGGATTAGACATTTAGCTTCACAGGGTGCTCAGAGTCATGGTGTAATGTTGGTTATATACAGTATACAGCTAGGGTTTATCTTGTTATGTAATAATTTGATTTATTTTTGATTATTTGTACTCATAGTTGTAGCCACCATCCTCAGCGAATGCTAATTAGCTAATTAACAGCTTGTTATTAGCATGACATGGCCACTACTTCAGATTTTAGGTCATAGTGATTTTATCTGAACATCTCAAGCAGCTCAACATTTTTTGCAGCTCAGCAGGAAGACGGTTTTGATCATGATCTTCTTAAACGCTTTTAAAGAAATAGCCATTTTTCTGTGCCCTCTCTGTAAAATTGTGGATGTTTACCTCTCAGATGAGAGCTGAAAATGATAGTGCTTAGGAATGTGCAGGATGTGAAGGGTAGCGTCTTTGATTGCTGAGGTTAGAGTGCTCGCCAGTGTTTCCTGAAGCAAAGTCAACCCTGACATTCCATTCATATGGCTAAGGCTGGAGTGTGATTATAGAAAACATTGCACAAAGAACAGCATAAGGAGAAGAGGATTATGGGTTAAGGGAAATGTTTAAAACATTGGATTTAGACAAATTAGTCAGTGCTGAGACTCAGATTCATAGTATTTTGCCACAAGTGAGCTTACTGGCACTCATCACCAATGAAAATTAAATTTTGCAATGTTCTGAATGTTGAAAATGCTGCAAGACTGTGTTTATATATACAGTATATATCAGTGGTGGGTGGTCAGGGCCAGCAAAGCCTTCTCTGCTGGCCTAAACACTATCAGAAGCATTGACCTGCATTTACAACCTAAATTCTAATATTTGCTTCATTAAATTGTATTAATTTATTCCCAACAGTTTATTCTCTTCATTTGTAGTGTTTCTCTTGGCTGCACTGCTTCCAGTACGTGTATGTGGATGTTGGATTTTTTTTGTCTAATCAGATTTTAGCCTCTAGGTGCTGCCATGTCAATCTAATCTGCCCAGAGCCTTCAGAGTCAGTACTGCTGGCCTTTTTACCATAGTTTCTTAAGTAATAGCTCTGTTTCTTTAACCAGTCAGAGTTTAAATTTGCCTCAAAGGATAGCATCAGCATTTTTCCGTCTTCTGATTGGTTGGTCAGAGGGAAACTGTTACAGCCAAATTTGCAAAAACATGTGTATAGCTCTGCACACATTAATACATCTGAGTTAGACTTTTTTATGCCTACAGAGGAAGAGAAATTTATTTGGTCTCAGACATACTTAAAAATCCTTTTGCAAGAAAAGCTAGACATTGTGAGGAGGTCGTCAAACCTTTTATTTATTCACCACTTCCAGACCAGTGAATACGAGCGGTACCACTGATGATATATACGTATATATCATCAATTCATCCACCTGGTCTGACTATGTAAATTAAATTATGCTTTAAATAATGGAGATTATCACAAAGCAGCATCACAGAAATCCAGGTATCGACTGAATGTGTTCCACTGATCAAGCCAGAGGCAACAGTGAAATGAAAAAAACACTCTTTGCAGATGTAAAAGAAGAAACCTTGAGAGGAACCATACTTAAGTGAAACCCATTCTCTTGTGGTTGATGCTAGATAGTGTGATTACAGTATGTTTCATTAAATGTATACCATATAATTTACATATAATTGAGGAACTTTCAGTGCAATCAGTAAATTTTTACATAATATTTTTTGTCTAATGTCTGAATGTGACTTCAGTGTAAACTGTCTTTTTAGCTTCCTAGCAGTTTATAGGCTACCATCTCAAGGGTTACCATGAGGGTAGCATCAACAACAACCTTACAGCAATCTTCAGACTAGCCATCTGGGGCTATTATCAGCAGCAGTGAGCGATTCTAATCTTAAGGAGGCGCCTAGCAGAAAAAGAACATTTGTTCATACGGGTTCGAAGGCCAGGCAACTAATCAGGCAACAAGACTAACACATGTAACAGAAAGTGAGAAAGACAGAGAACACAAGTTTTTGGGTATGCTTTTATCTGATAATTGTTCAAGAAGATGCACATTGTGAACAGAGTTTAGGTCTAGCTCTTCTCCTGCAAATCCAGCTATTCCAATAAACAGGAGAGCATGAGGCACACTGGGACATGAAGCAGTCAGCCATGCCAGTGTCAACAAACCTGAGTCTACATGAGACAGGGGTAAGATTTAGCAAATCATGCAAGACCAAATGTTTACTCAGGTTCTGTGGGGTAAGAACATTCAGTGCTTTTTATAATGAAATGATATGCTAATGCAGTGCGGATAGGATCAAAGTTATATGGTCAAAACATTTGGTTTTTGTAGGAACTCTGTATAATGCATTCTAAACCTACTTACTTGTAAATCTACTAGAATCTCGAAGGAGCAAGGCATTACAGGGTCTTACTTTACTGTGGATGTGGCAGATCAGTGGTTACAGTGTAGGATTTCTAAACAGGAGGTTGCAGGTTCAAACCCCAGCTTCACCCAGCTGCCACTGCTGGGCCTTTGAGCAAGAACCTTAACCCTCATCTTTATAAATGATTGTTAAGATGTTCAGAATAAATGTGGATCTATTAAAACCATCATGTAGTGACATCATATTGCTTATCTTTGCTTTTTTAACTAAATAAAAAATATTATAATATAATCTACATACTGTAATTTCAACTGGTATAGCTAAATAGATCTTTAGAAAGCCATTACATCTTCAAAAAGCTTACTTCCAACTGCCTGTGGTGGGTAGATGTATTTTGTCTTGTTATATTATATTAGATTATATTGGATTAGATTAGAAAATTATTGTCATTGTGCTAAATACAAGTACAGGGCCCAATAAATGCAGTTAGCATCTAAATGTAATATATTCTTATAGCATAGCATAGCAGTGGAAGTCAATACCATGCTTACAAATAATTGTACCTTGATTTACTATACATGCAGAAAAAATCTGCACTGGGCCTGAAATATAACCTTGTGGAACACCTAACTATACATAATGCATATAAGCATATACATCTGCAAAATCATACTAAATGAAATAAGACCTGAGTCAGAACAAGCTGTTCCTTTAACAACATTTGTCTTGCGAGGAGAACATTATGATTGAATGTTATTAAAGTTTCACTAAGGTCAAGCAACACAAGTGAAAAGACACATCACACAGCATATTGGATTCTAAGAGTAGGTCATTTACCAATTTAACCAGCGCTGAATCAGTGATGACTCATTGATTTCATGTTAATTCCAAGCATGACCAACTGCTGTGCTATGACCTTTTCTATGATCATGGAGATAAAGGAAAGATTTGATAATAGTCTATATTTAGTCAAATGACAAATGTAGGTCTATAGTGCTTAGGGAGGAGTACATTTTCGAAGGTAAGGGATCTCCAGGGTGTCCACGAAGTGTCTGCACATAAAAAAAAATATTAAAAAAAATGTTTTTTTTTTTTTTAATTTTCACAATTGCTTTGAAAAAAAAAATGGCAAAGGTGTACAAGATGATTTGTAAATAAAATCACATTTTAGAAAAAGAAAAAGAAAAAGAAAATAAAAAGGGTTCATGTTTGGACACATACGGGAAACCCTGTGGTACATGTTGCTGATTTTGAAGAGGTAAATAATTTAATTAGTTTGGTCTGTTGAATGGGGGTAAATAATCCTAATTGCTAATTTAAAGTGCTTATAATATAATTGACAGACTTTTGCCTAATTATCTGAATTTTTAAGATAATCATTTTGAAATTCATCATAAAAAAAGCATGAAGTCATTTAAACTTAATACTGTTGGTATGTTCGGTTGTTGGTCTCGTAAGTAACTTTGCTATTCAAAATAAATACAGGAACATGTTTGATCTTCTACCATGGTGAAGAAACATGCTGTTTTAGTAGCATTAAGAGCCTGTAGGCTTTCTGTAGTTTAGAAAGCTGTTCTTCAATGCAATTTGGAATCTCTAATATAATTTTTCTTCTAAGTAGGGTTGCATTTTCTAGAGTTTAGGAGAATGTTTACCTAAATGAGGTTGGTCAAGTCAAAAAATGAGCCAATTAAGACTGACAAAATGTGTGCAAGAAATTTTTATTTATTTTAGGTAGAATTTTGGAATTTGGCCCTGAGGTATAAAAATATCAAAATATTTAAAAGTCTGTAAATACTAATGCTCATTAACTGTGGATGCAAAACAGGCGCAAGCATCACGTGACAGTGCAGTGGCTGATGGGAAATGTAGATTTTTTACATAATTCTGACAGATAACAAGAACCAATTTGTTCAATGGTACCACAATATTAAATTGTAACTATAAATTAATAAAACCTAGGAAAATAATTGTAAATATTAATAATGATATTTACCCAACCTTTTCAGTGAGTACTTTCCCACTCACCACATGTGATCCAGTCCTCTGATACCAACGCAACTGGCCAAGAATCCTTTTATTAATTGTTTTATGTTATAAATTATAACGCATCCAAAATGTGCTGTGTGAAAGCTTCTCCTTATTTTCAGCTGACTGGAGTAACTACATGAAATAAATTATGGAGGCTTTTCATTCCTCATGGGTGACATTCACACACACACACACACACACTCACACACACACACACTTCATGAACTCCCTCACGCACATTAAATGCCTCCACCCACACGACATCTGTTTACTTAAAGCACTTCAGTCTGAAATAGATAATGAAATCTAAAATGCGAAGTTTTGGTGGGAAGCTTTGACGGGAAACATTTACAGAACATCCACACTGATAAAAAGAGCTAAAACACAACAGGATGTGCTGCAGGAAATGATTCCACATGGATACGTTCATTTTTGGGGGAATTTTCTTATGTCCTGATGTGTTTTATTAGCGATTTGCTAATGATTACAGCCTATCACGTATTAATGTACGCCACGCTGTGGATTTTAACAGTGCATTAAATAAAAACATTTGAATTCTAAATAGCTTCAATCATCAACTGATGCTATATGAGATCTTCATTGTGGTGCAAATCCACAGGTAAATGTAGTTAGTGAGCAGAAGGTATTGGCACTAATGGAGTTAATGTGTGTGTGTGTGTGTGTGTGTGTGTGTGTGTGTCTGTCTGTCTGTGTGTGTGTGTGTGTGTGTGTGTGTGTGTGTGTGTGTGTTCGACCGGTTACTTATGTATACAGATTAGAAGTGTGTTTCTGATATGTTTCAGGATCATGCTCTGACACAAATACACAGTGTTGTGGGTTCTTTAAGACAAAATACATTGCCATGTAATACTGATATGATACTGGGTACAGCGAAATGGTCGCAGTGTCAGCATTAGATCGTTTCAGCGAGGCGTCAGCATATATTTCTTTGACACCTATGTACCTCCAGGATCCTTATATGAAATCCAAGAGCTAGTTCTCCTAATGCAAACAGTTTTCTTGTATTGTTTAAACCTTAGGTGCAACTAGATTCAAGTATATATGATTAATATACACATACTAGCATGAATGTCATGTCAAGATGTCATGACTGGTAGATTACTGTGAATAAAGCATAGGTCTGATATGTGCTTAGAGGAACAATGTGGAATGACTACTTTATCTGTTGTAATACTTTGATCCTAATTGGCTGGAACTCATTAAAGTACTGATGCAGCCCTGGTGGTCCTACTACTGACCTCAAATGTGACTGTGATTGTTTATAATATTCTTTTAACTAGATATGCTTTATATTCTGTGATAAAAAATCAGAAAAAACACAACATTCTTTCTCAGTGTGAAGTGCTGACACTACAGACTAGAGATGACACTAGAGACATCACTAGAGATTACACTATTTTGCCAAATGTTTTTGGACTACAAGATTATTATAAAATTCCCTCCACTCTTCTGGGAAGATGTTCCACTAGATTTTGCAGTGTACTTGTGAAGATTCGCTTATTCAGAGTGTTAGTAAAGACAAGTAATGATGCTGGTGAGGTGAGGAGCCCTGGGGTGCAGTCAGTGTTCACATTCATACTGTATAATAGGGTTGAGGACAGAGATCTATAGCAGGCCACTCAAGATTTCCAACCCAGCAGATCTTCATGGAGATTGCTTTGTACACAGGCGCATTGTCATGCTGGAAAAAGGATTGGGTCTCCTGGAAAATGTCATGCTCCTGCATCCAAAGACGTCTTATCCAATTGTGTACCTTCAGCTTTGTGATAACAGTTAGGAAAAGAACCACATATTTTTGGAGAAGTCAGGTGTTCCAATAATTTTGTCCATACAGTGTAAATAAATATCTGACAGAAAACTTGTCGAGGATGAAACATTTTTACTCTTTCATTAATCATTTCTTATTTCTTATTATTTCTTAAGTAACTGTGAACGAGCTGCAACTATAGAATGTGCATTGAGTGCATTAATATGTCATAGTTGTTGTGAGAGCAAATTATCTGGTCAATTGAATGCGATTCCGATGAAGTTCTGTGGTAAAATATGTCAAATATATGCTGTTCATAAGTTTGAGTGATCTATACAGTTCATAGCATCATATAAATTATCATTAGCTTGTTTGCTTATTAGCATAGCAACAGTTGTGCTGCATGCAATATTTTGTGTCATAAAGAAAGTCAAATATTGCCAAAAGATGGTTAAAAAGTGATCTGCTTGTAGCACAACAACCATTACATCCAAACATCTGAGTACAAACCACTTTTTCAACACACAATCAATTTAGCATTTTAGCATTTGTACACATACAATATTAAATTCTGATTTCCGTACGGTTAATTAGAGCTCATACGAGTTTAGCACAGGTGCTGATATTAATGTCTACAAATATTCATCACCAACTCGCACACCACCTCCTGATCTCATAAATTAGATCCTTTTTTTTATAGAAGGAACTCGGGCAATTAGTGAAATCGGGAGAGTGTATTGTACAGAGTGCACTGCGGGGATGTCACCGAAACGCTGCTGCTCTCGGACTCTGTTACTTTAACAAACCTTCTCATTATATTCATAAAAGAGAAGTGGCTTTTGGATTTTTTTCTTGTTTTTTTTTTTTAACACATTGTAACCTAAGAACATGGTGTCTTAGCAGTGGTGCATCTGTTGGTCCAATCTTGCTTCTAGTTTATTGATTTGAGAATAACTTTCCCTCTGCCAAAGTTTCATCCAATTCAATTAGTTGATTTGTCGAAAGCTTTTAACATTAAACAAGGAGATTTACAGAGAAAAAGCGGTTATAAAAGAAAAGTTTGTTCCTTATTATTGTAAGTTTATCCCAACAAAGTATTTTTACATTATGGTAAAATTGCCTTCCACTGCAAACTTCGACTTCAGAGACATCATAAAGCACAGTGAAACACATGCAAAGCCTTGCCCATTGCTACATACTGAACTCTGAGCCTTAGTTTCTGCAATTGAGTTTTCTGTGTACTTGTTGGATTAGTCCAATTGGTCTAGTTTATTTTTGGATCTCTGCATTTGCTCATAATTGTGACCTTAAGCTTAGATAGTGTTTTGATTTTGTAATAAACCTCCCACACTCAGATTCTCACGCATCTCCAAACCTTGTTCGTTATACGCAGTTTATAAACTTGGCACGACTTTTATTTTCTTTACTTCGCATAACTGTTGTGTTAAACTAACGACCACTCGAGGTTGTGAATAACATCATGACTGTGATTTGGTCATGTACACAAGTCAGAATTGTGTACACACTCTCAACACACACCCACACACCCTACCCAGGGCCTTCAACCTTAAGGTCTCTGGGATGTCTTTCTTTGATATCTGAACCTAACCTTAACGTAACTCCTGCGTCCGTGGCTTGGTAGTGTCTAATTGTATTTTAACGCTTTCTAATTCTTTGGAAATTTGATCAAAAAATAAACGGATATGGATGCAATGAAACAAATACAGTTTACTTGCACTGCCACAATCAGTTCTATGTTTTCCATGGAAAAAATTTTTTTTGCACGATTTTATTTCTGCACTGTTTTATTTTACGGATTCGAAATGAATTCACCTTAAATCTAATTTCTGAACAGTCTGAAATGTTCAGTTGATTATTTGGATATTAAATCAGTGTTTGTCAGTTTCTGTCAGTGCTGTGACATGTGTGTGACTAAAGTGATATGACGTAAAGAAGCTTTTATTTTTTTATTTTTATCCATATGGCACGTGTATTCAACAGAATGCTGCCCAAATGGCACTATTTGTCAGGTGCAGAGAAATGGAACCTCAGAAAAATCTCTCTAACACACACACACACACACACACACACACACACACACACACACACACACACACACACACACAAATATATATAAAAAATAAACCAAAGCAAATTTAAATAACATTCTCTAAAGGGCTTTTTTTCCCCATAAACTAGTCATCTCAGAATGTTCTGGAAACCAAAAATTGTTAGCAAGGCATAGATGAATTTTCAGAGTAAGATGAAAGAATGTTACAGTACTATAATGCTGAATGTTCTAAAATCCTTAGTTTCTTGTATCAAAAAGAGTCAAAGCATTAGTTTTGCCATTAGCCAGACACCTGTCCTACAGCCTATGGAACATCTGATGCTTATTCTACACGATTTTGATCACAAACATTAGAATTTTTTTAATTCGGCTATAAAGAGTTTTATGCATGTTTTTAACAATATAATCCAATCAGTGGGAATATAGTCAGTTTCTGAACGCACTATTTTTTTAACAGCGTTTTGCAGACCCCCGTTTCCAGAGCGACTTTTATTTATCTCATGATTATGCAACCGAGCAGTTTAGGGTTAAGTCCCTTGCTTAGGGCCCCTGGAGAGGCAACTTGGTGTGGCCAGGATTTGAACTCACTACCTTCAAGCTTAAAGTCCAATGCCTTAACCTGTAAGCTACAACCTCCCTTTAAGTTAAAGAGTTGAAAACAGAAATAATGGGCACGTGTAAGGATCTGAGCGACTTAATCAGAAAGCCAAATTGAAGACTGGGTCAAAGCATCTCCAAAATACGTTGTTTACAGTATGCACTGGTGGTACCTACCAAAAGCGGGCAAAAAATGGACAAATGGTGAACCAGAGTCCAAAGTTTATTGATACCAGATATGGACAAACTATTGTGATCCATGGAGGCCTGGTTTGAATAAATTACAGAACTTGCTGCTAAAATCTGGATAAACGATACCACAGCACCCCTTCAGATGTTTTAGGAAACTGCACAGCAATGCACAGGCTCAATGTAAAGCGGTAGCTCACTGGTTAAGGAATTGGACTTTGGCTCGCACGTTTCTAAGTTTGAATCCCAGCTCCACCAAGTTGCCAAGGCTTGTATTCCTTATTTGCTCAATTATTTTTGTGAATAAGATAACTGTAAGTCACCCTGGATTTAAAATTTGTAAATGTAAATGACTCAATATGAGAAAGCTAGAGTCGTTGTTATTGAAACAAACAATTATCTGGGCAAATGGTTACATGTGTTGCTTAAAGCACTTAGGTGCAAGTAAACTGGTGATATATGATGGACTTTAAATGCTTAATGCCCACTGATGAGATAGAGATTTATCCTTGCTGACCTTTTTTTTCCAGCTCTGGCAGATTGTGTGTGCGTGTGTGTGTGTGTGTGTGTGTGTGTGTGTGTGTGTGTGCATAAAGCATGGCAATTCAGATAATTCTTTTTTTACACAATGACCATCTGAATGATTAATTCCAATATTGACAAAGTGCGATTAAAGGATTTTTTAACCCCTCACCTCACAGTTCTGTCTCCATTTGCATTCAGTGAGGAGAAGTAGAGCAAAGCCCCTGATTGTACAGTCACAGCTGACTGAGGCTTTTATCCTAAGGTTTAGCTCAGAATAAGTGTGTGTGTGTGTGTGTGTGTGTGTGTGTGTGTGTGTGTGTGTGTGTGTGTGTGTGTGTGTGTGTGTGTGTTTGCGAGACAGACAAAACGGAAGGGCTGAAAGATATTTTGGAATCATTATCTGAATATTTTGTCTGGAATGTCCATTTCAGACATAATAAATGCTTAAAAATTCATTCACAGGGAAAATACATTTTATTCATCAAAGACAAAATGAATGACAATCCTGACTTGCACTACTGATTCTCTATTGACTTTAATAGACTATTGACTTCTGCTTTGAATTTTCTGCACTGATGACCACGTTTTTATCGCTGTGCCTGATCCCACATGGATTCCCAAAAGATTTATTCTTCCCAAGAGTTTATACCTACCTCTCATCACAGTGATTGACGACTACAGTCTACGAGTACGGAGCATATAAAAAAAAACAAAAAACAGGTCTTGTGGTGTGTTCCTGGTATGCACTAGGTTAATACTTACCAATAGTGGTTCAGGGATGGACAACCAGTAAACTGGACCAGGGGACCATGGATGGACCATGAATTTCCAACATTTATTGTTGGCAGATTTTAATCTAATTAAGCCTCTTTGTGGCAAAAGATTCTGCCCCACAAAAGCCCAAAATTTAGGATTTCAGGATATTCCATGTCTTGGGTCAGATTTTTTTGGTTGCACAAGGCAGAACTAGACACCACTTTCCCTACCAAGCTGTTTAATCTCATGTGTCTATGGTTTGTACTGGACAAACAATTCCAATCCATGGAGGCTTGACCTTAAAACTTACAGGACTAAAAGGATATAATGCTTAGGTCTTATCCCTTGACGGGTATTCACAATCTGATCAAACTGGACATGCTTTTAACACACCTAGCATTGCTGGTCTTTCCTCTACTTCATCCAATACTCTAGGGATTCATAATCCTATTATCTAGTGTCACTCAAAAGAGGATGGCTTCCCTTTTAAATCCGGTTCCTCTCCTAGTCTCTTCCCTGGGATAAGGATTTGCTTGCTACTGTCGCCTCTGGCTTCCTCATTAGGACTCAAAATCTACATCTGTCTTACTTTGTGACAGTAAATGTATTCGTTCGCAGGTAGAACGAAACGATCACAACCTTTCAGCGCAAAATTGCTTCCACAGCCATCAAGACCGTAATATCACAGTTTTACACATGACCTTAGAAAGTACACCGCTGATTTATTTCTTCCTCGCTCCCATTAACGTTCATCATCTCATTATTTTTGCAAAGCAAGGCCATTTTCTGAAGCAATTAGTCAAATAGAGTTATTTTTGGGCCTCCGTTTTCACCCGTCTTCCTCTCGCCGTGTGTTTAAACATGTCTGTGCTGGGGAACAGCCGACCGACATGCTCTGCTGGCTGCTCAGATTATCGCCATCCATCACTTCTTTAGGTGCTCATTTAGGCTATGGAGCCGCATTAGTCTGCAAATTATAATTTGTCATTAAACCGCATAAGGTAAATGCCATCGATGCCCTTTCTCTTTTTTACTCCTCTCTTTTTCTATGTACTCTGGATTTAATTGCACAGAAAATCGAACCATTGTCAGGTTGTTAGCATGGATGGACTTTACCTATAGCCCAAATAGTGCAGTATCGCATCCAACATTATTGTCTATTAGGGAAAAAACTAACTTTGCAGCATTGTAGTGAAATGGAGTTAATTGGGATTATGATTGGGATAGGAAGGTATTAGCATGGTAACTGTAACACTGTAACATTACAGTTTAAATGTCATATTATTAACATTTTGCTAAAGAGGTGATAGATCAGTTGCAATATCAGTCAGATGGCCATATCATCTTAAAGCAGGAGGTTCCTGGCCGTGTTTTAGTAATATATATATATATATATATATATATATATATATATATATATATATATATATATATATATATATATATATATATACACAATTTGCTATTTGCATCTATGGTTAGATACCTACTGTGTTTCATTTGCTCTGTTCTTGTACTTTGCACAATGACAATAAAGTTGAAACTAATTTAATCTAATCTTATCTAATCTAATTTGTACACTGAGGATAACATAAGAGACGGAATCCTGGAATAGTAAATAGGGCTGCAATTTAAATACCAGATTACTTCATACTTCCATACCTCCGAATTCTGTAAAGCTGCTTTGATACAATGTCTGTTGTGAAAAGCGCTATAGAAATAAACTTGACTTGACTTGATACTTCATGAGTGTTTAATCTTGGACAAATTCAACTTAATTGTATGAATTTACAAGGTAGAATTTTTATTATGCATTGGTGGTCTCAGAAAACAAATAACTAAATATACCTGTATCAGAAGGAATTGCGATTGCGCTCTTGACTTATTAAATAGTTATTAGATTTTTTTTTTTGTTTAGGAAATTTGAGGGAAAATTTATTTGCTAATGCAAAGACAGTAGTGTATACATCATATAGTATTTAATTGTTAGACATCTTTTAAATACTCCACATTTTCTATTACTATTCATATCTGTGTTTAAAGAATGTGTGTACAACATATCATCTGTTCAGTCCCACCACTCTGAAAAGTTACACTTTTACTACAGTATATGTTCTTAAAGGGTTCACTATGAACAGTTTGTTTTCTTTGTTTCCTTGACACTATTGACCTTAGCTTGGTCACATCAGTGACTGTAGCTTATATTAAAAAAAAAAAATTCTGTTCTATTTTTTCTGCATTGTTTCAGCCATATTTTGCGGAATTGCATCATCAGCTAAGGCTTTATGCCAAAGACAGGGGTTCAAATCTAAGGGCTGTGAGAGAGACACTGCTGCCCCAGACTCTCACCAGCACAACTTGAGACCTGGATTGGATTCTGATCTATTTGTAAATGGATTAAGGCACCCGCCAAATTAATAAATGTAAATTTAGCCTGCCAATAGCAGAGTTAAATCTGATGGAGCAGCATGAGGCTTTTAAACCTTAGATATTTGGCCAACTGATGGTCTAGAAGCCCTTGTCAACAAAAAATTTGCCATCAGAACCCATCCATCTAACTCTTGTTTTCATCCATGAGTAAGTGTCAAGCAAAGCAGTCCAAATATCTATCCAGGTATCCAGGTATCTTAGTCTACCTTTTAATACCATCATTATGACACCTCGGCTATAGAAACCATGAATATTACACAGAAAAATAGCAATAATTAATGCATATAAATATACATCACTCTCTGCCTTACTCTTGTACATATAGAGATAGCGAGAGAAGAAGGAACCCAAAGATTTTGGCACCAAAAGATAAAACAACATTGTCTGTAATTTATAATAATTGTCTGTATTATTATTTTTAAATTGTATTATAAATTGCAAGAAAAATGTAATCTGGGTGTCTGGTATGTCCATTCTTCCAAGATCCATCACAAAAACACCATATGTTACTTCCCTACCCTGGACTTTAAAAGGGGAACAGAACAGAGAATAGACTATCTGGAATAATTAAATACATATTCATACATATTAATGTAAATTGATTTTTTTATCCATTGCAGTACAAATAACGTAAAATTGACACCACCAAAAATCATCACGAAGCTAAGCGAAGGAAAGACAGGATGGAAAGAAACATTTATTCCTTACCAAAGAGTTGTTCAGAATTAATACAACTTTCTGAATCATCCCATCATGAGAAAGAAGGCAAGGTCAACAGCATAAACACAGATAAAACCTTGTTACTTGATTGAATTCCATCAAGCCGGCCATGTTTCTGAGCAGACAAAGCAGACAGGTATGTGATGAAGACAGGGCCTCATGGGGTGCAGAGAGGAAGATGAATGAGCTTTGACTTTGCTTGGCTCAGCAATTTCCTTGATATTAAATAGAAAAAAATAGAGAGCAGGAAGTGAGGTAGAAAAACATCTCCCGCCAGAGGCAGTGGTGTCATATAAGGAAATGGAGAGTAAGGATTAGAAAACAAAAAAACAAACAAAAAAACCCCCAGCCAGGTATAGAGAGTAATGGCGTGGGGTTGTGAGGGGTTGCGGGGAGTTGTGAGGGGTTCGGTTCAGCATTACAGAGCCAAAAGCATTAAATCCCTTTCAACATTTGTAGCCTCAGAATGCCAAAGAACATGCTGCAAGTCTCCAAGCTGACTGAAGTGCACTTGTTTTGCCATTTTAAAGCTTTTTCAGAAACGAAAGCCTGTTGCTTATCATAAGTACTTGACGCACGATTCTCAATTTCCGGAGTGTTTA
The DNA here is from genome assembly GCF_946808225.1 of Silurus aristotelis. NCBI lineage: Eukaryota > Metazoa > Chordata > Actinopteri > Siluriformes > Siluridae > Silurus > Silurus aristotelis. The sequence continues at coordinate 21,710,851 of NC_139591.1, forward strand.
GAATGAACATTTTTTATAAGATGCTACTCCAGAGCCAACATTAAGTGAAGCCACTGATAGAAGCCACTAATAGAAGTCCAGTGCTGACTCTTCGTGTTATTGTAGGATTTAAATTCCCTTCTGGTCAAATTCATTTATTAATGTAATACATGTTGACAGAAAAGTCATATCATTCAATAAATGTACTCAATTATTTACATCAATGCATTTTGCACTTCATTTCTGGATATTTCCTGATTACATGTTTAAAGCTCATAAAAAATTGCTGACAGGTGAAATAAAATATAATCAATCATCACTGTGTAAAAAGAGCTCATTTAGAGTTGTGTGTTGCACATCACTATTCCTCCCCACTCAAAAAGGCTGATTCAGACTTGTTTTCAGAATGGATCTAAACCCAGAGTTGAACATAATAAGAAAAAGCATATAAAGAAGACCTTTTATTAAACTGAAAGTCAGGTTCTGCTGCTGGAAGCAAAATCTCATGCCTTGAATTGAAATTTTCAGCTGAAACTCTGTGACTCATTCACAAAGTGCATTTCAAAAATTGGTCCAGTTGAATAAATTGAAGTCTGACACATTCTTTGCTGAACAGATGAAACAACAATACATCGTGTTGTCAAAGACTGTTAGACTGACTATTTCTTTGCAAAAAAATAATAATCTGGCCAACCAGTCAAAATAGTACAGAAAAGCAAAGAATATGTATTATAATTATAATAATATATAACTAATGCTTTTCAGACTTGATAAAAGAAATTCAGCAGAACTTGTGTTGCTGATCGCCAAAAACGAAATGTTGCATCTTTCTGTTGCTGTGTACGTGTACTATGCAAAAACAATAAAGCTATCTATCTATCTATCTATCTATCTATCTATCTATCTATCTATCTATCTATCTATCTATCTATCTATCTATCTATCTATCTATCTATCTATCTATCTATCTATCTAACTATCTGTCTGTCTGTCTGTCTGTCTGTCTGTCTGTCTGTCTGTCTGTCTGTCTGTCTGTCTGTAAGTTTACATGGACCCTTGCTTGAACCCAAGCTTCATTTATTGATTGCACCTCATGAGATTGTACCTCGACAGAAAGGGCAGCTTTCTGGCTCGGCATCCACATAATATTTTATGAAATTACAATTAAAGTGATGAGGCAGGCTTCACTTCATTGCCGTGTTTGTTTTTGAATTGTAGCGAATAAATGAATCTGTCACACACTTGGCAAAACCGGCACACTAATTAAAACTGATTGGTAATTACCATGAAAGCTGAACGGTTCGAGGATGTGGTTCTTGGGTGTATTAGACTGCCCAATTTCTCATATTGTGATTAAGAAATGCAAATAAGCACTTTTATTTGCATTTCTGAACCAATAGCTGATAAAGTGGGTCCTATATCGATGTATAGACTTTGTTCCACAGTGTGCTGCTAATATTCAGACTGTTTAACAGTACAGTGGTACCTTGACCTACAAGTGCATTAATGTATGAATTTTCTGAGGTACAAGCGGTCACTCAGTCGATTTTTTGCTTTGTTACGCGAGCAAAAAATTGAGGTACGAGCTCGAGACGTCGCTGCTAGATGGGGAAACGAAGCCTAAAAGCGAAGATTGTGACAAAAATTAAGATAAGCAAAGAAAAAGTAAAAAAATTAAAGTTTAGGGATACGTAGTGTACAGGAGTGATAGTAAAAAACGAGTTTTCCCTCTGCCTCCGCTTATCGCCCAACCCCCCCTCCACTCCACACACACACACACACACACACACACACACACACACACACCCCACCGGCGTTTTCGTTAGCTCAAGTCGTCTCATCTCCAAGAAAAATACACTGAATAAAACCTTATTATATCTTTACATACTCTTTCTATTATGTTTTTATACAAGATTTGTTATTTAGAAATGTATTTTCCTAATTTATTAGCATGAAACATAAAAACGGGGTGTCATTTTGAGGGTTGGAACGGATTAATGCCATTTTAAGTATTTTCAATTGATTTGATGTGCGAGCAAATTGAGATACGAGCTCGTTCACGGAACGAATTAAACTCGTAGGTCAAGGTACCACTGTATGTGTTCCTAACTTTAGCAATTGATTTAGTTCCTCTATCAGAGGGCAAAAGTAAGTTTCGTCTTAAAGTCTTAAAATCAGAGCCAGTGTTTATACACCCACAAACACCTGTCCTTACATCAACAATTTATTCCAAGACTCACAACTTAAGTTAAATTGATACTTAAAAATGACCAGGACACCCCATAAAACATAATAATCAATCCAGTAACTTTGCTAATACAATAGTTCTACATTGTTACTGTATGTTACAACATTAATACATATTAGTTGACGCTAATGCAATGCAAAACAAACCACCGACATGGCGTGCAATCTTTCACTAAGAGCATCATGGATCGACATCCTTGAATTTTGACAGATTGTCAGTGCGTGAGTTTTATGTGGTTGTGTGTCTTTTTTGTTTGTTTGTTTTTGCATTAAAGTCAAAGTCAAAGTCGTTGCTCTTTTCACCTTCCGGTAGCTAATATGCAAATGCTTTTGACACGCATCCGGCGTTGACAGACTGATGTCTGGACTTGACGTGTCCGGTTGGTCAAGGTGAATAAATCGGTATCATTCACTGCCATAGAGTTGGGGAAAATAATAAAAATCTACTAAAAGAAATGAAAGGAGCAACTGCATGAAAGTGAATGAACCGATTTATTCACCTTGATCTAAATTCACACTGGACATTGATGACATTGACATATCATGTCTTCAGTCTACATTGGGTGCAGGTCAGATGTATTTGCATATTAGCTGTGGGTAATGAAACACTTCGTTTCCATACAATATATTATTATATCTTCGTATATAAACGTGTATTTACATTACTTTAATAAAAGCAGCATTAGCTCTTTTAGCAATAGAGTTTTGCTCACTCACTTATTCCACTTACTTTTTAATAACCACTTTATTCTGTTCAGGAACAATTGAGACAAGGCATAAACACCTCTGGACTGGATGTCCATCAAAAGGCACACATATTCACTCACTCTTTTATACAGCAAATATTCTCACCTAATCTACACACTAGCATGTTTAATATTGAAGGAAACAGCAAGTGATAATTTTATTATGCATTTAATTATGCAACTTTTTTTTAATTCAACTTCATCGTGGATACATACAGCATGTTCATCTAAGCTCTTGCCCGTATGCAGAATTTTCTTAAAAATAGCATACAGGGTATAGAAGATGTGTTAAAATGCACACAGCAGCGAATACAGTAGGGCTGGTTTCCTGTTCACACAATAGCAAGGGCACAGACGTCTGGCTTGACATAAAAGACCAGACATGACTACAGAACCACTACATAAAACTAGATCACAAACGAGAGAAAGAGAGAGAAAGAGAGAGAGAGAGGTGTAAGGTGAAGGAAAATGGATTGGACAATAGACCAGTCATTCATAGATCTTCAACAAGGTTGCCAGGTTCAGGTGTGAACAAAAACAGAATTTTAGGTATTTCTTCTAATTCACAAAAAGGCCAACATGGCAGCAGACAGGGCTTTGAAAATCCCACAACGGCATTCTATTCAAAAAGCAGCAATGTGGGACAAATATATCTCTGGATGCTTTGCAATATCAAAAGGATATTTTTTTTTTCTTTGAGGATGGATTGGACTGTAGTTGGTGTCGGCGGTCTGCTGCACTGACTCGGGAGTGCAGTTTGCTTCTGATCGTCATCACTGCACCCCGCAGCATTGTATATCTGCTTCAAATGGACATTTGGTGCAACCCAGATGAGGATCGGTTCCCTCTTGAGTCTGGTTCCTCTCAAGGTTTCTTCCTTATGCCATCTCGGGGAGTTTTTCATTGCCACAGTTGCTCATCAGGGACAAACATACTTACAAAGAACACATTTACGTTTAATCACCACATCATCTGTGTAAAGCTGCTTTGAGACAATGTTCATTGTTAAAAGCGCAATACAAATAAAAATGAATTGAATTGAATTGAATTGAATTGAAAAACAACATGGCTTGGACAAGGAGAATAAAGCAAATCTTCAGGATCCAAATGTACAATAATAAAGAGCCATAATCTAGAAAACTTGCAGATGTTACTGCAGACAAATGTTCATCTAAGTGCTGAATCGGGAAGTAAGAGTTATCAAGTGTGACATCGGGAACCATACAATCCTCATCTAGCCGATTTGATTATATATATATATATATATATATATATATATATATATATATACTGTGCCAATGATAATGAAAGACAACATGAACATGTTTTTCACAAACTCTCAGTTGAGACCAAGACCAAAGTCGACTCTGGATAAGTAGAACTTCATAAATCTTCTGCTGTTGTAGCAAATCCACTTCGAGGTTGTATATTTTGGGCATCCTGAGATACTTTCTCGCTCCTCACATTTGTAAAGAGCTTTTATTCACATTACTAAAGTATTGCAGAACCTCCACTCACTGGGTTCGTGCATGAGAATCCCAGAAGATGAAATACTGAGCTACTGAAATACTTTTGGTCTAAAATCAAAACCCATTCAATAGTTACAATTACAGAGACGACACTTTGTGTCCACTCTGATGTTTAACACAAACGTTAACTGAAGCTCTTTACTTATATCTGCATATTTGTAGGGATTGTCAAGTGTGACATCGGAAGACCACGACCTTACCTCAACTAGCTTATTTTATATACACACTCTGCCAATGACTAAGATCACAGGTATAAATCCAAAAACAAGTTTGCATTCGCTGTCCATTTTAATAGAAACATTAGAACAATAGAAACAACTTATTCCATGTCCATACCTAATGAAGATTCCATGTTAATGTTGTCTTTAATGAATTCCATGTGTATTAAAAGCATGTTCATGTTGTTTCTTCTCATCATTGGCAGAGTGTGTATATAAAATAAGCTAGTTGAGGTAAGGTCGTGGTCTTCCGATACGATCATATAACCGATCATATAACCCCAATCTTATCGTCCCTACATTGGCTTCCTATTAAGTTTCGAATAGACTACAAACTACTGCTACTCACTTATAAAGCACTAAATGGTTTGGCTCCCATGTATCTATCCAGTCTTTTAACACGCTACAATCCGCCACGCTCCCTGAGATCTCAAAACTCTGGACTTCTAGTAGTTCCTAGAATAGCAAAGTCCACTAAAGGCGGTAGAGCATTTTCACATTTAGCTCCTAAACTCTGGAATAGTCTTCCTGACAGTGTTCGGGGTTCAGATACACTCTCCCAGTTTAAGTGTAGATTAAAAACATATCTTTTTAGCAAAGCCTACACATAACACACATCACACACATCACATCATAACCTTGTGCTCCAGAATATGTGATCACATGCACATTATCAACTTGTGCTGTTAATATCATGAACAGCAGCTACGCTAATTCCTCTCCACTGCTTCTCTTTCTCTCCCCATCCCGAGGCTTCCTGAGGTTTGGCCAGCTCCAGTCACGTCCCACCTCGTGAAGATTATGGACCTATGGATGATCATGGAGAAGTAGATGCCGAGTGTTTAAAGGCCCTGGCATGGAGAAGCTGATGCTGGATCTATGATGATCACAAATTGTTCTGTATTGTTGAAAGATTTATGACCAAACTCTTGATGTCACCCATATGAGGATGGGTTCCCCTTTGAGTCTGGTTCCTCTCAAGGTTTCTTCCTCATATCATCTAAGGGAGTTTTTCCTTGCCACTGTCGCCACGGCTGCTCATCAGGGACAAACGCACACCATTGACCTTCACTGTTGTTTTCTGTAAAGCTGCTTTGAGACAATGTCTGTTGTGAAAAGCGCTATACAAATAAACTTGACTTGACTTGACTTGATCTTAGTGCATATCCTGATCGTAGAATAACCTTAGACTGACCCAAGACATGACACAAAACCCAGGACGCATGATTTACCTGTTCTCTCTTCAGAGCAACTTGTCCTTCTGACCTTGTGGGCTCTGCTCTAGACTATGGACATCTGCTCTATTTCTTTCTACTAGCAATGAAAGAACCCAGACATTTCATCTTGCTGTGCGTCTTGTTTTTTTTTTTCAAAATGGCCCTAACAATGAAAGTCGTGACCTTTTGATCTCGGGGGGCTTAAAGCCGAAAGCACATCACAGGCTCAGCGCTCAGAGGCACACCATCCACATGGATGTGTAAGGAATATGAATATGAACTGACCTGTTCTTTCTGTTCGAGCACAAGATGTATTATGTATTAATGAGGGTAAAAAAAAAAAGAATCTGGAAATGCCTTAAAGTATTTAACAATGTTATGCAGTTTGACAACCCCCCCCCCAAAAAAAATAAAAATAAAAAAAAACAATTTTAATTACACTTTAATAATTATTTTTTTTTTGATAAATGATTTGAAGTATGCAATGTAATGAATGTATAGGATATATCTACTATAAGATGCTGTAAATAAGAAAATGTAATACTAAAGTAAATAAATACTGTATTGTCAAAATAATCGTTTTTATTTATTTATTTATTTATTTATTTATTTATTTATTTATTTATTTATTTATATTTATTATTTTTTTTGCTTTATTAAACAAATTAAAATATAGAGCATGTATTATAATAATAATAATAATAATAATAATAAGAAGAAGAAGAAGAAGAAGAAGAAGAAGAAGAAGAAAAAGAAGAAGAAGAAGAAGAAGAATACAAGCAAAAAAATGGTGGAAAACAACATTAGGATGATGCTCGGAAAATCCTGGGAAATCTGAGAAAGATAAGATGGAAGGATGCTTCTGGATAAATGATTCCTCAAAAATTCTTTGCATGGTTCTTAGCTTCCTAAAAGAGATGTTCCAGCTGGCCAAATAACCCAAGGGTTTTCAATCTATGCCTTTTCTTTCCATAAGAATGTAAAACAAGGGAAAGTACTGGAGTCATGGGAGAAGGAAAAATACATGAAGAGAGATGATAAAATAAATGCTACAGAGGAGAGGAATAAGAAGAAAGATGGGCGAGGAAACAATAATCCATAGGAGGAGGAAACAGGTGGATATGGAGGAGAATGAAACGAAGAAGGAGGAAATGATGCCTGGCAATAGTGATCTGTAAAAGATGAAAGGAAAACACATAAAAAGGAAGGAAAGGAGAACAGGGAACAAAAGGAGTAAAAGAGGTAGGAGGAGAAATAATAGTCGGGAAGTAAATGCAGTGAAAGGGAACGGACTACATGGCGAGCTACCTGCTTCTTCTCGGTAATGAAGATGATTAATCTGAGGGGAGTGGCTCTTGACTCTGACATTTCCACCACCAGCTAATCTGCATTCATTAGGAGAGAACGCAGTGCCCTAATTACATCCCGGCCTCCTGTCTAACAGTGAACCAGGGGAAAGGGAATAAAAAGTCTCTGTAAGGGGGAAGATGTTGATGACTCAGGCTTGCTGAAGAACATTATGTACTTTGAGTTTAATGCAGAACTTAGGAAACATTATACAACTAAAAAAGAGGTTAATGAAGAGCTAGAAGAAGTGAAACATGAACCATATGATCAGCCCGCTGAAGATGGTAGGTGTGGAGATCACATGTGTTAATTTCTGGGTTTTCATTTAGCTCATTCCTCACTTACACTCTGATCACAATGAAGAATGTCCCCTTAACCACTTCTCTCTCTCTCTCTCTCTCTCTCTCTCTCTCTCTCTCTCTCTCTCTCTCTCTCTCTCTCTCTTTCTTCACACGCTTCTGGACTGGATCCTGTCCCTTTCTTCATTCTGGACCTGCTTGATCCATCCTGAGGCTGGTGCTGGATCTATGATGATCTCAGATGTTGAATTATTTTATGAGTTGCTCAGTAGCTCCTGGTTCCATAATCTCATATGACTGTATAAGACTGTAGAAAGATCATCACTCATAATCACACACTCCAGTGCTCATGTTAGTTCTCACTCTCCAGTGTTCTGTAGTGTTCAAAGATTCATGATCACACTCTTGATGTCACCCAAATGAGGATGGGTTCCCTTTTTGAGCCTGGTTCCTCTCAAGGTTTTAACCTCATAACATCTAAGGGAGTTTTTCCTTGTCACAGTCGCATGTCTGTTCATCAGGGATAAATACACATCGTTCACCTTCACTGTTAAATTCTTTAAAGCTGCTTTGAGACAATGTCTGTTGTGAAAAGTTCTATAGAAATAATCTTGACTTGACATGACATGTCTAGGGTTTAACTCAAAAACCATGATGGATTTGGACTGAAAATAATAGAGTTCTACTACATTTAGGGATAAATGTATCTAAGTAAATGTATACATTGTTTTTATTTTTTTATTTTTTTACCTAAATCTGTTACCTAAAAAAAAAAATATATATATATATATATATATATCTATATATATATATATATATATATATATATATATATATATATATATATATATATATATATATATATATATATATATATATATATATGGGTGTATATATGTGTGTGTGTGTGTGTGTGTGTGTGTCCATCATTGCAAACATGACATTCAGACCATATGCAGTAAACAGACAAAATACTTTCCGTTTAAACCTTTAACAACATTGACAGAAGAAAATGTCGGGATGCACGATGCTGATGTTTGCTGTCACGGTGAATGGCTTTTAAAAAGCATGAAAATCCTTGAAGTGTACTTGGACGCTGTGAATACACAGTGCACAACATTCACACACTGAAAGCTTCAGCATGACATCATCAAGCCTTTTATAAACTATTCACTGTGAAGAATGTTCTCCTTTTTACCTCCATATTTCATATGGAGCATACTTTTCTCTGCTTTCCATGCTTCCATTCCAACTTCATTTTTGTTTAATTCATTTTCTGCATCAATTGAAAGGCAGACATCTTAACTTACAGAGAGCTGATAGATGAAAAAAGGAAACATGTTTTTTTTTTATTCTCAATTTCCTCATCCACCATCTGAAATACGTACACTAACTGAGTTGACTGCAAAGAGCTGAGGCAAAGAGCAATCCACAATTGAGTTAAATTGCAGAAATTACAGCAGGAGAAATACCCCATAGCATTTCACACAAACAAATAAAAGAAATAATAAAAACAGTAATAAATATATATATATATATATATATATATATATATATATATATATATATATATATATATATATATATATATATATATATATATATACGTGTGTGTGTGTTCATGGATCTGGCTTTGTGCACAGGAGCACTGTCATGCTGGAACAGGTTTGAGTCTCATAGTTTGAGTGAAGAGAAAGTTTAATGCTACTCCATCCAAAGTCATCTTGTCCAATCGTGTGCCTCCAACTTTCTGGGAACAGCTTGAGAAAGAAATACATAAGACTGGAAAAGTCAATTGTCCCAATCCTTCTGTCTATTTAATGAACATTTGTTTTATACTTTTGATTGGTTTAGTTTGTTTTCCCAGTGCAAATAATTGAATAAACAAAAGCTACAAATAAAAAATATTATATAGGTTCTAGGTATAAGATTTACTAGGAACTTCCATTCCTGATCCTCAACTCTATTGTTTTACTTGAATTAGAATTATTTTTAACTTGCTTTTGATTCAATCCAATAAACCAATTGACCCATATTTGGCTTTCAGTTGAACTGGATTCTGCATCCTATACAACGTTATACATCCCTTACATTTTATAGTGTGCCTCCGACTTTGTGGAAACAGTTTGGCAAAGAACTGCATATGCATGGACAAGTCAGGTGTTCCATTACTGTGTTTATAGTGCATTTTTAAGGAGTCTCAGTTCGCCCTGAGTCACATGACTGTCTGCCAGTTCAAAAGCCCTTGAGTTGAAATCATCATCTTTACTCTCAATAACAAAACCCAGAGAATTGTATTATTGCATTACAGCTATTCCGAATTGATTTCACTCTACAACAGAGAAACACACATTCAAGGTGCTTCATACTCATAATTGCTCATGGATGACTAAGACCAATAGTGCACGTGTCCAGCCTCATGTCCCTGTGCTCGTCCTCATGCTGCGCTTCTGATTATCCTGCCCTACAGTCATTAAACCCCAGCAGGTGAAGTCCTGGCCTGTCGGGACCAATGTGCCTTGATAAATTCGCCCTATTATGTTGACAGATTAGTCTATAGCGAGAGCCCAAGTGGTGGCTGGTCACACGGGTCAGCACGTTCATCATTACGCATCTCGAATGTCACTCTCATATCGTGCTGGCTGAGATGAGACTTTCAGCCTCACCGATCACATCAGCATGAGTGCTGAGTGGGTGAAAGTCAGCGAATTCAGTATCTACTGATTTATTGTTTCGAGTAGGCCACAGTAATCGCTCCAGAAGGACTAAAAACTAGCCTGTGCCAAACTCAACTCAGGGTGTATTATTATTATTATTATTATTATTATTATTTTTATTAATAATAATAATATTATTATTTTATTATTATTTTATTACTATCAAGGTGTGAATCTTGGCATGTCCACCACATGAGTTCAGACATCATAGCATAAGTTTGGTGGTCACACCTCAGTTATACAAAATATACGTTTTAGGACACCTGACCATAAGAATCATTTGTGCTTTTTAAACATACAATTCCACATTTAGTCCCCATTTCTCCACTCTTCTGGTAAAATGTTTCACTAGATTTTCGTGTTTGTTGGTAAAGATTTGTGCTCATTCAGACACAAGGGTGTTAGTAAAGTCAGAAACGAAAGATTTGACATTAGTTTAAGCATTAACATGTACAAATTTTACTCGTTTAAGGCTGAAAAAGTTACTGGAATGGTGATTATTTGTTGCATAAGTATTCAGCTGTCAGGGAACCACCTGGCACACCTCTCCCTGCTCTAATCGCCTGCACCTGTTCCTCATTACCTGGCCCCTTTATAAGTTCCAATTTCCACCTCACTCGCGTCGGATCTACTTAGTTCTGTTTAGTGATCTACCGGATTCCTGATCGCCAGCACTGGTTCCTGCTCCTAGTTCCGTTCTATGGACTTTGCCGTTTCTAAGGACTATACCTGCTTTACGGATTATACCTGCATTCTGGAGAATACCCGCATTCTGGATTATACTCGCTTTCTGGATTATACACGCGTTACGGTTCCTTCCTCGCCTCACGTCTTGTTTGTGTTGTGAATTCTATTAAGGACATGATTAAGTTACTCCCGCTTCCTACGCATAGTCACTGCCGTGACATCAGCCCACCCTCTTGCTTATAGTAAACAACTAACTTTTTGGTAGAAAAGCATTATAGACATTACATAATACTCTAATTACAGCCCAAATTCTTCCAGGATTTGTTTTTATGAACTTTATATTTCTTAATTTCTATATTACTAACCTTCTTCTTGCTGGGGTTACTTACGATCCGCAGATTGGATGTAGATATTTGCTGCAATTTTCACTGATTTAAACTTGACTGAAGCGTGGGATTTTGTGAGGTTCATGTTTTTGAATAAGAATTGGTTCATTTAAAATACTTTGCTTGACTTTTTCATAAAACTCATTTCTACACACTGGTCATTACTACTTTGCTGTTAAAAAAATAGAGGCAACAAATTGTTTTATATTGTTTTTTTATACACTTAATGAAGTTAATGATGCTAAAACTGAATAAAAATATACCTGCTTAATCCACTAATGCAGTGTTTCATATCCTGGCAAACTGTGAAAATTGATTGGAGATGGGATTAATGGATTCACTGGAATAGATAAAAAGAAAATGTGAATAAATTCTGATCCAAGTAAAACAATACAGTTGAGAAGAATAAATGTATTTAAAAACAACAATTTAAACCAATAAAACACTATACAACCAATAGGAAGTACGTATACAATATCACTGTAATACCTGCTTAAAAAATGGTTTTAAAATGGGATTTAAAAGTAGAGAAGGAGGCGCTGTTACGAATATCATGGGGAAGTAGATTCCACAAATGAGGAGCAGCATAGCTAAAAGCTGGAGATCTAATAGATGCCAAACGCATACGAGGAAGAACTTCTTAATTACGCTTCGATTCACAAGATCATTAGAAATAAATTGAAATTAATAGTAAGGTTTTGGTTTAATATTTCAGTCTCTTATTCTTCTAAGGAAATTATTAGACATAAGAGAAAGAGCAGGAAAATTATGATTTTTTATCAAAGTCTTCTTACGTCATCTTCACACCTGGCAACATCTGTCTTTAGAAAAAGTTTACAACGAGTTGTAAAGCTGATAGATGAATCCGAATATCTGGATTCGTCTAGTGGTGGATGGATTTTCCTCCCCGCCGTTTCCTCTCCTTTTATAATTTTTTCTTAGTGATTTTGCTTAAAGGTTAAAGATGGGACATTTTACTTGTCACATGTTCATTAAAGCATAGTAAAATTATTTATGTACATATAACAGCGATAGGAAGCTGAGGTCAGAGATGATATAGCACCCATGGCGCACAGAGTGTTAAGGGCCATGCTCAAGGGCCCAACACTGGCAGCTTGGCAATACTGGGGATTAAACCACTGAACTCTTAATCAATAACCCAGAGCCTTAAGCACTGAGCTACCACTTCTTCTAGCTTAAATCTTCCTCAATATTTTTTTAAGTTTAAAATATAACCAGTATCTATAACACAAAATACGAATGAAACACACAATAAATAATTCATTGTTCTATCTATAGGCAAAACGTTCTTGCGACCCGCTAGCAACTTTTCCACAACCAGGTAGGTCTTAACCCAGTACCTGGTAAACTCTGAGGAAGCTCATTTAGATTAATTTAGTTCTATTATTCATTCTGATGTTTCTATTGGTAATACAGTGTACGAAGGAAGGTTTAGCCCCCATTCATCATGACCCTGATTTAAGTCAACGTTTAATCTATGATCATCAATCATCATGCTTTCAGAAAGCTGAACACTACATTTTGGAGTTCCGCCGGCAATTTGTCCGATTTGACTTCACGTTATAGTGCATCTATGACCGAACGCTCAACAGGGACAGAACAAACAGGCTGTCGTCTGCATCACTCCCTCATGCTCTAGATTTTTTGACAGCAAAGACGGTTTCAATGACTTAAAAAGTGTCCTCTAAATATTTTGGGGAAACCCTTTTGGGATGGCTTTGACAGAAAGAAAAATAAGCGAAAGCCCCGGGGCCATCTTACCTGCTCCGCGGCTGAGGCGTTGGATCTTCATTTCGGAATTGAGTGTCAAAGTGATGTTTCTGTTGACAGACCTGACATCGTGAGGGACATTAATGAAGTCCAGAGGCGAGCACATGAATCAAAGCTCAGACAAATAATGACATCTTTATACAAATGGGTTTTGCTACAAAAGAAAAACAGAAAACATTGACATTTAAAGGTATTGGAGTAATTCCATAGGGGCACAATGTGTGCAGGAACCCCACAGGGCTAATAAAGATGGAGGACGTGAACCCAAGAAAAAACATTATGCAAGATTTCCCTCATTGCTTGTGTTTCCTGGGTGTGTGCCAGGATGTAAATGGCTTTTTTTTTGTGCATACCTTGGAGATTTTGCTGTGGCTAATAATACAGGATTACACACTGTTTACCAGTATGAGCTCTTACAGTGGTACATAATGGATTATTCCATCACTGTCAAAGCCACACAGTAGAAGGTAGAGGTAAAGCAGTCCTATTTCTGATAACCACAGTGTCCTCGTGGGATAATCCCGACTCATCGTTTGTAAAATTATAGGTTAACCTACATAGAAGAATTAGTCTAATATTTAAAATGTCAATGTTTAATGTTTTATTTCGAGAAAAAATGAAACCTACTGTTATTGCCCAAGGTGACAGTTTGATGAAAATGAATGCCATAAATTATCTAGTTTGTTGCCTGTAATCAAAAGGAGGATGTATGTGTTTCTCAAAAAAAAAAAAAAAAAAAAAATAGATAAAAGACCAAGCCCTGAATACATCACACTGTATGTAAATTTAGTTTGTGACTCAAAGGTTAAAAAAACACAATAAAAAATTAAAATGTCATATCTATAAACAGAATGTTCTTGTGTCTATGTGCTTATGGAGATTTCTCCTCCTTCAGCCACATTATTAAAGGGTTGTAGTGTTGAGGCCAGAACTCTATAGCAGGAGATCTTCCACTCCAACCCATGTACACCATCTTGTCTCCAACTTTGCGGGAACAGTTTGAGGAAGAACCACATATGGCTGAAAAAATTCAAGTGTCTTCTGTCCATACTTCTGTCTAATCAGTGCACATTTATTTTATACATTTCTTTCATTTGCTACTTGGTTTAGTTTGTTTTCTTGCTGCAGATAATTCAATGAACAAAAGCTAGAAATATAAAAGTATTATTTGTATACCTTCTTATTTATCTGACCTACTACTTTTAACATATAATGTACTCCTTCTCGAACTCTTAGATCATTGTCCTCGTTCTCCTTAGTTCTCCAACATATAAATAAATTTCACTCTTGAACCATCAAATATAAATTATAGTCGACATGTACTACAAATGTAGTCGGAATTTTATTTAGCTTTTTTAATACTTGGATAGTCTCTGAATTTCCCAAAAATTTACTGAATTGTGTTGTGAATGATGGCTCAACTCACATATACAAATATGAGAGACATTATTTATTATCTGTAGCAATGGTTAAATCCTGATAAACAGTATAGATACCGTCAATTTAATAAGTATACAGCAAGGGACAAGCTTTTAAATCATCATCTGAAAGAAGAATGTATAACTGCATTGCCTAGTGAATTATTTCTAGACCCCAGCCGGTTACAACAATATTGTGGCGTCAGAATTACAAATTTTTTAATGATAATATAAATTGAATTATAACTCAAGGTTAAATTTATATAATAAAATATATTTTCATGCTCAAATATGTCTGCATTTAGCCCTTACTCTAACATAATTTAAAGTTTTAGACATTACGTATTAGGAAATGAATTGATGTGAAATTTACCAGTGTAAAGTTAAATAAATTCCAATGAAATCACTTCCTGAAAAATGTTATTCCTCTAAAAATGGAATAGCCTTTAATTACTGATTGACACATGAGCATTGGGTTAACATCATTATTCTTAGATTATGTCACACCATCCACCTTTCTACTTTTCCTGCTGCAGAAAATGAACCCACACCTTCTGACCAATCAGAATCCAGAATTCACTCATGCTGTGATAAGTTTAAAACTCATCTTTGCTTTTGACTTCAGTGTTAATATCACTGCCTCTATCTTCTGCATTCTGCAGATTTTTCTCAAATGGAAAGAAATTTAAAGAGAGAAATCCGCCTAAGGCGGAACTCACTCGGCACCTGTGCATAAATGGATGGAGAACATTAGATGTGTTGATGTTCGTCTTCAGGCTGGTAAGCTAGGCATCATGCAGGGTCTTTTGTGCTTTTATTTTGTCGCAAAACTCTACAGAGCAGTTGAAGTCTTTGTGTTTGGTGGAAAAAAGGTAAAAAAAAAAAAAAAAGCGCTTCTGGCATTGTTAGTAGGAAGTCTAGCCGTCTAGACACCTTTGGTCTGGAATAGATAGCTTTGTTCACAGGGTGATGTTAGGAGGAACTTTTCTGCAGGTTGGATGGGTGTTTTTTCAGATGTAAACTTTTACTTTTATATTTAAAATGTCTGACTTTATATAGACCAAGTAATATAACAGCAACATCAAGCAACCACATCCAAAGATGTTCTATACAATTGTTTGTCTCCAACTTTGTGGTAACAGTTTGAAAAAGTAACACAAATCTCTGGTAAAGTCAAGTGTTCCTATAATTTTTTTATATATATAATACAGGTTATACATGATGCTTCAAGATGAATCCTTAAGGTTTTCTTTAATAGATTTTTTTTTTCAACATAGCTAGAAACCTCTTACTCCTTCTGGCAGGAAGCCACATTTTTTTTCTTTTCCTTTTTTTTCCCCTTATTGCTCCTGCCATCAGAATTTCTATGAGGTTTACCTGTTCTGCAGACTCATGCTGACTGTATTATCAAAAAAAAGAAAGAAAGAAAGATAGGGAAACAGATGGCCTCCCATCTATTCTTTCTTTATGGATAAAAAAAATAAAAATAAATACATACATTTTAAAAAGGCATGTCGCAGCAGTCTTCTCCTTTGACTCTGTCTCTTTTTCTGTGGGTGGACATTAACTCCTGAAAAGCTCTGTTTGAAAGAGTAATGTAACATTTTTAACTTGCGACATTGCAAAATATTATATAAATTTAAATGTGATGCACTTTTATACATTCTCTAGATAAACTTATTCAGGTTACGTATGTAACCATGGTTCCCCCGAGGGAATAAGTTGCTGTGTCAGAAATGCTTTGGAAATGCCTCTGCATTGTCCAAGCTCTCAATCAGGTGTATAATCAGTCCAATGGAAAGTACGGCATCACCGGCCAGGTCACATCATGACCAGGAACCTTAAAAGCGCATGGAGTGAAACCAGCAGCAGCTTCTGAGAAGAAAAGGAAGCGCTTTAGGGATGTAGGCAGTGTGGCATAGAGACGCATCGTCTTGTTCCATCAGGGAACCATAATTACGTATGGAACCTGGAGATGTTTCCCTTTAGGAACTCGAACTGGAAATCCATCTGCTGACCGTCTGCTTATTAGAAGGGAGCTCTCTCCTCGGAGGGCCATAGCAGACAAACAGCTGCTCTGAATTCCTCCACAGTTCTGTTCTGTGGACATACACAGTCGGTTAAGCTTCTCCTGGTCTGGGTCCTGAAAGGGGGGAGGAGAGAGTGCCTGGAGCCTAATAGGGTGTGGGACGACAGTGGGGTACTTTAGAAACATACCCTGATCTAGAGTGGGGAAAGGCACTGGCCAGGCCTAAAGTAAACTGCAGGAAAGAAGGGGTCACAGAAAGAGCCTGAAGATCCTCTACTCTCTTGAGAGAGGAGATCTCCAAGAGGAACACAATCTTAACTGTGAGGACCCTCACAGGTACCTTGGTCAGAGGCTCAAAGGGAGGCTCCGATAGGGCCTCCAAAACAATGGCCATGTCCCATGCAGGTACTCTAGGTTGCTTCAGCCTCCGGGTGCCGCGGAGAAAGCGTGTCACCAACGGGTTCTTACCTAGCGACTGCCCCGTGAGGGGGGCATTACAGGCCGCAGTGGCAGACATGTAAACCTTGAGGGTGGACAGAGCCAACCCTTTGGCGAACTGTTCTTGAAGGAATTCCAGCACTGCGCCAATTGGGAAGCATGAACTTCTTCCTCAGTTTGAGCCACAGGAGCTCGTCTGTCGAATCGGACCACACGGACCAGCCTTTGCTCCCCACGGGCAACAATGAGCCTCGGCCACCCATGACCCTGTCGCCGGTTTACCACTGTTCCTTTCTTGGACCACATTTAATAGATACTGACCACTGCAGACCAGGAGCATTCCACAAGTTCTTACACTTGCCCATTTTTCCTGCTTCTAACATGTCAACGTTGAGAACAGAATGTTTAATTGCTGCCTAATAAATCCCACCCATTAACAGGTGCCATGATGAAGAGATAATCAGTGATATTTGCTTTACTGCTCATGATGTTATAATGTTATGCCTGGTCGGTGTATTTTGTTGTCCTTGTCACATGGGCTGTGCTTGGATTTGTGTCTTAGCTCCACCACAGTCTTGGTCTCTATAATATGTCTTGATTGTACTCACCTGTATCCTGTTCTGCTGTTACTTAAACTGCAATATTTTTGGAACTCAGGAGGAAGCTTTTCCCCTAATTCTCATTGAGGTCACGTCCACACTAATAAGTTTTAATGCATATTTGCCTTTTTCTTTTTGCCTTTTGTCCACACCAATACGGCATGTTGAACAAAAACATAGCTTTTTGAAAACGCTCTCCAAAGTGGATAATCGCAGAGTGGACTTTAAAAACAGAGGCTTTTGAAAAAGATGTCGCATTTTTCCTTGACATTGCTACAACATTTCAAAGAGCTGGAAAGTCAGTAAACAGCGGCGGAAATGATGCAGGCCAAAGAGTTTTACACTGCACTCTTGCACAGTACAGGTACGTAATCGTTTTCAGATGTTTCAGTGTGGACGAGCAACTTTTGGGAAACAATTTAAATCGATAGTATGGACGTGGCGCAAAATGCAGTTTTCAAATTTATCCGGATTAGACATTTTGCAGTGCTTCAACTAAAAAGAAAAAAAAAAATGCGTGGTCAAATTGGTACAGTGAGTCTTAGTATTATATAAACATATTAAGATAATCTATATGAATCTTTCGCAGCAAAATTAACCACACTTTATTCGAGTCATTTCGTTTCTTCCAGCAGATTCCATTTCTTTTATAATTTATTCACAAAATCCTGCTATTACATCTTCTTACAGAAACTCTAATCAGATTCTGAATGAGGAAGACATGGGAATACATCCAAGGATAAATTATGAGAAAAAATAAATAATTCATTAATTTCTCAACTGGGTTGTGGTTCAATCCATTCATTCTTTTGTCATATGACAGTTGCTATGGACTCTGAGTGTCACAATTTTTTCCTCCAGTCCAAGTCTTTTGTTCATTTATTCTATATAGACAAAAGTATTGGAAAATTGAAATATTCGAGCTGAATGTGGTTCTTCCCCAAACTGTTCCCACAAAGTTGGAGCCACACAATTGGATAGGGTGTGCTGAATGTGGTGATATTTAATATTTCCCTTCACTCTAATTAGGAGGCTCAAACATGTTCCAGCATGTTCCATGAAAATATGCTTTACAAGGTTGGACTGTAAGATCTCCTGCTATAGAGCTCTGACCTCAACCCTATTGAACACTTTGGGATGAATGTGAACCCTGACTGCACCCCACGCCTCCTCACCTCACCTCACATCAGTACCTGACTTTACTAACACCCTTGTGGATGTGGAATATGCACAAATCTCCACAAAATCCAGTGGAACATCTTCTCAGAATAGCAGAGGTTATACTGTCTCCAGATTTTACGGCTGATTTAAACAATTTCCCTATGGAAATTGCATGGTCTTATTGCAGGGTTTTTGAATATTAGCAAGGTATATTGATGCTGTAGGGTTATAGGGCACACAAGCCACACCCAAATAAAGATATATATGGGTATTTAGTGCAAATATAGACCAACCAGCCATTGCCTAAAACAACATCACACTATATTTGTGAAGTTACCCCTAGTGCAACCAAATCTGACTTGCTTGACTCCACAAGAACTCTAATGATGTATTGGGATATCTGATACCAAGATGTTAGCAGCAGATTCTACAAGTCCTGTAAGTTTTATTCCCACCCTGTCAAAGCTGCTATTACAGAAGATCAATCGAGACTTTTCCTCTAACAATTCATCAGCGATG
The DNA here is from genome assembly GCF_946808225.1 of Silurus aristotelis. Taxonomy (NCBI): domain Eukaryota; kingdom Metazoa; phylum Chordata; class Actinopteri; order Siluriformes; family Siluridae; genus Silurus; species Silurus aristotelis. The sequence goes on from NC_139591.1 coordinate 21,730,178, forward strand.
CGGTGTATCACCAACAGATATGATGAAGGTTTCCGCACCTGACCTACATTTCCAAATGAATTTCAATTACCCCAGTTGCTTCAATCACTTCACCCCCACCATCCATCCAAACAATCTCAGGAGCAAAGTATCCATTAGTTGCTCCCTCAAATAATTTTCTTGTTTTTGCTGCAGTGGGAGTTTTCCCTTCACTAGTCCCCTGCGTAGCATTTCATTACTTCGTTCAGCACGTGGTTTCAGCTACATTTACTTTAACTTCCTAATCAGGCTTCATAATTTTGCTGCCAGGTGTGCCTGAGCTGGACATCAGCAAAAACTCGGTGTTGCTGAGAAGATAAAGTCTTGCTCAATCATCAGTAAAAGTGTCAGTGCTCTATGCCGACCCGGTGCTCGAGTGTTTCTCGGAGGAGACGAGTCGCTGTGCTGGTGGAAAGGGCAAAGAGGAAACCCTCTGTATAAATATGAAGCTGGTGACCTTTGTGGAGAGTTTCAAGCCTTGGAGCATCTGCAGCCAAGCAGAGCACATTAAAACAAGGGGTTCCCTAAAGGTTAGACTCGGCACAGGGAAAGTCAATACGTCCCTTTTTTTTCCTTCTGGACACAGTAAAAAAAAAAAAAAGAAACATTAAAGAATGTGTTGCTGAATCAAATCATTAAAGCAATGGTGTATATCTACGGAGTTCTTCTCTTTAAATAGAGCATCTTGCAAGATGGGTGAGTTTCTGCGCCATGAAGATCAACCAGCAGTAGACTGCTTTGAAATTATTTAAAAAGTCGTTTTTTTTTTGTTTTATGTTTAGTCAACGCTTTATTTTTGTCCGATTCATGATGGATCTGAAGCCTATTCTGAAAAATTAGGCAACGTTCATGAATTCTTGTAGAGAAAGTAGTTGAGTTAAGTAAAGAAGAGTAATGAAGCATGAAAAAGAGTAGCGTAATGAAACGTAGAGTAAATTGAGAAATGTAAAGAAAAGTAGTGAAAAGTAGAACAGATTCGAGCAGCACAGAGTAGTGTAGACTAATGAAGGGTAGAGTACCGAAAAGTGAAGAAGAGTAGAGTATTAAAAAGTAAAGAAGAGTAGAGTACTGAAGAGTAAAGAAGAGTGGAGTACTGAAAATTAAAGAAGAGTAATGTACTGAAGAGTAAAGAAGAGTAGAGTAGTGAAAAGTAAAAAAAGAGTAGAGTGATGAAAAGTAAAGAAGAGTTGAATACTAAAGATTAAAGAAGGGTTGAATACTGAAGAGTAAAGAAGAGTGGAGTCCTAAAAAATAAAGAAAAGTAAAGTAGTGAAGAGTAAAGAAGAGTAGAGTGATGAAGAGTAGAGTAGAGAAGAGTAATGAAGAGTAGAGTAGCGAAGAGTAGAGTAGCGAAGAGTAGCGAAGAGTAGAGTACTGAAAAGTAAAGAAGAGTACAATACTGAAGAGTAAAGAAGAGTGGAGTACTGAAGAGTAAAGAAGAGTGGAGTACTGAAGAGTAAAGAAGAGTGGAGTAGTGAAGAGTAAAGAAGAGTAGAGTAGAGAAGAGTAAAGAAGAGTAGAGTAGTAAAAAGTAGAGTAGATTATACCAGAAGAAGGGTAGATTAGTAAGAAGTAAATAAAAATAGAGTAGTGTCGAGTAAAAAAGAGTAAATTAATGAAGAGTTAAGAAGAAGAATGTAATGTAGAGTAAAGAAGAGAAGTGCAGTGTAGAATAAAGAAGGGGAAAGTATGTAGAGTAAAAAAGAGTAGTGTATGGTGGATTAAAAGTGGTATGAGTATTTATAATCTCACCACGCTCAAATCCTACTTTTTCCTTAGTCACTTCCTTGATTTAAAATGTAATTCATTTCATTTCTATTTGTATTGCGCTTTTTACAATGAATATTGTCTCAAAGCAGCTTCACACAGGTAATGTGATGATAAGGAATAAAAAAGATTGTTCTTAATAATTGGAAATATGTCCCTGATAAACGAATGTGGTGAGAAACAACTCCCTGAGATGGCATGAGGAAGAACGGCACCGAATGTCCATTTATTACTAAACGATGTTGCAGGGTGCAGTGATGGTGATCAAATGCAAACTGTAGTTCTGAGTCAGTGTACAGTAGCAGACTGTTGACATTAACTACAGTCCAAATCCAAATCCTCAAAGCTCCTGTGTTACGCCGTAATTTCATGGATCTCCAGGCAGTAAATGTGAAACCATCCCCAGCTGCACAGAGTGACCTCCAATCAAAGCACCATCCAGAGGCAGGCCGGGATTAAGCGGGCAGATCCGAGGAGAGGGGAGGGGCAGGAGCGGTGGTCACTGGTAGAGAGAGTGAGAGAGAGAGAAAGAGAGAATGGATTATTCTCTACTAACGCTCTGGCAGCATAACTAAAAGAGCATAACTAAAAATTGAAAAATAATTTGTTTCTTTGTTTTTGTCTGCACACACACTTTGCATAATACCTTTGGTACTTGCATTCCCCTATACATCACAAGCAAATCATTTTTTTTTTTTTTTGCATTTTTTGAGTTTTAAGTTTTAGTATTAGTAATAAAAAACAATTAGTTTATTCATTCATTCATTATTCATTTATTCATTCAGTTATTTTATTATTATTATTTATTATTAAAGAGAACAATACCTTTAAGTACTGCATTGCTTATTTCTTTAACCAGATTGGGTGGAGAAAAAAAAAACAAGCATAGATCTGAAATTACCATGAATTATTAGTTAATTTATAACATCCTATAGATGTTCACCAACACCACAGCGTCTCTGGGTTTGGTTTATTGTTGGGCTTGTGAACTGTCGAGAAATAACTTTTTAATTATATAATTTTGCAAATATTATGAAATATTTTATATTTTATATATTATATATATACACATTAATCCCACACTTTTCCACGGTTTAGCAAAATTGCATTTGCCACATAACTAATTAGTTTGGCTGATTTTCCTGGTCTCTCGCGGAGAGCACCATAGACCAAAAAACTTATAGGGAATTGTTTTTATCAAGTTTTATGTTGGAGTAATTCTTCTTCTTTCGGCTTCTCCCATTAGGGGGCGCCACAGTGGATCATCCGTCTCCACACCCCCCTGTCCTCTACATCTGCCTCTTTCACACCAACTACCTGCATGTCCTCCCTCATCACATCCATAAACCTCCTCCTTGGTCTTCCTCTTTTCCTCCTTCCTGGTGGCTCCATCCTCAGCATTCTCCTACTGATATACCCCATGTCCCTCCTCTGCACATGTCCAAACCATCTCAATCTCACCTCCCTCACCTTGTCACCAAAACGTCCTACATGCGCTGTCCCTCTAATAAACTCATTTCTAATCCTGTCCATCGTCGTCACTCCTAACGAACATCTCAACATCTTCAGCTCTGCTTCCTCCAGCTCCACCTCCTGTCTTTTACTCAATGCCACTGTTGAAGTTATGTTGGCGTAATTAAATAGATTAATACAAATATAATTAATAATTATAAAAAGAAGTAAAATGTAATACAGTACAGTACTGTACATGCATAATATAGCATTTTTCGGGGTGGCGTCCGTTTATTGCGATATTTCGTTTATCGTGTACGGATTTTGTTTTTACGGAATGACGGAGTGTATTATTTCTTGCTTAATATTGAAAAAAGATGAAAAACAGCCTTACTGCGAGGTTTATGAGGAGAAAATAAAACCTTATCGTAGCCACCAGGAAGCTGTGTCTAATGTCAGTTTTGGCCAGTGGTCTTATCAAGAAGTCAGAGAATCCTGACACATGCAGACTTTGTGTAAATAGGAATAAATGGCGGCGAACACTGCTGAACACGCAGCAGCTCCAGGTGTCCTGCCACAATGGCAATAACAACACCGTACTTCCATATGCAAGCCTGCAGATAAGGAAGTGCATGAGTCTTTTTTTTTTTAACTGTATGTTGTGGATAAGCTGCTACTGCCTCTGCTGTGTGTTTGTGTGTGTGTCTGTGTATGTGGATATGTGTGTGTTGCCGATTCCCTGTTTAAGAACACATTTCACCATTTCATACATTTCCTTGAATGTGTTCCGTATTTGAACATTGCTTTTCCTGGAGATCTGCGTATATTTTATTTTTCTGTAAGATGTTTATTTAACCATCTTACGGAAGGAGTCTCCAGTGTCACTGAGTTTATATTCTATGTTAAGGAACTAACTAGTTTTGCGGCTGTACAATGCCAGAAAGGACCTATAAATTGACACAAATACAATATGTCCATACTAAACAAATACACTATTCATTACAAAAGTATTGGGACACCTGACTCCATGAGCTCCAAGAGCACCTGAGCTTCATAAAGATATGCTTCACATGGGTTGGAGTGGAAGATCTCCTGCTATAGAGCTCTGACCTCGACCCTACTGAAATCTGTTCGATGAATTGGGGCACGGACTCCTCACATACATCACTTTACTAAGATTCCTATGGCTGAATAATCACAAATCTCCATATATTATATACTGTATATGTCTATATGAAGTACTATATATATATATATATATATATATATATATATATATATATATATATATATATATATATATATATAAAGACTTGAGGCTGTAATTGGTACCGAAGGTACTATTGAGCAGAGGCTGTGAATATTTACAGTAAATAAATAAATATAAAAGAGCCGTAATGAATACCTTCATTTCAACACACATATTCAGAATGTCCGTTCTTAATTTAGAAAAAAAAAACGAAAAATTTGTAATCGGTAAACATTTGTTTTACTGATGCGCCTCAAATCAAGCACCACATGCGGCAATCAAAACCGTCCGTGTGGAAACAAAGCAAAGTTCCGTTTGGTATCCTGGTGATTTACGTCAAAAAACATAACTTTAAAACACTAACAAGAATATTTTGTCTTGCTCTAGGGTGATTATGGTTTCACTACTAATAAACATGAATGTTATAAAAAGAAGAGGGGACACCACACAGTGGTAAACATGGCCTTGTCCCAACTTTTGTTGTTGTCGTAAAACTTTAAATCAACTTATTTTTCCCTTAAAATGATACATTTTCTTACTTTAACTATTTGATATGTCATTTATGATGTATTCTGAATAAAATATTGAAATTTAAAACTTCCACATCATTGCATTCTGTTTTTATTCACAATTTCTTTGTCCCAACTTTTTTGGGAATCGGGTTTGTATACATACTGTATATATAAAGGCAAAACTAAGAAACCAGGTCTAAACACCTAAGTACTTGAGAGTGAATTATTTTTCTTAGTTATAAAACTACAATATATATAATTTTTCTCCATTATAAGCTGTCTGTAAAATAACATTCACAAAAGCCTTCCAGGCACAGAATAACAGCGGCGAATCTCTTGCTGTGGAGCAAAAAGTGAATTTCTTGGACGGAAAATACCAGTGCAAAATGAGAACATGAATATGAAACATTTTTAAAATGACAAGACCTTCGGAATGTTTTATAAAATCTTTACACTGTGAAGCTGCCGAGCAGAGACAGATTATAAAAACTAATGAGCGTGATGAGACGTAAAATGTCAGGAGGAAGCGGATAGAAAAATTTCGACCTTTAAAATGGGGATTTATATTACTGACGATTTCTCTTACACAGTTCCGAGCAAAGCCTACAAGTCACCGGCGGTGTGTGTGTGTGTGTGTGTGTGTGTGTGTGTGTGTTAGTAAAACCTATATATACTATTCAGCAGTAAGCTGTAGTGAACACGTTTTATCGTGCATATTCAGTATAGCTTTGTAGTACATGTAAGCTAGGATTTTCATTTAGCTAGGCATATGTTTATGTATGTGTTTTTCTTCAGTAGACATAAAATCCGCATTTGCCAAAATGTTTTTACCACTAGCACCCGCTTATGACCTTCTAATGACCTACTAGTAGTACATGCTGTTTTATTCTTCTATTTTTATATACATCATACAGTCATCATCGTACAGTCTAGATATACCTCCTGCCATTTACATTTATAGTATTTGGCAAAGCGACTTACAATTATTTCAACAACTAAGCAGTTGAGGGTTATGAGCCTTGCTCAAGGACCCAGGAGTTGTAGATTGGTGTAGCTGGGATTTGAACTTATGACCTAAGCTACTACATAGTACCCAAGAATTTGTAACGGTCTTATAATATTGCTGAAATCACACAGGCGTGTGTAGAAGGCAATAAATATTTATTGCAGCATTTCTCTATAGGAGGGCATTATATATTTTTTTTTGCCAAAAAATCCCATTAAAATTTCCAATCATTTTCCAATTCCCAAAATATCAAACAACACAGTAGCTGAGCCACTTTTATTCCAAGATAGCAGCCAATTCAGAGCCAAATATGGATTACTTAAGGCACACAAGGGTGAGTTATGATAATGGTGAGTAAATGGACCATCTGCAAGCAGCCACAGTATTTGGAATAAGGCCCGAATGCAACCAAGCCCATCTAATGTTTGTGCTGCGTAGTCATTTCTAGTCCATATCATATGTGAGGTACGATATCAATCAGGTTAAAGCTGTGCTTGTGCTCTGGCAGGCAGATTTGGATTCTGAGTTTGAATGAGTCACTTTGGGCTAGATGAAATTGTGCACAGACTCTGGGCCATCCGTCATTTCGGGAATCATCTGGGCAACACTTTAGATGCGACATCCGCTTGTTTCTCGTACGTAAAAGACGGAGAGGAGCAACAGATGTACTGTTGATTTGATAAGCATTCGAATAAAAGTTCATGAAGCATTCGAGTTTTGGAAAAAAAAATGTATAAATAAATATATATATATATATATATATATATATATATATATATATATATATATATATATATATATATATATATATATATATATATATATAAATTAAAGAATTATGTCCAAATAAGGTGGTAGCACTTGATATTAATCAAATATGAGTACAGTGTATCTGGGCTTGGTAGTATTTCTCTGCACAAATCTATCTATCTATCTATCTATCTATCTATCTATCTATCTATCTATCTATCTATCTATCTATCTATCTATCTATCTATCTATCTATCTATCTATCTATCTATCTATCTATCTATCTATCTATCTCTCTCTCTCTCTCTCTGTCTGTCTGTCTGTCTGTCTGTCTGTCTGTCTGTCTGTCTGTCTGTCTGTCTGTCTCTCTCTCTTTATCTATCTATCTATCTATCTATCTATCTATCTATCTATCTATCTATCTATCTATCTATCTATCTATCTATCTATCTATCTATCTCTCTATCTCTCTGTCTGTCTGTCTGTCTGTCTGTCTGTCTGTCTGTCTCTCTCTCTCTCTTTATCTATCTATCTATCTATCTATCTATCTATCTATCTATCTATCTATCTATCTATCTATCTATCTATCTCTCTCTCTCTCTCTCTCTCTCTCTCTCTCTCTCTCTCTCTGTCTGTCTGTCTGTCTGTCTGTCTGTCTGTCTATCTATCTATCTATCTATCTATCTATCTATCTATCTATCTATCTATCTATCTGTCTGTCTGTCTGTCTGTCTGTCTGTCTGTCTGTCTGTCTGTCTGTCTGTCTGTCTGTCTGTCTGTCTGTCTGTCTGTCTCTCTCTCTCTCTCTCTCTCTCTCTCTATCTATCTATCTATCTATCTATCTATCTATCTATCTATCTATCTCTCTCTCTCTCTCTCTCTCTCTCTCTCTCTCTCTCTCTCTCTCTCTCTCTCTCTCTCTGTCTGTCTGTCTGTCTGTCTGTCTGTCTGTCTGTCTGTCTGTCTGTCTGTCTGTCTGTCTATCTATCTATCTATCTATCTATCTATCTATCTATCTATCTATCTATCTATCTATCTATCACATCTGCAACAGTGATGACCCCAAAAGATGACAGTTTGATGATTCTCCAATGTCAAAATGATGAATGGGAAACAGTCAGAATTCCAGCAATCAGCAAACAACGTTATCAGGAAATTCCGTTTGAACCAGAAAAACACACACTGGGTTTATAAGATCAAGTTTAAGAGCAAACTTCGAACAGGTGTAAGCAATCAGAAAACACGAGGAAGACAACCTAGGACATGTGTAGAGACAATGTGGCTATGTGACTAATATCACGTTATTATTTCAGATTTACACAAACCTTTACACACAAACGAATGCACTTTTTCTTCCAACAAGTTAGCTATATGCATATCTACATCCTGACCCCCTTCTCTCATGTGACTTTGTGAAGACATTCAGTAACTCGAACTGGCTAGCTGGTGTGCTTTCTGACTTTCTGACAAAAAAACATAGCAGTTATCAGACCATTTTCATGACTAATCATTTTCCTTCTTAGCCTGTACAAAGATAAGTATGCATTCAGTCTCCATTTCCTGTTTTTAATAACCGCCACTCTTCTGTTAAGATTTTCCTCTAGGTTTTGGAGTGTGCTTGTGGAGATTTGCACTCAGTCATCCATAAGATTGCTAGTGAAAGTTAGTAAAGACTGGTACTGATGTTGGTGAGGTGAGGAGGCCTGGGGTGCAGTCAGCATTCACATTCATCTCAAAGGTCTTTAATAAGGTGGAGGGTCAAAACTCTATAGCAGGAGAACTTCCACTCCAACTAATGCAAAACATATCTTCATACAGCTGGATTTGTGTACAGGGGCATTGCCACGCTGGAACATGTTTGAGTCTACTTGTTCAAGTGAAGAAAATATTGAATGCTTGTGCATCCAAGTACGTCCTGTTCAATCTATTGCCTTTCACTTTGTGGTACCAGTTTGGGCAAAAACCACATATAGCTGGAAAGATCATTTGTCTCAAAACCGCTGTTAAAGCAAGCTACTGAAACAAAACCTATGGTGTGCTAGACATTATTTTCTGTAGATATTTAAAAACATCTAGTCATTTTGATAAAAAAAAAAGATTATCCTTAGATTACCTACTCCAACGGCGTTCTTCACCTTGCAGCAAGAACCTTTCTAAAGTGGAGCTCATCTGATGCAGATATTAGATCGTGAACTCGACTGTGAAAATTTTTGTGCTTTTACATGTAAAACATTGCGTTTTTTTCCCCCTCATACTCTTGTACAAACAAGTAAATACATAAATAATGCTAAAGACCTTCAGGTGTCATCTATTTCCTTTGTGCACACAAATCCACTCACACACACACACACACACACTCACACACACACACACACACACACACGCACGCACACACACACGCACACACACAAACTCGTACACACCGTGACTAATTGAACCTTCATCCCTCTACAGTGCCGCTTTTAAAAAGAGACCAATTATCAGAGATGCAAAATGAGCACAAAGCGATGCAAACGCGATGGAAATCAGAGCAAATTAAAGCTGCGCCGCTGTGGAAAAAGCTTCAATGGCGTGATGAATGAGAGGGATTTCGCAACCAGACGAGAAACAAGCGATAAAAATAAGAACAACAAAAGCCGACTCTCGAGAGATAAAACGATGAGTGATGAGAGCGGTGTGGGTAAGGAGGTGCACCTCCCTGCCTTTTGGGCAGGAGTGAACTCAAAAATCTGCGAAAAAAAAAAGTAATTTGGGAAAGATCGTGGATTAGCTTTAGCAGGAAATAACATTCGTTTGTAACAGAAGCTCGAGTGAGTGATTTTGTTGAAAAACCTAAATTCGATAATGTGTCTAGGGGAAACTTTAAAGTCCATATGTCTTTAAAATGTTTAGTGTTTCTTTTGCAACAGGAAGTCATGGTGAGGCATTGTTTGTGTCATAGCCTTAAGCCTAGCTTACAAATCCAGCTAAGCCAAATTTGACAGATTTTCCTATGGATGTGAGTCTGAATGATAACAAAGCATTGGTGTCATTTGCAAAGGATTTTTCTCCACCACCTTCAAATGTTCTCCTTAGATGTTACAGGAGAACTGAATAAATAGACTTTCTGCACAAAGATGTGCAGGCTCAGCAACTTCTGAGGAAAGATGAGTCCAAAATGTGACATTTCTGAACTCATGAAAAAGATGAAGAAAAGGAGAGAAGATCCCCCATTCACTCCCCCATAGTCAAACATGGAGGTAGAAGCTTAGTTGTTTTGGATCAGGGAAGGTTGGAGACTTATTCCAGGTGAAAGGAACCAACATGGCAACCATTCCATCTGGGCTGCATCTCATTGAAACCGACTTCACCAGACAACAAGACGTCTAGTTTGCTCTGTAAGCAGACAGTCGTCTGGAGTGATATCTATCATGGAACGACATGCCCAGTCACTGCATCTAAATCCTATTGAACTGCTTTGGGGTGAACTGGTGAAGAACATCTTTGGAAAGTTTTACAGGAGGCATGAATGTTTGGAGAAATGAACTGTCCAGATTAAGGGAGGATTTTTCAATGAAAAACATCTGGACAACTATATATTGGTTTATTCAAAGGAAATCTTCGCATGTTACATTACAAAAGTTTGTCTTTCGTCTTTCAAAAACAATAAAAGATGTTTTGAAACTTCTGACAGATGCTGTGAGATTAAAAAAAACCTCACTCGATGAGCTAGAATAGAAATTCATTGCAATTAGATTGTTTTTATATGAAACTATCTAATATTTAAACAAACTAATTCAAATATAAATAATTATTTTACATTTAGCCGTTTGACACATGAAGCGTAATTGTACAAATGAGACACGCTGATGCGGGGTCAGTGGCCTCGAGTAAATAGAGCAGAACAGATGGAGAATGCCAGGATGTTGATTGTGCTCGACGAGTGTGTACTGGCACAGAATAGCACTTCGTCTCCTCACACACTGGCCTGTTTATGACAGCTTTGTTCAGCATCGGAGGTCATCCGCTTCCCAGTGCTGACAGCAAGCCAGAATGAACCATGCAGAAAAAAAATACAAGCACACAGAGAGGAAGAAGTGAAAGGATTTATGGATGTTGCAGGCTTCACTGTCATATATTGCTTTATTATTTGGGGATTATGTTGTGGAGAGGCTGAACTTGTCTGTGGTTTAATTACAGGAAAAAAAAAAAAAAAAAAAAACAGTTGCAAATCCATTCTCCATTTTTTTTCTGTCAAAATAAAAAGGATTCGAAAATGGTATATTTTTATTCATCCACAGTTTTTATAGATTTTTTAAATCATGTATAATCATGGACAAATGTACTTTTCTAGCCATATGTGTTTCACAATTTCCAAAACTAGTACCATGAAGTTGAAGGCACACAATTGTATATTAGACATTGGATGTGGAATTGAGATTTTCTCTTCATTTAAACTAGGAGATCAAAACCGGTTCCAGCATGACAATGTCCAAGATCTTGAGTGTCCCTGAACTCAACCCTATTAAACACCTTTTAGGATGAATTAAAATGCTGATTGTGCCTCAAGCCTCCTCACCTCACCTACATCAGTATCTTTAAAATTGGACTTTTCCAGCCATATATGGTTCTCCTCAAATTGTTCCACACAGCAAGAGGCACATAATTGTGTAGGATGGCTTAGATGTGCTAACATTTCATTTTCACTTCAACTAGAAGACCCAAACATTTCAAAACTTCTGCATTAAGCCACCTCCATGAAGATATACTTTACATGTATTGACGTGGAAGATCCCCTGCTATAGAGCTCTGACTTCAACTCTACTGAATACCTTCGGGATGAACGTAAACGCTGACTGCACCCCAGGCCTCCTCACCTTCATCCAACATCAGTGCCCGACTTTACAAACATTCTTGTGGTTAAATGAGCACAAATCTCCACAAAATCTACTGGAACATTTCCCCAGAAGTATGGAACTTATTATAACTATAAATAGAGATTAAATGTGGAATTGCACGTTTAAAAATTATATTCAGGTCCATTCAAGATCAGTAATGTACACGAGTATAGATCCCATTTACACCAAAGCCATGTCACATGCCACAAGCTAATTAATGGTAACTGCATACTAATATGCAGGATGTCCTCCAAGTGCAATTTCACCGCCTTGTGATTGCAGAACAAATGGGCCAAATTTCCGAAAGTGAATAAACACTGCGCACAAAAATGAATCTCTTTTTCATATCCTTTTCATCTACTGTCATCGCTGATTGTAACAGCGGACAGGAAGTCAGTGTTTGTGTTCGGTTGCCTTGCTGTGCATAACAATAATCCAAAGTAAAAAGAACTACTTATGACTAGAGTCAGACACAATTCACCAGAGGATGAAGAGAACGCTCTTCCCGAGTCATGCTTCCTTCCTCCTCAGCTGTATCTGAAGATAACCGAATTTCTCCCCAATCTTGCTCTTGGCTTGCTCATGGCTGTGCAGTTACTGAAGCCTGGGATGCCTCTTTGGGACAATCTGTAGTTTGAAAAGCTCTCTGAAATAAAGTTTTCTAGGAGAACTTATTATTTAAAAAGAAGTTAAGCAGCATGTGGTGCAGAAATCCTGCAGTCAGACTTGTGACTTCAGCAGGACAAAGGGATCGTAAACAAACCAAGTAGCAGGTTGATGTCATCACTCATAGAACAATACACATACTTTTTTCTCTCAGTGCTTTTTCCTTTTCTCGAACTTCTCGTCTCACAGGAAGTAGGATTTCAATCCAAAACAGAAAATTTCTCAGTCGTTTTGGAGCGTTTCTCGAATCATCCTTAATATTAGCAAACCAGTGCATGCATTTCTCAAAACTATCTGAACAAACAGCACAGAACATTGAATTTCTTGCAAAAGATTTTCTCAAAATCTTCAGTTCATCTCTCAAAAGTAAGTATTTGTGTCCATGAACATTTCATTCTCATCAGAATAACTTATTTTAATGTAATGTTAATCTAATGTGACATTCAGTCTCCACCGGTTCGCTCGTCAGGGACAAACTCACACTTATAAAGAACATGTTTTTTGTTTTTATCACCACATTAACATTGTTCATTGTTAAAAGCGCAATACAAATAAAAATGAATTGAATTGAATTAATAAGATCGTCAATATGTTTAGTCGTGTTGTCAGTATGATGGCGCACAGTTTCAGTTTTAATAAACTACAATTTTAAATCATTGTTTGGATTACACTGATTATAAATGCACAAACTGTCATTTGTACTGTACGGCATCTATACATTTCAACAGCACAAATTAATTAAATTAATTGATTGCATATTTGATTTATATTGACTGCAAGAGACCAGACAGGATTCACACTTTTACTGTAATGTATAACTGTTCCATTGTTTTTTTGGTTGTTCATCCATTTTCATAATCTGTAATTTTTTGTTTTGCTCTGTTGCCAAACAAAGGTTCACAAAAAAATTCACCTTTGACCTGTTTTAGAGAACTGGTTGATCGTTGGTTGATCTGATGCCGTTCACTCGCCTTCATTAGTGACATTCAAGATTCATCTGCACAATTCATCAATTCAACACATTTACAAATAAAAAAGTTTGAGAAATTTTAGATGACAGATTCTGACAACTGGTTTAACCATTTTGCATTCAATGACGTACACAATGAACTGATCCTGAGATATTTTGGGGGTTAAAACTATTCAGATAAAACCAGTATAATATATTTTGATCAACATGAACTGATAATGAAGGAAACAGCAGCCACTCGTACACAATCGATCAAATGAATGTGGAGGAACAAGCAGTTTTGAGAAATTCATTTCTGATCTGAGAAACGCTCCACCTCTCAGCCAATCAGCTTGGACCTCTAAAAGCAACAGGAATGATTTGAAGCAGCAGGAATGATATGAATGATATCTCATAGATCTTCTTCTCGTTCAACAGAAAATAAATCATCAACATTCAAATAAAAAACAAATTGAAACATTATAAGAAGCAAAACAAAAAGTTTTTCAAGTCTCCAGGATGACTTTCCGAAAAAAAAAAAAAAAAAAGATAAATAAATAAATAAATAAATTAATAATAATAATAATAATAATAATAATAATAATAATAATAATAATATTAGCAATAGTAACAATAGTAATAATAATAGAAGTAATAGTAATAAAATATATATATGTATTGATAGTAATAATAATAAAAAATTCTAAAAAAATATTAATAATAATAATAATAATAATAATAATAATAATGATAATAATAATAGTAATAATAATAATAATATATAAGTAAGCAATAAATAATAAGTAATAAATATTATTAGGTTTGTGGATACCTGACCATAATATTGCTATGCACTTTTTGAACATCTTATTCCACATTTAGTCGCCATTTGCTGTTATAATAAGCTCCACTCTTCTGGGAAGATGTTCCACTAGTTTTTGGAGTGTGTTTGTGGAGCTTTGTGCTCATTCAGCTACAAGGATTCAGATAGAATTGGACAAATGGTTTATATATGTATCCTAAAACGTTTATTCATTAAATTACGGTAAATTGCTCTGTTTTGCTAATCTGTAATTTGTTAAATGATTAACTAATAATTTCATGAATTATTACTACCCCATACACACACATTTAATGAAATTATTTGTATTCCACTAAATTCTTTTAATTTTTCTTCATTTCCTTATGAACACAAACACACAAGCATCGTGGGGTTCAATAACCGAGTCTGTAGCAGGTTTGCGTGATTAACATGTTCCGTAAATGATATAAAATAATTGTCTAATTTTCGCTTTTAATGAGTTTAAAATTGAGGAAAATTGTTTCTGATAGGCAATTAAATACAAGAAGTGAACTCTTTGGCATTGCAATGAGAATGAAAAGTGTTGCATGTAAGTGTGTTTGTGTGTGGGTTTGCGTGTGTGTGTGTGTGTGTGTGTTGCCATCAGACAGCAGTCACACGTCATCTTTTATGTCACAATCCGCTGGTGAATTAATAGTGCGAGGAGGAAATAAGCCGTAATGGCGTTAGCACATAGTCTCACTCTGACACACAGTCAAGCAGCTTAATTATCTTTCATTGTGTGTGTGTGTTTATTTTCATACGCACAAGCCATGTTGATTGATAATACACTACATTGTGTGTGTGTGTGTGTGTGTGTGTGTGTGTACAACTGTATGCTCAGGAGCATGAAGATAATTGTGTGTACCCAGAAGCAGACAAAAGTGTTTGGGTGAACAGGTGGTGTGGTTCAGCCACTGTTCCGAACACAAGCGAATGAGTGTGGCTGAAAAAAGAGGAACAGACTGTCTCGATCATGTTATTTGTCATTACGCTTGTCTCTGTGGCATTCTTCATTTCACTATGCGTTTTGCAGTGACTCACTGTCTCCTGTTTCATTACCCAGACTGCCGCACTGCCGTGCAGCTGTCCTGCTGCCTGTCCGTCACATTAGCACAAACAAAAAGGTGGGGAATGTCAAGAAATCAAGGGGACTGGATGCAGCATTCAGAACGATTTCAGACCCCATTCACTTTCAACAATGTGGTTAGGTTGCATCTATCTATCTATCTATCTATCTATCTATCTATCTATCTATCTATCTATCTATCTATCTATCTATCTATCTATCTATCTATCTATCTATCTATCTATCTATCTATCTATCTATCTATCTATCTAATTACTTATCTAATTACTTATCTTTGTTATCCATCCATCCATCCATCCATCCATGGTATCTATCTATCTATCTATCTATCTATCTATCTATCTATCTATCTATCTATCTATCTATCTATCTATCTATCTATCTATCTATCTATCTATCTATCTATCTATCTATCTATCTATCTATCTATCTATCTATCTATCTATCTAATTACTTATCTAATTACTTATCTTTGTTATCCATCCATCCATCCATCCATCCATGGTATCTATCTATCTATCTATCTATCTATCTATCTATCTATCTATCTATCTATCTATCTATCTATCTATCTATCTATCTATCTATCTATCTATCTATCTATCTATCTATCTAATTACTTATCTAATTACTTATCTTTGTTATCCATCCATCCATCCATCCATGGTATCTATCTATCTATCTATCTATCTATCTATCTATCTATCTATCTATCTATCTATCTATCTATCTATCTATCTATCTATCTATCTATCTATCTATCTATCTATCTATCTATCTATCTAATTACTTATCTAATTACTTATCTTTGTTATCCATCCATCCATCCATCCATCCATCCATCCATCCATCCATCCATCCATCCATGGTCTCTATCTATCTATCTATCTATCTATCTATCTATCTATCTATCTATCTATCTATCTATCTATCTATCTATCTATCTATCTATCTATCTATCTATCTATCTATCTATCTATCTATCTATCTATTTATCTAATTACTTATCTAATTACTTATCTTTGTTATCCATCCATCCATCCATCCATCCATCCATCCATGGTCTCTCTCTATCTATCTATCTATCTATCTATCTATCTATCTATCTATCTATCTATCTATCTATCTATCTATCTATCTATCTATCTATCTAATTACTTATCTAATTACTTATCTTTGTTATCCATTCATCCATCCATCCATCCATCCATCCATCCATCCATGGTCTCTATCTATCTATCTATCTATCTATCTATCTATCTATCTATCTATCTATCTATCTATCTATCTATCTATCTATCTATCTATCTATCTATCTATCTATCTATCTATCTATCTATCTATCTAATTACTTATCTAATTACTTATCTTTGTTATCCATCCATCCATCCATCCATCCATGGTCTCTCTCTATCTATCTATCTATCTATCTATCTATCTATCTATCTATCTATCTATCTATCTATCTATCTATCTATCTATCTATCTATCTATCTATCTATCTATCTATCTATCTATCTATCTATCTATCTAATTACTTATCTAATTACTTATCTTTGTTATCCATCCATCCATCCATCCATCCATGGTCTCTCTCTATCTATCTATCTATCTATCTATCTATCTATCTATCTATCTATCTATCTATCTATCTATCTATCTATCTATCTATCTATCTATCTATCTATCTATCTATCTATCTATCAGTCACATGTTCTTCATACTGTATCATTTGAATTCAGTATTGTGCACTTGCGAGGCTTTACAGAAGTTTGTTAACTGACTGTACAAAGTCAAATTTCAGGCCAAACATCATTCTTTTTCATTTTGGAAATTATTTTTGTCACTGTCAAGAGCCATTTAATAATTCTCTGGAAGTGTTTAAGACTGTGAGAAAGATTTATGTGGCAGTGGCACATGTGAAGGGAACCGGCAGATGCTGCACCAGGGATTTGTGTGACAGTGAAGCCATCAGACACGCTTCCAGTGGACTAAAACATGTCTCAGGGCAGGTTCAGGCGAGCAGCAGCAAATCTGAAAAGACAAGGGAGGGGAACGGAGGGCAGGAGATGTAAGCAAAAGAGAAAATAAGCAACAGTCTGATGAATACCTAGAGACTTGAAAGGTACAATGATAAATGGCAACCAAATTCTTTAACATCTATTGAATGGACAGATGTTTTGAAATTCACATATCCCAAAATTGAACTGGGGGAAATAAGTGGTAAGGATCACACACCTGTGCATAGTTTTATTGATGAGTGATGAGCCACAGAGAAAAAAAAGGGTGTTTTTACTGATTCTGAAAAGAAAAAAAGCAAATGCACATGGCTGAAATAAAGCTGACGTATTTTGTTGCCTTCTATTCATTCTTCTGTGAGCTATCAAACTTTCCATAGCGAGGTAGAACAACCCTCACAACAGTGTTTTTTAGGAGTTAAAAATAATAATAATAATAAAAAAAAAATAATCAATATAAACACATCTAATAGGCTCCAGGATGAAGTTCTCTTTGAAGGCCCCATATTTTGGTACGCATAAATGTTTAGAATTTAATCCATATCAATCTCCTGCTGATAAACTGATTACACAATGCATTGTTCAACACAGTTTCACTTTGGAAGTGCGTCTTTGCTAAACAATAATCTGTTCCTGTTTCCTTTATTAGTCAAGCACAAGGTAATCGGCAGTCTATTATTTTTATGCCCCAGTGTTTTCTCGGACCAGTCATTAATCCTATAGGTTCCTGGAATTTACTAGCCGCTTTCACTTTCACCTCAACCTAGCTTTATAAAACAAAACATTTCTTAGAAAGAGTTTAAGACTCGTGTTTACCATAAATCTGTTTCTGGGCGTATTTTCAATCGGGGGTCAGATGCCGATCCAAAGTAACTTAGAAAAGAAAGTGGAATACAATATATCTCACTTAATGCTGCTGAGGATTAAAAGTCTTGCTCAAAGGCAAAGACAGTGTTTCTACAGCAGGCCAGAATACCAAGAATCCTGCCAACATTTACAATTTAGCCATAACATTTATATATGTATTGTATGTCAGATACGATAGGGGAAGTTGTAACTCAATGGTTAAGGTGCTGGGCTACTGATCGGTAGGTCTTGGGCCCTTGAGAAAGGCCCTTAACCCTCTGTGCTCCTGGGGCCCCATATCATGGCTGACCCTGCACTCTGACCCCAGTTTCTGGGTAAGCTGGGATATGCGAAGAAAGAATTTCACTGTGCTCTAATGTATATGTGACAAATGAAATATTCTATTCTTCTATAAATCATTTGACAAAATGAAAGACTGAATAAAAAATACCTAATGCCTGTGCAATTTCAGCAATATTAGAAGAATAACACAATTTTTGACATGTATGTAGAATTTTGGGTTTGACATGTATGTAGAATGTATGATCATGATGCCTATTAGATCATTGACTTTGACCAGTGGTGAACAGTAACAAAGTAACTGTAATTCGTTTTTTTTTTTTTTTTCACATATCTGTTCTTTACTCGTTCTGAGACTTTAACTTCACTACATTTCAAAGTCGAATATATATCATTTTACCCAACTACATTTTCGAAATTAGTCGTTTCTTTTTATTCATGAGGATAAAAACGTAACTGGTCAAACACGTAGCGAGTCACCAATCAGGATTGAGCGCTCGCTCTGTTTTACACTCGTTCTGATCGGCGCTTGGTGTATTTACTGAGCAGCAACATACAGTTCAGCATCAGTTCAACAGCAAAACTTGCTCGAACTCACCACATCATACGTGGCCTCATTTGCCTGATGTCGTAATAGTGTAAGTATTAATCAGACTCATTAATATTATTTTATTAATAGATTGGTGTGTTAAGAGTAACATTAAAATCTTTTTTTTTTATACAAACTGAGTTGATTAAGTAAAGAGTCTTATAACACAAATGACAATAGGAACATTATAACCATTGTATTTTTACTTAAGTGAAAGTTTAAATAGACACTTTTACTTTTACTGCAGTAATACTTTAGATTGGAGATAAAGTAAAGTATATCTATACTTTATCTAAACTACATACTTTGTGTACGTCATCCACCACTGGCTATGACACAAGTATATAGGAATAGGAAAAGGAGGAATTGGACGAGGAGAATATGGAGCCATTCATGGTTAGGAAAATGGCAATTTGGCAAAGGGAGTTTAAGATAAACATACATAAGCATAAGCTGAGCCTAAACATCAGCCTCGCTCACATCTCAATATCCCCCTTAGCGCTTAAGTTTTAGTGCCATTTTGCTAATCAATAAATCATTTCAATTATGTTGCATTTTTATTGGCTTGTCAGTAGACATAAGCCACAGCGTGATGGTCACCCTAATTTTTGACACCGTCAGAAAATCTTTGGTTCAGTTACCTTTCTCACAATATGACCTTGGACCATCGTTTAGGAGCCACGACCAAAAAAATCACCACGATTGTTTCATAGTAGTCATCTTTTGACTGAGACAACCCAAAGTGCTATACAGTATGTTGGTCAGGAGAAAAAAAGCAGTTCACTAGAGTTATGAAAAGGTCACGGGATGTGAAAGAGGTGTGTGTGTGTGTGTGTGTGTGTGTGTGTGTGTGTGTCTTGGAAACCTTTTGTTTTTCTAGGTGAACTCGAGTCCCAGTCTTGTAAACCATTAAAAAGCAAGAGGATGGAACTGTAAGCACTTTTTTAATGACAATATGTTTTAAAGAAAATTAGCTGTATATAACAAAATCCATGTACCCCCTGAGATTTTATAGGGTTTTTTAGAATACTTTTCTTCTACTCACATCAAGCATATCATTATAACATTATAACATCATGAACAGTAAAATTATGAACACTGATGATCTCTTCATCATGGCACCTGTTTGTGAGTGGATTTATTTATTAGGCAGCAAGTGAACATTTTGTCCTCAAAGTTGATGTTAGAAGCAGGAAAAATGGGCGATTGTAAGGATTTGAGCGAGTTTGACAAATTGTGACGTCTAGACGTCTGGGTCAGAGCATCTCCAAAACTACGGCTCTTGTGGGATGTTCTGGTCTGCAGTGGTCAGTATCTATCAAAAGTGCTCCAAGGAAGGAACAGTGGTGAACCGGCGACAGGGTCACGTGCAGCCGAGGCTCATTGATGCACGTGTGGAGCGAAGGCTGGTCCGTGTGGTCCAGTCCAACAGACGAGCTCCTGTAGCTCAAACTGCTGAAGAAGTTCATGCTGTTAATGATTGACAGGTCAGGAATATTTTAGCAGAAAAAATGGGAATTTAACAGGTGAAACTTTATTATTAAGTAGAATTTTTTCCTAGTTAAAATTTTGTTCATGTTATTCAAGGGTTGCTGTGTCTGAGAAGCTTCTTTTCATATTGCTCCAGGGTCTTTCACCCTTTTCTCCCGTTTCTCTTTTTCACTTTTCTCAACTCTTTGGTGAACTCACTCCAGTCAGGATTTTGCTTCAATCCATGGCCCATGGAGTCACACCTGGGGGCATTTTAGCATAGCAAATACACTTACAGGTAGATTTTAAAACAAAATAGAGACCTAAGATAAATTCACAAGGAGAACATGCACAAAAACCCCACTTCACCTGGTCTCTGGTTTCCCCAAGAAGAGCTTTAAACTTGTCAAGAATCTGTTCAGATAACTGATTAACCTAGCTTCATAGCGCCAGTGTGCCTTTTCCTGTTGCACAATGTGACAACCTGGTGTTTATCTCGAACGGTCTTAACAGCTCAGATCTGCACAAGACATCCATCTGCGTCTTCTCTCGTTTTCCTCTCCTTAACGTATGCATTGCGACTGTTAAAAAATAAAAAAAATAAACAAGTCTTTGGCTCTGCGGCTGTCCCATCTGTCTGGCTTTAATCAGGAGTATTGGACGCGGTGTGTAAAAGCTGACTTTAAAAGACGAGCCCTAATCAGATGTGTGAGCCATGAGAGCTGGAGTGAAGCCAAGAATTTGTGGAGGCTGACCTACGTTTCTCTTCATCCTTCACCTCTTTTCCTCTCCGGCTTGCCAATTAAATTTCATTTCCGAGAGTCAGGCGAGCTAAAATGAAACGTTTTAAGTGGTGCTGGATGGAGGGGGTGGAGGACGGGTTAGTGAGGAGGGGGTTGAGATTGGGAGAAGCAGCCATGTCACTTTGTCTGAAAATAAGTCAGCGAGTGAGTCACTTCCACCCTGTGGTAAAGTCCTGGCTTTCTGACAGATTACAGACATTTGTGTAAATGAAATAGGAAGTTATACGAAGATCTGACGTTTGACCAAATGTTCAGACTTTGACAGCATAGTTTGTGGTGGGACTTTACTTTCAGGGGATACAGCAAGGATACAACAAGGTACAGCAAGAAGTCAAAACGATCACAGGATTGGATTTCATGGCAAAATCTCTTCTCTTCCATTAAAAAGCAATAGACAAAAAAATCAGTGGGCTAAAATGAATCGATGGCTGAACACAAATCTCACTAGTTTCTACTCATTGCTTTGTGTACCTGAAAGATCTCAATTCATGGAGTAAAACCTACCAGGAAAATGACTTTCTGCACAAAAGAAAACATGATTTCAGAGATGAGGAAATGAGACTATGACTCATGTGCTAGTGAGATTATCCCTTTCTCACATCTGGTTGATTCGGTTTCTCTTACGTGTCCTTATTACCTCTTGATTATTTTGTACATATCTGTCCATCTGTGGTTCTTCCCCAAACTCTTTCAACAAATTCGGACACACAGGGGTATCGTCTTTGGATGCTGTAGCATTGACTTTTCCCAGCACTTAAATTTCCTTTATGGTGATAATAATATGGTAAGAAATGGTAATGCGGCCAAAAACAAATTGAGAAAAATACATAATGAATTCACTTCTCAACTGGGTCAGGTGGTTTGATTGGTTCATACTTTTGTCATGAGACAAGCTGCTTAAGATCTCTAAAACCTCCAGAGTCTTTCCTCCAGTTCAAGTTTTTTCGTTTATTCACACGTATAGACAAAAGTATTGGGACTCCTGACTTTTCCAGATATATGCAATTCTTCTACAAGCCGACAAATTGGAGCTACACAATTGTATAGTATGTCTTTGGATGTGATAGCATTGCATATTCCTTTACATTAACTAGGAGATTTAAATCTGTCCCAGCATAAAAATGCTACTGTACACAAAACCAGATACATGATGATATGCTTTACATGAGTTATAATGGAAGATCTTGAGTGGCCTGCAACAGTGCTCTGATCTCTGTATATTATGTTCATAGTACATATATATTCATCTGTGTATTATATAATTATAGTACATACACATCTGTAAATTACTGCTTATAGAACTATAATACCATTTTATTTACACTTGCTGCTATTGCACTCTGGTTACCCCCAAACTGCATTTCATTGACTTGTACTTGTACATGTGTAATGACAATAAAGTTGAATCTAATCTAATCTAATCTCAACCCTACTGGGAATTGAAATGCTGACTGCACCCCAGGCCTCCTCAACTTTCTCACACTCTTGAGCACAAATATTCAAAATCTAGTGGAGCATCTTAGCTGAATAGTGGTGGGTATTTTAACAGTAAATCAAGACTTAACCTCCTACGACCTGGGTGTCCACATACGTGGACATTGTTCACAATGGTGTCTTTATTGTTTTCTGTAGATACAGACTGAGTGTCCACATAAGTGACATCATTTTTTTCCAAGAAAATATATGGTTATTATAATTATTGGTTCTTCCTAACCCCAAATAACTGGAAGAAATCTACAATGCAAGCCAAACCAAAGCTCAGGTCTTAGGAGGTTAATGTAGAACCAGGTATAGTCAGGTGTCCACAAATTGTTGTCCATATAGTGTATATCTCACAATTTCTGTTTGTTCATTGCATAATTTTTTCCCCCTCTATTAAATGAATTGAGCAAAAATTTCTTCTGTGTTTTTGACCCTGTATGGTTTTCACATTCTCATTCTTAGTTACTCCTGGACCTCTGCTTGTTTGTGATTCTGCCTCAATGTGTTTGCCTTTAATGTGAATAAAACATGCACTTGCAGCATTTCTGTCCGCCCTTTACATGACAGCTAGCTAAACCCCAGCTCGCTCCTTCACATCGAGCTCCCAACATGGCTAATATGGCTGCAACTAAATAGTTAGTATAGATAATGTGCTCTAGGAGGCATTAAAACATTGCTAGCTATTCCATATCATGGCTAATACATTCTCTCGTTCAGATTACCTCCGAGCCAGAACGTATTTCTTATTGCAGTTTCATACCTCAGGGCTTTTTCAGCTGCCATGACATCATTTCCTGTTATATCCTGGGCAGTGTGAGTTTCATGTCACTCAGTAGAAGTGTTGAAACCTTTTGGATGGCATATCGCTTTGTTTGAGACGCTTTCAGAGCAATGTGTTTTCACGGTTATTAGCACAGGTTGAAGTGTGTGTGTGTGTGTGTGTGTGTGTGTGTGTGTGTGTGTGTGTGTGTGTGTGTGTGTGTGTGTGTGTGTGTGTGTGTGTGTCTAAGAGAGTGAGAGAGATGTCAGTTTTATTCGGTTTGGTGTATAGGAGTTTAAGAAAAATGTGTCCAAGCATTTTGAGCAGGAAAGGTAACATATTTTGATGGCAAAAAACACAAAACATCACTGAACCAACATGTTGAAACAAACACTCTCTCTCTCTCTCTCTCTCTTCTCTCTCTCTCTCTCTCTCTCTCTCTCTCTCTCTCTCTCACACACACACACACACACACACACACACACACACACACACACACACACACACACACACACACACACACACAAACCACGAGACACCAATTTTCTGCGTCAGGCTGTTTTCAGTTATGCATTAGGGCTCTGTGAAGGCAGAAAGGAGTTTGAGAGCTGGGGTGTAATTATTGTGGCACACTGGGAAAACATGTATATCAGAGTGGCTGAATTCGAACAAACAGCCAAAAATACAGGAAAAAACTAAAGCAAAAAATGACCAAAAACTGGATTCTCCTGCCAATGTTTCTGCGCTAGTTCAGAGACGGAATTACATCGGACCAAAATATCATGTAAATACATTTACTGCATTTAGCAGACGCTGTTAAGTCTCTATCGTTGAATACATCAACTTTGGATTATTAAGTTACAAACTTAGGATACCATCAACCTTAATACAAAAACAAACAGGAAAAACAATCAATACAGCTGATTTTTATTTCTAGAGCACTTTTAACAATGCACATGGAAAGCACATTCCATAAATCTTATGCTTACTGTAGGTGTCTACAGACTTATAACTACATAGTTTATGTAGTGCTATTAATATGTATGTTCTTTTTAGTACACATTCAAATTATTGGAGAAATATACTTCTTATTGAGATCCATGCAAAAAAAAAACCCAAACATCATTCATTTATTAAAACACGTAGAGAAATTGGCCAAAATGATTTTAAAGCATGACAGCATTAAAATTCTCCTGGTAATTGTACATCTGGTCTTTTGACCCATTGCCTTAGAATCTAAACACAATACGAATATAAATCTTCTAATCCCGGAGCTAATTTCTGGGGCTTCAGGGCATGAATGCTTATGCAATTGAATTTATTTTTGATTTGTCTGATAAATTCGCAAAATATACATTTTATTAGTATTATGATGGACATTATTTTTACTAACTTCTGCAAAATGTGGAAAAGTTCATGGAGGGGCCAATACTTATGCAACACATAATAATGTCTAATGGCAGCATGTGCTTTCATCGGTAGAGCTAATTAATATCAAGACAGAGGAAAAGGAAATGAGAAATTCTTCCGATTCTTTTAGTTCCTAAAGCTTTGTCGCACCACACACACACACACACACACACACACACACACACACACACACACACACACACACACACACACACACACACACATGCGATAGATTTGCACAGAAACCACCTTGAAAAATGAATGAAGAATGAAATGAAAAGCATTCATGTGTGAATGAGTGGCAACACAATAACACACACTATCGCACACTATCGCACACTGAAGCACGCAGGTACATTTTCCACCACTGTGCCGCAGATCAACAAAAACAACCGATGTTTCTTCCTTCCTGCTGTCAACTTGTTTCAAGGCCAGAGAATAATGACCTAAAGACACAGAGTTTGTTGAGCTGGATGTGGAGTAGAGATGCAACACAAAGAAAGAGTGCACTTTGAAATGTTCAAACTTTATGTTTATCATGGTAGTCAGGCAAATATGTGGCAAATACCAGAGGTTTTATTGATATTCTGGAAAAACATGACATGGATGCCATGATTTCTTCACTTGGACTGACAGAGGCGACACTACCTTCACAGAAACTAAAAGGTGGCAGTCATGTTTTCGGAGAGTTGAGACACCTCTTTTACTGGGAATGATAGATGCAAAGGACACACCTACTTCATGGTACTGCCCATGCCTCAAACACAGAGGCCACACCCCCTTTACTAAGAATGGCAGATACAGAAATCACATTTCCTTTATCGAAATAGTGCAGAGAAGCCACACCTTGTTCATTTGGACTGACAAATGCAAAACCACTTGTTCTCAATTGCGGCTGACTGACAAGCCACCTTCATTGGGATCATCACCAATGGTTTATAATGTTTTGGGTTTAAGCGCCTGTATAGCCAAGCTGCCATTCTTGGGCCTTTGAGAAAGGTTGTTAACCCTTTGTGCTCCAGGGGTACTGTATCATGGCAGACCCCAACATTGTTGAGATATGCAAAGAAAGAAGTTCACTGTGCTTTAATTGACAAGTATAAAGCACCCGATAAAGGCTTTCTTTACTAACACAGAGGCCACACCTCCTTCGTTCAGACTGATAGAATCTGTCACCACCTCCTTCAGTTAGTTTTATTTTACCAACCTACAAATACACATAACCATAATAAGAAAAGTGATTTTTTTTTCACATAAAGTAATATAAGCCAGTGTGCTGACTTGTCTACTTTTGTAAACTCTTTTCCCCTCCTGTTCCTTTTGGGCCTGATTACTTCCCAAAAGTGACACAGGTGATAAACGACACAGCGTGTGAGCTGCCCGCTGCCGAGCCAACGGCAGTAAAAAGCGCTTCTAAATGTAAGCCAAGTCGATCATGCTTTTCTTTTTCCACACAAAAGCCATAATGCAGTAAACCTCCACTTCTGCCATCTAGTCTACATTTTGTACAGTGACCCATTGCAGAGAACTTCAATTGCTCTCCGTGCCGTTCATTAAATGAAACTGTAAAAATGCTAACCTCGAGACTTCACCTCGCTCTGAACCTATAACAGGACTCGTCTCAATCTTGAAAGCTATTTTTCAGATGGCTGACTATGAAACGGCTCTCTGTACAGCCTATTACGAGCTACTTAATATTTGCTGATAAGGCTTTTTTTTAAATCACTTGATTTCCATTTCTCTTTTTTATTATCTGGTAAAGAAACCAGACTGACACCATTGTAAGAGGAAGTAAGTCCATAAAAAGATAAATCCAGTCCTTTCCTAGTTCCTCCTGCCTCCTATGTATTATTCCTTAATTTTCTGCAGTGGCATCCACACATCATGGGGTTGCTGGTACAATCCATAGGATGCCTGATCACATCAGCCTTTTGCTCAAAGCAAAAAGAGAACCGGACCAACTTTTTACGTGTAGCATCGCAACCCTATAATCAATCTCTTATCAGCACCACGGACAGCGTCTATTTTCATGTGTGTGAAACTCCATTGCTGATTTTGTTTTGATATCATTTCATAGGATGTCTACTGTACATTTCACTGCCAGGTTTCCAACACCACATATTCAGTACAGAAAAGCTCCATCTCAACGAATTTCACTAACCGGTTGACTTTTTTTATGGCTCCCCCAGTCCTCACTTTCTTCTGTCTCATCAGATCTGCCATTGGCGAGTCAGGATAAGTAAACAGAAAGCCAGGGGCCAGATTAGGCCAGTCAGACATTGCATTACATTACAGATGGCAGGTTTAGGGTTCGGGATTTGCGCAGAGCCCAGTTTCGATGGCAGATTTCTCTGAAGGAGATGGTTTAGCTCTGATAGATGTGTTATTGTGATAGTCGGCCCTGCACAGGAAATAGGTTTATGATTATATTTTTTTCTGGAGCACTTTTTTGCTCTCACTTTTGACCTCTCTTTTGAGCTTTTTTTTTTTTTTTGTCAAAATCTGCACAGAATCCCAATGACCGGCATTCACCAATAGACCAGTGGAAGAAATAGAAATCAGGTCATTAAGAGGAGGCAAAATATATATACTGTCAGTGTGGGGATATGTGTGTGTAAAGGGGACTTGTCCAATGAGTCCAAAGCCTAGTGAAAGCTACAAATCAGTGCTAAGAGCAGCATGTGCCTCTGGCTGATTGGTATATAATTGAGTGTTTTATTTTTTTTTTCTTGGATGTTTCTCCAAGGCCTGTCTGATCAATTTAATTTCTGCTCTGACTCCAGAGCTTATGACCTAATCAGAAACTCTCTCACTGTCTTGCCAGGACCTGCGGGGCCACACGCTGTTTAATAAAGCAGGTTTGTGATTAAACTCAGGCAATAAGGAATGCAATTACACTGCAAAATGCAAATCAAGCTCTCAATATTGTACTTGAATATTGACTTTCTAATTTATACAAATTCATGGGATATTGTAAAATATATATATATATATATATATATATACTGAAATGCTTTGGGCTTTGCAAATGTTAGCTTTTTAAAAAACACGTTGGATCACTTTTGCTCGCCTGATTGTTTGTCAAATATCAACAGCCCTTGTTTAATCTTCCATTTGGTGATGGTGAAAGTAACCTGGGCAGCTTCAGCACCGGCCGCTCTGATGCCAAATTTAATGACAAAACTTTTACCAATTTTGCAAAAATATTCATCATAATACCCTTCTTTGTCTCTGCACTAGCCAGGCTCTCTTCGTTTTCTGAAACATCTCTCCTTCTTGTCCTTCTGCGGCCAGCATATTTTCTGTTCTGTAGTTTCCATAGCAATGGCAGCCGGTGCCCATGACGACCGAACATTCTAAACTGGAGCCGGATCCCTGAGAGACGACTGCAACCTCTTGTCTTCTCTTGTCAAGTATTATCTTGTCTTTCACTCCGTCTCCTTTGACTTTTCCTAATCATTGTTTACGATTCCATATTCTTAAAAACTTACATTTTTGATATCTATATACTTCTCAAAAACTCCACACAAAAAAAGGAAAAATAGGCCCCAAAAAGTTCTGCCGCCGAATAATAGAAACCAAAAACATTTTAATTCATGCAATATTTTCTTTCACATTTAAACCACTTATCTCTCACTCTAACCGTATAGAATCCATAAAATAAATGATCGCTGTCCATGGTAGTAAAGTAAAACACATTCGCATGATGTTGATCCAAGATGGCAGCTCAACAAATTTTCGCAGCAGATGCTTTTGATACAAAATGATATTCTGATTCTTGTAATGGGACGTGGACATTGGGGCACGGTGTTTAACTAATGGGAATTTAATTTTGCCATAGAAAACTAATTCATTGAATGAGGAAATATTTGTGATGTGTAGGATTTGCTTCCGGTAGCAGTACACTGTATGGAGAAATTTTCTTTTATGGACACATAAACATACTATTTTTTTAACATATAATTCCTTATTCGCTATTAGAAAAACCTCCACTTTTCGGAGATGTTCTACTAGAATTTAGGAGTGTGCTTGTAGAGATTTATGCTCATTCAAAAACAAAGGTGTTAGTAAGTCAGGTACTGGTAAAGGGGGAGGAGTTAAGTTTCTAATTCATCCCTTTAGTGTGCAATAGAGTGGACATCAAAGCTATATAGCCAATCAAGAACTTAAAGCGGGGAAGTGCTAGCTCAGTGGTTAAGGCTCTGGGTTACTAATCCGAAGGTCTGGGATTCAAGTCCTGGTATCACCACTCTTGGTGCCTTCAGCAAGTCCCTAAACCCTCTGTGCTCCAGGGGGCACTGTAACATGGCTGACCCTGCTCTCTGACCACAGCTTCCTACTTTTCTGGTAAATGTGAAGAAATAATTTCAATGTGGGATCGATTAGGTATTCTAAATTAAAAAATATATATATATTTTTCCATATTTAATCCACATTTTTGTGATTCTGACAGTATATGGGAGAAATGCAAAAAATATGTAATCACTATTGTTGTTATGCCACTGAAACACTTGAACTGAAAACTTATGATTTAAACGCTAGATGTCCAAAATGGTGCTTTCTTTCTTTTTTAAAGGACACATGGATATTGGAGCATCTGGTGTTCATATCTACCATTGCCTACCATTTACAGTAAGGTATATACAAAAATCATCCAACAACCAACCTGCATGAAGATAAACGATTTTAACGATATGAGACCTCAGCTAAATTGTTTGTGGGTAAATGGAATGCAGTTTATGCTAAAACCAAATCCTCTAAACTGCTCTTTGTTTGTCTATTAGAGTTTGATGAGATTGATGTCAGATATTACGCCCACAATGTTTGACACCAACTGACTTTTTTATTCCACCCACAAACTTGTTCTAAAACTATCCTGATTTGATGTAAACAAAAATAATTGGCATCTTTAAAAAAAAATCCTTCAAAATGTAATCGGCTCTGTCACGTCATCTCGGCCCATCAGTGGAAGAGTTAAGTGTCTTTTAAAAGTCTCTCTTAAAAGTGAAGTTTCTATTTTGTCTTTGTTTAAGGGGGGAGAGGGCAGGAACTGGGGCGTGAAGACGTTGAATGTCTAAAGAAAGAACCCAAACTGAGACATGAAGAATGACAAGTGGGTGGATGGAGGAGCTGAACGTCGATTCTCCAGAGGAACGGGGAGGCTTTTGGGACAGAAGTGTCATGATGGAGGGAAGAGTGACACAAAGAGAGTGTTCCAGGTGGAGAGGCTGTGGAACCGGAAGCAGGGGCCCACGTGTTGCTAGAAATACTCCATGGTATTAGAAAGCCCTTATTTGCATAATCAGATGTGCCCAAAATTGGTGGTGAAGCCAATGTGTTTGCTTCCTATGAATTGTTTTGACATTTTTAGCTAAGAGGAATTGAATGGCAGTGATTATTGGTAGAGACTACAGTATACAAACAAATCATTTTTGGACACCTGATAAGAAGATTTAGGAATTAAGATCTGTAAAATCTTCAATGGTTAGTGATGTCTTAGTTGATAAGCTCTTGGACTTCTGATCAGAAGGTCATATGTTCAAATCCCAGCACTACCAAGTTGCCACTGCTGGGCCCTTGAGCAAGGCCCTTATTATGTACAGTCCAATCATGTCGTTTCTATTTGCTATTAAAACAGCCCTCACTCTTCTGAGAACATTTTACACTACATTTTGGAGTGTGACTGTGGAGATTTGTGCTCATTAAACCTGATGTACTGATGTAGGTGAGGTAAAGAGTGCAGTCAGCTTTCACATTCATCCCAAAGATTTTTGAATAGGGTTTGAGCTCTATATCAGGAGATCTTCCGCTTCAATACATTTATAGCATATCTTCATGGAGCTGACACATGGGCATTGTCATGCTGGAACAGGTTTGGTTCTCTTAGTTCAAGTGTAGCATCCAGATATGTCCTACAATTGTGTGCTTCCAACTGTGTGGTAACAGTTTGTGGAAGAACCACATATGGCTGGAAAAGTCAGGTGTCCTGATACCTATGTCCATATATTGTACATAAATCTTCACACAGGCTCTCGTGGACCTTGCTAGCTTCTCATATAATGCCTAGTCCTCACCAAACCAGCAGACCGTCCCATACTCCTGAGCGACAATTGCAGATCATAACCTCACTAAAATACAGATGGACCTTCAGCACCTGACCACAGTAAACAACAGAGGAGGAAGGAAGTGAGATGATATACGGCTGGCCACAGGGCATGCTTCTTGAGCCATAACAAAGGAAATGCATTCCGATCTCGCAACCCAAGCGCTCTTTACAGGACATCGTGCATATTTCATAAAAATGGAAAAACAGCTGCAACAAAGAGCAAATTTCACACTTCGCCGCCCACCGTATTTGCACACACTTAGTAGGGAACACGGACGGGTTTGAGATGGAGCGTGAGTAGCATCTGTTTTAGAAAGAGGAAATGTGTTTTTGTTTTTTTTCCCTAAAGACATATTTGATATTTTATAGCTTCACTTCATTTCTATAATGCAATCTATAGAGACCTTATAAAAATAAAAAAAGACACCATTGTTGGGCAAACAGAGATTTTTATTCATTGCCATAAACCTTGTTTGGTCATTCTTCTGAAAATAAACACAAATAAAAACAATGTATGAATAAATACTAATAAAAAAATTATAACCAAAAAAGCATTTTGTGCAAAGCGCTAAATATATTTAATAAAATTACACAATATAAATATTAAAAATGTTTTAGCTGTGATGTGACTTTTTCGACTTTTTCTGCAATTTCAGAATCAAAATTCTAATTGGAATAATTTTTATTGCCAAATATACCTAAGAAAAAAAAGTCATTTGTTTCTGGTTTAGAGCAAATTAGCAGTGACGGACTGAACAAGATTGTAGAAAGCTTAATCTTTGTAGAGGCTTTTCAATACTTTTATTTTCATACATACACACAGCATCAGTCAAGGACACGAGACAGGAGTCTTTTTGATTCCTTGGAAAAATCTGTTGAGAAGTGCAGGTTAATATGAAAACGAACGAACGAACGAACGAACGAACGAACGAACGAACGAACGAACGAACGAACGAACGAAAGAAAGAAAGAAAGAAAGAAAGAAAGAAAGAAAGAAAGAAGAGGACGGCTTTACTAAGTGGGATATATATATATATATATATATATATATATATATATATATATATATATATATATATATATATATATATATACAGTGAGGAAAATAAGTATTTGAACACCCGGCTATTTTGCAAGTTCTCCCACTTAGAAATCATGGAGGGGTCTGAAATTGTCATCGTAGGTGCATGTCCACTGTGAGAGACATAATCTAAAATAAAAATCCAGAAATCACAATGTATGATTTGTAACTATTTATTTGTATGATGCAGCTGCAAATAAGTATTTGAACACCTGAGAAAGTCAATGTTAATATTTGGTACAGGAGCCTTTGTTTGCAATTACAGAGGTCAAACATTTCCTGTAGTTTTTCACCAGGTTTCTACACACTGCAGGAGGGATTTTGGCCCACTCCTCCACACAGATCTTCTCTAGATCAGTCAGGTTTCTGGCCTGTCGCTGAGAAACAAGGAGTTTGAGCTCCCTCCAAAGATTCTCTATTGGGTTTAGGTCTGGAGACTGGCTAGGCCACGTCAGAACCTTGATATGCTTCTTACAGAGCCACTCCTTGGTTATCCTGGCTGTGTGCTTCAGGTCATTGTCATGTTGGAAGACCCAGCTTCGACCCATCTTCAATGCTCTAACTGAGGGAAGGAGGTTGTTCCCCAAAATCTCGCAATACATGGCCCCGGTCATCCTCTCCTTAATACAATGCAGTCGCCCTGTCCCATGTGCAGAAAACACCCCCAAAGCATGATGCTACCACCCCCACGCTTCACAGTAGGGATGGTGTTCTTGGGGTGGTACTCATCATTCTTCTTCCTCCAAACACGTTTAGAGGAATTATGACCCAAAAGTTCTATTTTGGTCTCATCTGACCACATGACTTTCTCCCATAACTCCTCTGGATCATCCAAATGGTCATTGGCAAACTTAAGACGTGCCTGGACATGTGCTGGTTTAAGCAGGGGAACCTTCTGTGCCATGCATGATTTCAAAACATGACGTCTTATTGTATTACCAACAGTAACCTTGGAAACGGTGGTCCCAGCTCTTTTCAGATCATTGACCAGCTCCTCCTGTGTAGTTCTGGGCGGATTTCTCACCTTCCTCAGGATCATTGAGACCCCACGAGGTGAGATCTTGCATGGAGCCCCAGTCCGAGGGAGATTGACAGTCATGTTTAGCTTCTTCCATTTTCTAATGATTGCTCCAACAGTGGACCTTTTTTCACCAAGCTGCTTGGCAATTTCCCCGTAGCCCTTTCCAGCCTTGTGGAGGTGTACAATTTTGTCTCTAGTGTCTTTGGACAGCTCTTTGGTCTTGGCCATGTTAGTAGTTGGATTCTTACTGATTGTATGGGGTGGACAGGTGTCTTTATGCAGCTAACGACCTCAAACAGGTGCATCTAATTTAGGATAATAAATGTAGTGGAGGTAGACATTTTAAAGGCAGACTAACAGGTCTTTGAGGGTCAGAATTCTAGCTGATAGACAGGTGTTCAAATACTTATTTGCAGCTGTATCACACAAATAAACAGTTAAAAAATCATATATTGTGATTTCTGGATTTTTGTTTTTAGATTATGTCTCTCACAGTGGACATGCACCTACGATGACAATTTCAGACCCCTCCATGATTTCTAAGTGGGAGAACTTGCAAAATAGCAGCGTGTTCAAATACTTATTTTCCTCACTGTATATATATATAATTATTTTGCTTACATAATTACATACTGCTAATTTCTTTCTTTCTTTCTTTCTTTCTTTCTTTCTTTCTTTCTTTCTTTCTTTCTTTCTTTCTTTCTTTCTTTCTTTCTGTGCAACTTAACTGTTATTTGATATATTTATTTAAATATGTCTTTATTTATTGGTTTCTTTGATTTAGCTTTAATGCTGTGTATCATGCATTTTTTCTCTCTTTACCATTTATTTTAAAACAAGACATTTTATAAATTCTATATTTATAAAAAAATAATATAAATTCTACATTTTAGTCATTTTAGCAGTTACCAATAATAATAATAATAATCAGAAGAAGAAAACAGAATAAAAGAAAAACATTTTGTTACATTTCACTGAGTAAAGAAAATCATCTTCCTCCTTAGAGCTCTTAGTGGTTTCAGAACAGACGTTTGACTCATTGTCTCAGTCTCTCCCACGATTCCAGGCTTTTGTCTTTCTGTCTCGCTCTCAGTCCCACCTACACAAATGAGACTTATCCACTCAGGCCTCGTTAGCGCAGGCTGCTTCCCTTTCCAATGCGTTTAATGTTAAGTGTAACATCTATAAGTACAAACTTTTGTCTCCATTACTGTCTCACTCAGTATTTTCTTAACTTTCTCATTCATTGTCTCTCTTTCTCACTGTCTCACTCAATGTCTGCACTTTTTCTCTCACTCGCTCTTTCACAGCTCTTATTGTCTCTCTTGTAATGTCTTACTCTCACGCACTCTCACCCAATGTCTTTCTCGTTTTACAGTCTTACTGTCTCCTTAACTCTCACAATCACTGTCTTTCTCTCTCTCTCTCTCTCTCTCTCTCTCTCTCTCTCTCTCTCTCTCTCTCTCTCTCTCTCTCTCTCTCTCTCTCTCTCATAGCTCTTATTGTCTCTCTTTCGTACTGTCTCTCACACTGTCTTTCTCATTTTTTCTCTCTGTTTTTTACTGTCTCCCCTGTCTCTCTTAGTGTCTCTCTTACTGCGTCTTTTTCTTTCTGACTCTCCCAATCCTTGGCTCACTCACTGACTATTTTTATCTTTTTTTCTCTGACTGTCTCAATCCCTGTCCCGCTCTGTTTCTATCATTGTCTCACTTTGTCTCTATCACTGTCTTTTTCTCTTCCTGTCTTGCTTCATATTTAATCACATCTCACTTACCGTCTCTCCCACTGTCCAACTTTTCTGTCTCTCTTACTCTTATTGTCTCTTTCATTGTCTCTCTTACTAACTATTTTTTCTACATTTCGCTCTCTTAGGAAACAAATAATAAAAAAAGAAAATGAAAGCAAATCTAATGAAACCCCAAAACCCCAAATCTAAAGGCGAAGTGTGTCTCGCTTCATGTCTCTTATTGTGCCTTAAACTTAAAGATCAGCCCATATTGAAGATATTTATAAACTTGCTCATTGCATTAAGCGTTTCCATGGCAACTGAACATGTGCTGAGCTAAATACAACGACCAACTAAGACTGAACCAGTCACGGCTGCATTACCCGGGGATATGTTTAATACCAAAGAATATCATCAATTAGTAAAATGATTAGAACTTGAACTAGGAGACCCAAACCTCTCCCAGCAAGACCCAAAGCCAGATCCATGAAGATATGGTGTACATGGATTGAAGTGAAATATCTCCTGCTATAGAGACTGTGTTGAACATAATGAATTGGAACGCTGACTGCAGCCCAGGCCTCCTCACCTACATCAGTACCTGACTTTAATACCACCCTTTTGAATGTGTAATGAGCACAAATCTCCAAAATTCTAGTGAAATATCTTTCAGAAAAGTGGAGATCATTATAACAGCTAATGGGGACTAAATATTGGGGAAAAAAAGCTTATTTTTGTTCAGGGGTCCACAAAGTTTTTTTTCTATATACTGTTATTCTTTTGACCATAATAACAGAAGTCCAAAAAAAAGTACTAAGGCATGTGGTTCTTCAAGTCCTGGGTTTTTTTTTTTTTCCCAAAAGACAGAATAAATGCCAACACTGAAGATTCGAGGCAGTGGGTGGTGGTGGTTTCTCAATGGCTCTTTGACACGTTGCTGTAACTAATGAGGTCTGCAGTGTGTAAATAATGACTCAGGCTCAACCACAGCAAATCTCCTAGTGTAAAAGTGCTACAGCATGCACCCTGTGTGAAATGTCCAGTTTGTAAAAAGGACCAGAGTCAAATATGATGTGGAAGGACGTTCTCAAAGACCAGTGTTGTGACAGTGTGTGCGTTGCTGTGGCCGAGTCGTTATTTATACACTGCAGCCCTCATTATTTACTGAGAGATGAAAAATGGGTTCAGTACATATGTGCATTATTCCTACTATTTTCAGTTAAGAGGACTTGGAAGATGTTTGTGTTCTCTAAATGCATGGATGCAAATAGGACTAGATTATGGCAAGTGATGCTTTCCATCAGCCACTGCACCGTCACGGTCTCGAGTCTGATTTGTCTTTTATTTGCCGTGTTGTGTTTATTGGTGTGAAACTGTTGTACACTGTATACTTCCCATTTGCTTTTATAATAACTTACACTATTTTGGGAAGATGTTCCACTAGATTTTGGAGTGAGCATGTGGAGATTCATTCAACCACAAAGCTGTTAGTCAGGTACTGATGGTGAGGTGAGGAGGCCTGGGAGATCTTCCTCCACTCCAACGCATGTTGAGCATATCCTCATGGAGATGAAAATGTCTGAGATGTATGTTTCTGTATTGCATTCCTTCACAATCAAATATTTTCATTACAGATTTTATTATCAGCATCAACTTGAGTGAAAAGTACACACCTGGGGACAAAAACAAAAGACCCAAATGGCACTTATAAAGCTTTTAATGGGTAAATTATTGGTCAGAAAATAAGCAAGAAGGAAACAAATGCACTGAGACTCTCTTGGGCCACAGTTTGCTCTCTGAGTTTTCCTAATGTTGGTTTGCTTGAATTTATGGAGAAAAAGAAAACATTAAGAATGATATTTTCCCCCTTTTACTAGAAGAATCAAACCTGTTTCAGCATCAAAATGCCCCTGGGCATAAAGCCAGCTCCTTGAAAATGTCCTTTTCATGGGTTGTAGTGGAAGATCTCCTGCTTTAGAGCTCTGTACCTGACTTTACTTACACCCTTGTGGTTCACAAGAATGGGCTCAAATCTCAACAAGCACACGCCAAAATCTATGGAATATC
The DNA here is from genome assembly GCF_946808225.1 of Silurus aristotelis. Lineage (NCBI taxonomy): Eukaryota > Metazoa > Chordata > Actinopteri > Siluriformes > Siluridae > Silurus > Silurus aristotelis. The sequence continues at coordinate 21,767,034 of NC_139591.1, forward strand.
TTCCCAGATGAGTGGAGGGAATTTTAACAGCAAATGGGGACTAAATGTGGAATAGGATGTTTAAAAAGCACACAATCTTATAGTCAGGTGTCCACAAACTTTTGTGGATACAGTGAATCTTCATGAATGTTTTTTCTTTTTTTCCCGTAGGAGATGAGTCATTATTTGGTGATGTGCCATATCTGATACAGCTCCTGCAGAGCCTGAACACAAGCTCATAGATAAATCAAGGGCTGATGGAACAGGGAGAGATTTATATGATGTGTTTTATTTTTGCTTTTGCTTTTATTTCCTGACCAATGATTTGTTGCTAAAATCATTAAAACCTTCATAGCTTGCTATTTAGAGCTTGGTATTTGGGCTTGCTATTTTTTTGCTCTAAGGTATGAAAGATTAAAGTTATCTATGTGGAATTTAGAGCTCCAAGTTTAATTTATGGGTATAGCATGCACTTGAGTTGGAGTGACCTCCACCAGCTTGTATTAAACCTGATGATCTACGTATCTTAGAATAATCAGAACACATGCTTTAATGGAAGACCAGCGGATCATCTGTCTCCTTATCATTCTGTACTCTACATCTATCTTTTTCAAAATAACCATCTGCATGTCTTCCCTCACCACATCCATAATTTTCCTCTTGCCTGGTGCCTCCGTCTCAGCATTCTTCCACCGATATACCCCCTGTTCCTACTCTGCACATGACCAAATCATTTTAATTGCTTTTCTTTCACTTTGTCTCCAAAACGTTCTACCTTTAATAAACTCATTTCTAATCCTGTCCGTCCTCGTCACTCACAATGAAGATCGCAGAATCTTCAACTCTTCCACCTTCAGCTCCAGCTCCGAGTCCTGGCTTTTATTTATCAATGAGAAAAAAGACAAAAATAGACAAAAAACAAAAATCCCACATTTTTTAATCGTTGTCCCTGAGTTTTTTTGGATCCCATTTTGCCTTTTGTCCCAATCGAGTGATATAAAATGAAAAAAGATAATTTTTTTAAACCCACTATAGTCCCTTAATGCGGTTTTCTTGGGACTGTAATGAATACAGTCCGAGAGCAGGGTTTATTGAAAGGAGCAGCAGATTGGATATGAAAATAGTGGCAACAAAGCCAAAGTGTAAAATCTACATCAATGCTGAAAGAAATTTAAGACTTTCTGAAGTTTATCTGAAAAAAAAAAAAAAAGAACAATGAAATATTTCATTTTAATGAGCAACACATGGGTTAGTATACCACGGATGGCAGCCTCTGGTGGTGTGGCATGGAACTGCCATGAGAGTCTTTCTCACTCACACACACACACACACACACACACACACACACACACACACACACACACACACACACACACACACACACACACACAGACACTTTATCCTCATCTCTCCCTATTAACTTCGCAATATCTTTAACTCCAGCCTCATGTCTTTATGTCAATGGCAAAGTACAAAAATCCCAGATCTTTGAAACTGTTCTGTAATTATTTTGACCCAAATTTTTCCTTTTATCCCGATCTAGTAATGCATTTTGTCCAGATGTATTTTGTACAATATTTGCAATAAAATATCTTTTTTAAATGCATTTAATTGACTGTGCAGATCTTGTACAGAGTTTGGATTTTCTTTCTTGCTTAGAGATGATTTGGATAAAAGTGTCTGAGCGATGGATTAAATGTAAATACTTGCACACAAACCATCAAAAAAAAAAAAAAAAAAAAAAAAAAAAAAGCTATAGAGCAAGGACATTAATAGTGCTCCGTCACCACAAAGAGAATTACTGTTATAGTCCACGCTGCCTGCCGGTGCAGTCCAGGATAATAAACAGCGTTGGCAGAAAAAAATAGCCGCACTGCAGAAAAAAAGGGGTTTTGAAAACGTTTATTTCCACTTATCCATCTTGCAGATATTGTGATTCGCAAAATGCATCATTATCCCCCTGTTTGTTTCCTTTAATGCATCATGGTTTAAGTGTCTAAAGTGTGTTTGTAGTCTTGAGTGTGGCTTTTTAACATTAATGATTTCAAGCTGCAAAAAACAATGTGACGATCGCTTCACTGCGGCAGGGCTTTAATCCAAGTCGCGGTCGTACCACTCACCAGCTCGGTCAGACGCGAGGGCCTCGGTGAGACGCCGCCGTGTTTTCTCAGTGAGGGATTTTTCAGCATGAACGGGACGCTGAGGAAAAAAAAAAACCCAGTGTGAAACATGGGGAACATGGAGCAGACATTGAAAGGAAATCAAAGAGAAATGTCTCAGTGACATTGATAAGACTGAGTAGGTTTTTAGGATGATAAGGGACAAAACTGGAGTGGGGCCAATAATAGGATCACGTCAGGATAAATAATAGAAAGACAAAATAGCAGGAGGGGAAAAAATATAGAGAGAAAATCTGGATCAGCATCGGTGATATTTTGCCATTCGAAACAGTCGTACAGCTTTGCAAATTGGACGGGGGAATTTGTTTTCTCGCTGACATCCTGCACTGACGTGTCATGCTGCATAAGCAGGCCTGACTCAATTCCCTGAGAATTGACAAGAAACAGCAATATGGCTCAATTTCCTTAAAAAGTAGCCACTCAGGAACATGCCATCATTTTTTTCTTTTAGGTTTCTCAAAAGAGAAAAGTAATTAAAAAATCTTTTTATTGTACAGCACTGTGAAATTCTCGCTTCTGATTTGTAAGAAAGTGTTAATTTCTATAAAAAAAAAGGTAGAAGGCTGCTAAAGGAGTTTTTTTTTTTCTATTGTAACATATTCGCACATATTCATCATTGTGGTATTGAATGCTGATCTCTGATTGGTTAAAAAGTGTAGGTTCAAATCAACTTACAACTGAGCAGTTAAGGGCCTTGCTCAAGAACCCAATAGTGGCACCGTGGTGCTGCTGGGATTTGAACTTGTGACCTTCTGATCCAATGCCTTAACCACTAAGTGAACACCTCCTTTTCTGGAACAGCAGCTCAGACAGCGGTTCATTCCTTTGGTGAACTTTGCTGTACAAAAAAATATGAAGTTGCAGCTCATTGTTTAATATATTGGACTTCTGATAAAGTTGTGAGATTAAATCCTAACACCACCAAGCTGCTGGGGCAGCAAGCCCCTTGAGCAAGCCCCAAAACCCCCAACTGTTCCATCGTACTCTTGAAATTATTGTATACCACTCTGGATGAGGGTGTCTGCTGTGAATTAGAACGTTTTTGGTTTTGTTATAAGGTGGGAATGTTTATAAGTGCTGATCAGAAGGTCAGGTGTTTAAGCCTCAGTATCAACAAACTGTTACTTTTGGGGCCCTTGAGCAAGGCCCTTAACCCTCTGTGCTCCAGGGGCGCTGTAACATGGCTGACTCTGAGTTTTGATCCCAGTTTTCTACAGCAAATCGTAGCAAATAAGGAAGAAATAACAATTTACATGTGGGATAAAAAATAAATAAAAATGCAAGTGCAATAATATTATATTATATTATATTATATTATATTATATTATATTATATTATATTATATTATATTATATTATAAACTATTATTATAAAAATTCTCATGAACAGTTTGCATTTAGGTGTCCATCAGTGTCCATCAACCTCAACAATGATGGAATTGAATCGTAATGAATGAACATTCACCTAGATTATAATATTAATGATCAAATTTGCATCTGTAATCTATTCTCCTCTAAACTCCTGTGATGTACAACTACAGATGTATAAAAAGCAATATGCAGTGAAAATCCTGTGAAAAAAACATTTCTGTCTGCGTATACCTGCTTTGTGCTCCCCTGATTAAGAACCCTATTTGAGTCCTGTTTTTTCCCTCCTTAGTCACCAGGCATTGTGCTGTAATGCAACTGTTACACCGTGAGCCACTTTTCATTTTCATGTTGTCCTTGTTTCAGTTGTTCTAGTTTTCCATGCTTATTTCATTTATTACACGTTTATTTATTTACTGCATTTGCATCCAACCCCACAGGGTTCTGTGACAGAAATCTTGGCCTGAATATGGATGCAGCAGAGCTGTAAAAGGAAGGATTTGGCAGAGCAGGTCTTTCTTCTCAAAGCAGAACCAACAGCAGCTTGAAACACTGGCAGGAAATAAGATCACAGCAATGCTGGAGAACTGGTCATGGGAAAGGGGAGAGGGTGAAAACCCACATCTGGGTTCTTGTTGTCTTGTGGGTCTCCATTCCTGCTCTAAGGAAAAGATTATTTTGCCTCCAGCTGATGACTTCATCCCCACTATCCTGCCCTACTGAAGACGATAAAATGTATAACAATTTCTACTGGATATTCTGAAGGGAAAAACTATTAAACGTATACATTATTTTATACAACTTAATAACTTATATTTATCTCCGTAAACATGCATTGAGACAATATCCATTGTTGAAAGAGCGCTACAAATAAAAAGGAATAATTTATTTTTTTGTCCACTTGCTCAGTTGGGGGTGTTTTCAGCCCCCTGTTTGCCTTGATACCTTTATAGTTATGGTTTTTGGTCCTACTGGATTTTCTGTCAATTTCAGGACAATATAAACAAAAATCAGCTTGTGTGCACTCACAGTGACTTTAGACTTCAGACATCTATATCTAATTTTCACACCATATGAAAACAACACCTTCTCGTATGTAAAACAGCCCTAACGAGAATGTGAAATACAATTGGAAAGCATAAGGTAGCTCAGTCAGCTCTGAATATTTGGTTTAAATTTATCTAAAATTATTTACTTTTATTTTATTTGCCCACTGAATACTAATGTTTCTTCTACTTTAGGACATGATACTGTTATTTCTTTTTTTCTGGCATGTTGAAGACCCTGTTGTGTTGATGGTTGATGCGGTGTTGAGGTGAACAATTTGATTTGTATTTTAGAAAATAAAACCTCAAAATCAACTGTTTTTGGCTTTTCACTAACATGTGTCTTGGTGTTTAGGTTTAGTGCGTATTTGACCCGATGTTCAATACTCAAGTACTGTTCAAATCATATACTCTAAAACCTTCTTTCAGCTTCTCCCATTAGGGGGCGCCACAGCGGATCATCCGCATGTTTGATTTGGGACATGTTTTTACGCTGGATGCCCTTCCTAACGCAACCCTCCCCATTTATCCGGGCTTGGGACCGGCACTGAGAGTGGCTGGGGTTGGTTCTCTGACCGGGGATCGAACCCGGGCCGCAGCGGTGAAAGCGCCGCATCCTAACCACTAGACCACCAGGGGACTCTAAAACTAAAGTCATATTGGAATTGGTGACTTTTAAAATGTAATGGAGTAAGTTTGGTAGTAAGACTTCTATGCTTTTAGTTAAGTATGATTTTCAGGTACTCTTTCCACCTCTGATTATAATCAATGCAAAAAATAGACTTTGTAGAATGAAAAATGTGGAGTGGAAAAGATGGGTCATGTGACCATACATTTTTTTTTTTTTTTTTAGCTTTCCTCTCCCTTAAATCTGCACTATTGCCACAATTCTTTGTGATGATAGTCGCAGAACAGCTGCATGCCTTTTTTTGGGGGGTTGGGGGATTCACTGGGTCAGTGTACGCTGAGGGACAGGGACTGTGTTTGTCTTAATTACTCAGCTGAAGCATCACAGCTGTCTGGTCGGTTTATGAAATTGTGTCTGAGCGTCAGATTAGGCTTCAGTCGAATTCCTTCGGGCTTGCGAAGACCGTCTGCCTCGGTACTCTCTTCATCTCTTCATCAGCATGTCTTTGTCTTCAGCTAAACACAACCCCATTTTAACCCCCCCCCCCCCCCCCAAGCACCCGCTCTAAAACACTCATCACCATCTGCAATATAAACTTTGCAGCATCTGGGGAAATCCTTCACGCAAACTCGATCCAAATTGTATCGAAATCGGAATGAGAAACTCAGGTGTGTATTCCATCTGATGGTTTTGTTTTCTTATAATATTATCCACTTAGCCAATTAAAATAAAAAGAGTAAGCTGTTTTCCTGAAGGACCCACAGCCATATCTGCCTCAGAGTGGACATTCTTTACATTAAATAAAAATGGAGGGATCATCATCAATCCAAAGCCACATGACTTCAATACACTATGTAGACAAAAGTATCATCAGACACCTGACCTTTCTAGGCTTTTCCCCAAACTGTTACCCCAAAGATTTGAGGCACACAGTTGTATAGGACGTCTTTGAATGTAATAATATTACACTTTCCATTCCCTCAACTAGAAACCCAAACCTGTTCCAGCATGACAACGCTGCTGTGCACAAAGCCAGCTTTATATAGATATGCTTTTCATGGATTGGAGTGGAAGATCTCCTGCTATAGAGAGTATTATGCAATAAGAAGACAAAAGCATAATCAGAGTTATTGGCCATTTAGCATGGACTATACAAGACAATACAGACAATACGAGACAATAGAGACAATAGGAGACAAAACAGACAAAACAAAACAAAACAGATAATATGAGACAAAACAGACAATATGAGACAAAACAAGTATTAAATATACAAAGTAAATATACAGAGTATATGACAAATCAGTGATGTAAATAAAGTATGAGAGTGTATGGTATTGCAGAGAACAGTATTGTGCGTCACATAACAGAACTTTTGTACAATATGCGTACAAAAATGAGCTGGTAATTGTTGTGTTAAAAAAAAAAAAAAGTAGGATGAAAGCTGTAATGCGTTAAGAGGCAGGGGCTTTATCATTAAAGTGCCCCCCCCCCCCCCCAAAAAAAAAAAAAAAAAAAAAAAAAAAAAAACATAATCCATGGCGTTTGTCAAAACAAGAGAAGTGTTGTTCTGCATTAAATGAGGATAATCCGAGAGAATCCAGCAAAATAAAGTAAATAAAGGAATAAAAAAGCACAAGCCGGAATAAAAAGACAAACAAATTAAAATCTAAATGTAGAAGAGTTGTGTACATGATAGAACAGACTAATGACAGGATTGCGGTTGAGACTGGAAGAACACACAACATACAGTAACACAACACAATATGAATAAAAATCAGGAAATGGAAGAGAAATGGAGAGAAGCAAAAAACCCTGCACCTGATTTTATTCTCGCATGATTCATTCAACCAATTTGTTGTTCTGTTGTTTATATCTATATCTAAATGTTTTGGATCATCAAACTAAATTAAAATATTAGTAATAGATAACACAAGTGAACACAACATGCAGATTTTATTAAAGGTTTTTATTATTGAGGGAAAACAAAATCCAAAACTACATAGCCCTGTGTGAAAAAGTGTTTGCGATAACTTGCAGTAAGTCTGTTACGGCGCTGTGGAGACATTTTGCTCCACTTATCTATGCAGAATTGTTGTAATTCAGCAACATTAAAGGGTTTAGAAGCACGAACCGCCTTTTTAAGGTCCTGCCACAGCATCTCAATAGGATTCAGGTCAGGACTTTGACTAGGCCATGTCAAAGTCTTCATTTTGTTTTTCTACAGCCATTCGGAGGTGGATTTGCTGGTGTGTTCTGGATCATTGTCCTGCTGCAGAACCCAAGTTCAATTCAGCTTTTGGTCACGAACAGATGGCCGGACATTCTTCTCCAGGATTTTTTGGTGAACAGCAGAATTCATGGTTCCATTTATCACAGCAAGTCTTCCAGGTCGTGAAGCAGCAAAACAGCCCCAGACCATCACACTACCACCACCATATTTTACTGTTGGTATGATCTTCTTTTTCTAAAATGCGGTGTTACGTCAGACGTGATGGGACACACACCTTCCAAAAAGTTCAACTTTTGTCTCGTCAGTCCACAGAGTATTTTCCCAAAAGTCTTGAGGAAGATGTTTTCTGGGAAAACTGAGACGAGCCTTTATGTTCTTTTTGCTCAGCAGCGGTTTTTGTCTTGAAACTCTGCCATGTAGACCATTTTTGCCATCTCTTTCTTATAGTGGTGTCATGAACACTGACCTTAACTGAGGCAAGTAAGGCCTGCAGTTCTTTGGATGTTGTTGTGGGGTCTTTTGTGAGCTCTTGAATAAGTCGTCGCTGTGCTCTTGGGGTAATTTTAGTGGCCACTCCTGGGAAGGTTCTCCACTGTTCCATGTTTTGGATCTCAGCATGATGTCTAGCTTTTGAGGATCTTTTGGGTTACTTTACTTTGTCCGGTAGGTCCTATTTAAGAGATTTCTTGATTGTGAACAGGTGTGGCAGAAATCAGGCCTGGGTGTGCCTAGAGAAATTGAACTTAGGTGTGATAAACCACAGTTTTAACAGGGGGCAAACACTTTTTCACACAGGGCCATGTAGTTTTGTATTTTGTTTTCCCTTATTAATAAAAACCTTCATTTAAAAAATGGCATGTGTCACGTTTACTAATATTTAAATTAGTTTGAAGATCTTAAACATTAAAGTGTGACAAACAAGCAAAAAAATAAGAAATCAGGAAAACCCCTGTATATATATATATATATAATTTTTTAAAGAGAGTTTTTACTCGTAAGTTTTTCTGTTCATCTTTTATTTCATTAGTTAAAAAAAATATTTTTACATGTGCTTTTATACAATATTTATTTTTACGCATGTGACCTTTTTATGCTTTAATTTACTATGTCTGATTTTTCTTTTGTGCTTAATTACTCTATAGAACATTTGTTTTTACAATAGACTTTTAAATAAGGGATTATTTTATTTTTACACTTTTATCTTTAATGTGAAGGTTTTAAATGCTCGATTTTGATTCCCTTTTTATAAATCCTTTATTTTTTTAATTCAGTGTTATAAATGATACCATTTTGATTTATTTCAGACACAATTAAACTCTTTTTTTAATGACTTTTTTTCTCCAGATGATTCATTCATGAACACATGATTTTTATATAAAATTCATTTATTTTCACATGGAAACTTTCATGCAATTTCTTCAGACGTGCCGTTTCAGAACATAAAATCTGACGTCGATTTGTACCCGTAACTGATTAAATTCTGGTCTGTTCCTGATGTACATCATGCTAATTAAATTTTTCCCCTCTGTTAGCTGACACTACATCCAATCAGCCATAATGGCCACTTTAATAGGTTCAGGATTTTTTCATTTTCTCCTTTTATCACTAAAAAGACTGGTCAAAAGCTTTTTTTTTTTATGGAGGATTTTTTTTTTAAAAAGCCCTTTGTTTTAGCTGTAAAAGTCTGTATGTGCTTTCCAAAGTCAAAGTATGAATAAGTAAATAAACCAGCAAATACTCAATACCATCATGATTATTAATGTGTGCTTGGAGGCAAGAAGGCAGGAGTCCTCAGGACTATAAACCAACTAATGGGACTAATGGGGAAATTAACTTTTCCATTTAAAAAAATCCTGACGCTTGCAATTTACTAAAAAATATAAAAAGCTTTTAGTACATAGTAATAAGGTAATCGGGAACTGTTTTGCATTTTTGCCTAATTGCTTATGCGTTTAAGCTCGGTTTCCTTTGGAAAGACCAAAACAGGGGGCGGAGATTCTTGCAATGAACCGTCTATTCCCATCAATCAACCTGATAATGTGTAATTACTCGCTGTCTGTGAGCAATCTGGGGGACGGCTGCTGTTTGTTTTTAGCTGAAACGCCAATGACTATGAGGAGATTGTCTTATCTGGATGAACACTAGATTTAGATCTCTAGATCACTACATATCTGGTTACCCTAAAGTTAAGATTATGCTGGGTAACCATTGCTGGTTTTCTCCTCCTCATAATAATAATAATAATAATAATAATAATAATAATAATAATAATAATAATAATAATAATAATAATAATAATAATAACGGTTATATAAGGAAGAAGAAGCATCAAAACCACCATCAGCATCAGCAGCAGCACCAGCATCTCTACATTTTGGATAATAGCATTTTTAAATGATGTAAATCTAAATAATATTTGATTAAACTCATATTTAGGGGGCGTGCCATTCTGTATAATTACCTGGCACAACTTTAACCAATTGGCTGCTTCAATCTACGCCACAGGGTTTATTAGACTAGTCATACCTTTTTGTGTTTTTTCGTATAACCACTGGTGGCGCTGTTGTACTAATACAAAAAAATCCAAAATAATTATCATTAAAACTTAAATTTTTTTAATTCATCAAAGATTTGTGATAGGAAGGGCAAAAACGAAAACTTTTATAGATTTTTTTTGTAACAAGGAAAAAATTACAGCAAAAAAAACCAAAACAAACAAGCAAAATAAATAAATAAATAAAAATCACGAAAGATATGAATAATTGAAATCGATGCAGACATTTACATAATTATTCCATGATCTTTATCTAACTTCATGACACTAATATATACACTATATGGACAAAGGTATGTGGCCATTTAGTGGACCTGGCCATAAAGTTGTAAGCACATAATTGTAAAGATAATCATAAAACATTAAATTGTTTTATTTACATTTATAGTATTGGGCCTTTCTGTCACTCGTACAACTGAGCAGCTATACAGCTGAAGGTCTTTTTCAGTTTAGGATTTGAACTCATCACCTTCAGAACCAAAGCACAGCCTTAACCACTAAGATACCACCTCCCCTCCCCAAGGCCTCTATATTCCCACTTTTCTTCACTGGAACTAAGAAGCCCAAACACTGTTCCTGCATCACACTGTTGTTGGCTTCTTTATTTCTGCACAAAGCAAGCTCTATAGTTTGTGGATTTGGAAGTGGAAGAACTAAAATGTCCTTCTTAAAACTCTGAACTCAACCTCTTTGAATACATTTGGAATCAACTGGAACACAGACCTCACCTTGTAAATAACTATAATTGTTGATGTAGAATTTTTGTGGGTCGTTTAGAGCAAAAGGTAATCAAATACCTTTATATTTTGATGGCTTTCAAGGAAGTGGTGGCTGGGCCCTTAAGTATGGCCCTTAACCTACAATTGATCATCTGTACAACTGTAGGTCGCATTGGATAAATGCGACGACCAAATGCAACAATTGTAAATTGCTTTAGTTACATCCTACAGCACAATACTCGGCAATTCGTGTCACATTGTGAGTTTTTTCCCTGCATGCATTTTTTTCCTTCTATTCTTTGTTCTTGCTTCATCGATCAATGTTGATGAAACCATTCCGCAACGTTTGGAACACGGGCCCCAAACCACGGGAATCACTTTGTTATTCTTTTTGCTAAAGTAGATCATGACAGCAGAGCTTGAAATGTCGCACTGAATCTTCTCTTCTGTGCAGTGTGTAGTTCTGTGATCACTTTAAAACGACGTCCAGGCTGCGAACAAGGTCCCAGATCACCAACAAGCATCACATTTTTGCATCGTGTACAGAACGTAAATTTACATTCATGTTAGGTTTGATTCAAAAGCAGCAAAAAAATAAAAATCCTGGGGAGAATCTGCAGGTTTAGAGACAAGAAAACCTAAATGATCTCTGTTTGTATGCATGATTTTAGCAAAAAAGAAAAAAGGACTGAATATAATTTGGAGATCTCTTGGGGCGATTTCTTACCTGTTATCTAATCTGCAGAATACAAATCAGTGTGAAATTAATACACTTGCTATTTATACACAGAAGTTCCAACAAAACAAAGAGCAACAACATGGGTGTTTTAATATGCTATAACATTGACTCTGTTGGAAAGGAACCCTGGTGTGATCCTATACTCAGTGTGGGTTCATCTTCTGATTTGCTAAACTGAGCCTCATGCAGCAAATTAAGCCAAAAGACAGAGCTGTAGAGGTTTCTACTCAAACGTGGCAAAGCATAATCCAAACAAGACAGTCACTAATGGTGCTGTAAATGTTGCTCAACACTGCACATGACCCTTCATCCTATGATCCTATGACCATCCGCCTGCACGCAAATAAATCCTTTCTCTCAGGCGACTTTGTTTTTATTGTGTTCCACCATCTGAAAAAAGCTTTTTTTTTCCTTAGTTGCGTCCCGAGTCCGCGGCCTTCCGTGGCGCTCTGAAATGCAAATGAGAGTGTGGCTGCTTTTGTTTTCAACGCCGTGCATTCCCATGCTGGACTCGAGCTTTGAATAGCCATGAAAGCAACACAGCAGGTACAGCAGTCTACTATGGCTTTGAAAGCGACAAAAAAACAAAAAAAAGGTGCCCCTGGACCAGCTGTCTGGAACACAATGTGAACGATTAGCATACAGCAAAAAAGCCGAGATTACAGGAACATGACGGCACCTTTGAAAGTCATCTACCGATCCAAATATCTGTCTGATATTCTGGTTCATGGAAGTGAGACATGATATTTAGGACAGGGTTGTTCTTCATGGTAGGTAGTAGCAAAGAAAATGGAGGGATACATGCAGCTGTACTGAAACAAGAGTTTGAGGATGTACAGAAAAAAAAAAACAGTCTGTCTTGATTTTTTTTTTGCTTAATGCAACAGGGAATAGATTTCCTCTCCTCAAACGAGTTCAAGTGGAACTAAATGAATTGAAATAGAGCTGAGTCATAAAACACAGCTCCCCGGGATGGCAAAACAGCGGTTCAATAACGAGAAGAGAAATCAATAATTGGAATATTTGTGTGCCGCATGTCATTCCACAGTTAAGGACACATTAAGTGTGTGATTGAAAATGCTGCTCTCTGTTTGGTTTGGTTCGGTTTGAGAAGACCATGGCAACCTGCTCATTAACAAGATGCCTTCACCGGACTGATTATTATTATTACACCGCACTGATTATATAAATGAACACATTTACATAGAATACCATCAGCCTAAAACTCTTTTGGGAAGAATTATAGAACACCTTTTCTTTTTACATACAGATGTAAAGACTAGTTTAAGTGTTTCAGGAAGAGGAAGGTCTTCACCTGCAGTTTTAAGATGGCTGTTTGGAAATGTTATTTCATGAGTTATTGACACTGTTAAAGAGTTCTTCTCATGGTAAACATAGCCACAGATAAATAAAAAACTATTTGGACGTATGATAGAGTATTTCTGTGCCAAATACACTTTTTTTCTTGCACAGCAATACAGTGCTGCCAGCATTCCTGTCACTTCTGGAATGTGTCCTACAGGGCACCTTTTGAAAGCGTGTCAAGCACCTTCTGTGATCTCCACAACAGTGTCAAAATGGCGACCTTTGAGCTTTATCATGCAGGATTTGCTCCTTTGTTCTAACTTGATGTCCATGTTGAGAGCACCAGTTAGCACCACACTCTTTAAGAGATCAAGATCACACCCATCACCGTGCTTCATTCAATCACGGAAGACGCCGGCAGCGCTGCAAAAAAGTTTGTTTTTGGATGTGAGGGAAGAAAAATCTTGTTCAGTACTTACCATATAGAAAAGTCCTTCTGTAGTCGTTGCTTCTGTTGTTCTTGTTCAGTTTCAGATCAGATATATATATATATATCTAGCTGGATCGGATTGCTAGCCATAGTCACGCCACGCCTCCAGAAGCTCCAGCTCCAGGAGTGTTCGGAGAAAAGCTGTATCTTTCATTTATAAATCGGATTAAACTAAAGACTCTTCGGAAATGATGATAAAGAATACAATGGTACTCTGTAAAAACTGTGTTTGTTATTTCCGCAAAATGGTGCAATGTGCTGTAAAAGATAAGGAAATGTATTTACTAAAATAATTGTAATAAAAAACAAACCACGTGAACCTCACAATGACCTATTTTGTAACTTTGTTAAATCCAGCAGGGTCCGGCTTTAAATCATCAATGATGTAACATGCATTTCTGATTTATTTCATACTCAACGAGCTGCAGAAGTGAGTACATGTGACAATGTTCAGTCGCTTTAGTGTTTGCTTTAATAATCTATATGTTGTAAACAGATTCTTAGTATGAGAAAACCTCAAACCAGACAAAGTTTTTACACATGTTTCCCTGTGCTTTTGGATATGTATATACAATAACAAATATCATATAAGCAAGGCCTTCGCTAGCTTTAGGTAGAGCAGCCAATTGCATGAAGGCGGGGCCTCTATAACCATAACCAACCTACGCACTAGTTCATAGCCAAGCAAATTCAAAACAGCGTGAGCGCATGTAATTAAAATTTGCATATGTATGACACTCTGAATTCGAGCAGATCGATTGTACAGTGACTTTTAAAATATTAAAGAAAGTTAAAGTTTGTAAATAAAATCAGCAATCGCAATAGCCAAGCAATAATAAGAATAATAAAAGCCGTTCCAGATTACCAATCATATTTTTGTTTCATTTATATTTATAAAGTTACAATTAATTAGTAAAAATGTAATTAATATGTGCATTTAAGTAAATACTGTATATAAAAGAACTAACTGGCTTTGTATAATAAAAGGTTAGAGATTTTTTTCAAGTACTTTTTATTTATTTGGGAAGGTGGAGCGAAGGAGGCCGGGGGGCCTCCAATATAAATTTTGCCTGGGGCCTCCAAATGTCTTGAACCGACCCCGTGTGTAAGTAATATCAAAAGACCAATAAGTGCTATTAATTGGTTAGGGCTTTAACTGGCTAGCAAGCTAAAGTTATAGTTTATTTGGAATCTTCACATCTTGCTGTGATGTCCATTTTGAAATGGCACTTCAGCACAAATCGAACCTTTTACAGCTAGTTATAAGTTCAGCAGACTCCCTTGTGGAGCAGAAGTGCAAAAAAAAAAAAAAAAAAAGTAGTCACTGTGTATGGAGATCACAAGTTCATATCCTGATGATGCCACATGGCCTGGCAGTTGCCCGGAGCCCGAATGAACAAAATTAGCCATGCTGTCTGGTAAGGAGGATGGTATTCTGTCTATACCATATCAGTCACAGTGACACTAGGTAATCATGGGTGTCTCTGTGTCCATGCATGCAGACGAGAGTAGATAGGACCTCCTTCTGAGTAAGTTCAATGGTATAAATTTCTGCAGAATGTGCATTTCTGGATGGAATGTCTAGGAGAAAAGCAAGTGTCCACAAGACACATGTCATTTAGTAGAAGAAGTTCTGGATGGTGTTGTGGGTGGCAGGGGTTGGGCGGGGGGGGGGGGGGGTGTTCGGGGGAATATAACATGGGCAAATTGGAAAGAAGAATAAAGGTCAAAAAGGCAATTATCAGTGCTGTGGTACTTGAAAATTGTATGTCTTTGGAAGCGGTAGAATACACATTTTCCTTCACTTAAACTAGGAAATCCAAACCTGTTACAATGCTCCTGTGCACAACGCTTAACCACACAGAAAGAGTAAGTCTTGGCAGGAACGTCAACCCAAATTCAGACCAGAAATTCCCAAATTTCAGACCAGAGTTTTGTTTGAATATTTTCAGATATATAATTAAGATCTTTTTCTGACATCCTTTCCCCATTTCCAATCTTGTCCTCCTCTTATTCGGTTCATTTCACGCTCACTAGAGTAGAGAATATCAGATAAGTCACTGCAGACAAGCTCACCTTATACATACTAATAGTGCAAAATGGTTCAACAAGTCAAACATTTAAAAACACCTTATGACCGATCTCAAAGATAAATTTCATTACAATTTTCGGGAATGAAAAAAATAAAAAAAACAATATACTGAAATGACCTCCTTCTGTCTTCCGGAATAATCTGTGTGCTTTGGTCTTCTAGGGTTGAATAAAACTGCTAATTGCCAAACTGATGAGCACCATAGGACACTCTTTTAAAACCGTGCAATTATCTTTGTGTTCAAAGACATGCTGATGATCTAGACCCTGACATCTGCAGTCTTTTCCTTGATAGCTCATATTAGCAGATCACTGCTCACTGCTAAATGGTGGTTAGTAATTAAATGGTTACGTTGTTGCCCTAGGAATTGATTGTCGAGTCAAACTACTGTAAAAAAGCCCATTGTTTTAGGTTTTGAACTTTTTTTTATTTTATTTCAAAAACCAGCCTGGTCTCTGCTAACCCATAATAACCACTAACCAGCAAGAGTAAGAGCTAATGCATGCTTTATCTGAAGCATGCTGCTCATGTGTCATATACGCTCTTGTACACGAATGAAGATATCCATAACTGGCTAATGTGTGACTGGAGAGACACAGTATTCCCAAACGGCATGGCCAAACTCCAAGCCAAGTTATTGCCTGGGGAAAAAAAGAAACTATTAAATAAATAAATACATGTTTTACTTTATTGACCAGGCATTCATGATGATGACAATTTCGTGGCAGATTTCAATATTAAATCCTATACCATATAAACAGGGTTATTCAAAAAGAATGAACCGATATCATGACGCATTTCTGCAGTTCTCAAGCATCGTCATGGAATGAATCAGTGACCATTTGAAAGAGAAGTTATCTAAGTTGATTGTGAGTGTAAAACTTGTGACTTGGCTGGAGTTTTGTTTTATTTTTCTTAATAATATATTGCGTAATGAAATCGGTTTATTCTTTTTGAATAACCCTGTATATAAATATTGATATTGATAGAAACAGTGGTATTAAGTAAAAGACAGGAGGCGGAGCTGGAGGTAGCGGAGCTGAAGATGTTGAGGTTTTCGTTGGGAGTGACGACGATAGACAAGATTAGAAACAAGTTTATAAGAGGGACGGTGTGTGTAGGACGTTTTGGAGACAAGGTGAGGGAGGTAAGATTGAGATGGTTTGGACATGTGCAGAGGAGGGACATGGGGTATATCAGTAGGAGAATGTTGAGGATGGAGACACCAGAAAGGAGGAAAAGAGGAAGAACAAGGAGGAGGTTTATGGATGTGGTGAGGGAAGACATGCAGGTAGTTGGTGTGAATGAGGCAGATGTAGAGGACAGATGGGTATGGAGACGGATGATCCGCTGTGGAGACCCCTAATGGGAGAAGCCGAAAGAAGAAGAAAAAAAAGATAAATATTGATATTGATAGATATTCTTCTTTTGGCGGCTCTCCTGAGAGTCACCAGATGAAATAAATGAATGTAATTTAATGTTCGAAATCTGTGATATATAACTGGTTTACGTAAAAAGCTGATCAACCCTGGAGGTTGTACTAAAAGATGAGGAAAATAGAAGTTGTTGCTATGAAAGTAAAAAAAAAGGATTTTTTTTTTTTACCATGAAAGATACATCTATTTACAGCAGAGAGAGAGAGAGAGAGAGAGAGAGAGAGAGAGAGAGAGAGAGAGAGAGAGAGAGAGAGAGAGAGGGAGGGAGGGAGGGAGGAAACATTTTACATCATATGCAAAGCAAATGAATTGTAAGATTACAGAAAGCTTCAAGGCCTGAATTTGGATTTGCAAAATGTAATCTATTCAGTTGACAGAAGAAGATATTTGAAATGCAGAAGTATGCTGATACATGTCACAAATTGCAATTCTTATACTGAAAAAAAATAAACCCCGCTGAATTCGGATAATGTTGAACTTCAGAATTGAAGCAACAAGCAGAAATGTAAGTCAGTGAAATTAATGTCAATAAAATGTGATTTTATAAAATGTCACAAAAACTCAAATAGTCAAATCCCACATTTCTTTAACAGATACTGTATTTTTCCTCCCGGGGTGATATTACTTACAAGTCAGCATCAATTCCAGCTGAATTCTGACAGAAATTACTTCACTTCATGCATGACCATGGATCCAAAGGTCTCATGTAGCTTTTCATGGTCAGCAAGTAAGCAATTATGAACAGCAGCTCAACCAGATTACTTTCACCCTGAGAGAGTGGACGTGAGTCCTGAAGCCACAATCACCAAGGCCAATGAGGCAGCTTTCTACTCAAGCCGCAGCCCTGCTTCCGGACCTCTCTTGTCCAGCCTGATGCCTTTCCCCTGTTGGATCACACTGTTTTTTTGTCTCTGCAGAAGATCTTGTTTTGACTCCTGGCTCTCTGGAGGATCTTGCTCTGTCGCTTGTTCCTGCAGAGGATTTCACTCCATATGATGTATCTGGAGAGGATTTAAATGAATTGTCTCTCTTTAAAGAGGCTCTTACTTCATCTGCCGTCTTTGTAGATGATCTTTTTCTGTCTCCTGTCTCTGCATAGAATCTTGTTCTCCTGTTTCCTGATCTCACACTGGCTCATGTGTCTGAGTAGGATTTTTCTTTGACTCCTGGCTCTCAAGAAGATACTTGAATCTGCAGTGGACCTCACACCACCAACAATTTTCCAGAAGATAGCTAGCATTCTGGAGGATGATGCTTCCCAATCAACATCACAAAAGACATCTCTGTACAAAATGGTTTTCCAGAAGACTTTGCTGAGCTCCTTTGCTTCGTGAATATCCTTGTAGCTTTGTATAACATGTCTTCACTCTTAATCTTATCCAACATTGCCTTGAAACCAAGGAACATTCTACCCAGATCCAGGACTAAATCACTTTCCAACTTTGCCGTTAAACAGTGTTGCACTTGTTTGGTTTTCATATATATATATATTTTTTTTTACATCAAGCCTCGTCTCCGCCCCGTCTCGAAATGAGTTCAACTCCCAGTTGTGTCTAATCAAGAGCACAAAAACACTCAGCAAAATCTAACACAGTTATTAGAACACACACAATTTAACAACAGCTATTCATGGTCAAATTGGAGAGGCACATTGTTATTTTTTTCCCCCACTGAAGGGCTGTTTGCACTTCAGAATCAAATAGCCTTATAAAGGTTAATAAGAAACAATCAGAACTGCTCGCTAGTGAGAGAAAGATGGCAATATATATATTTTTTTCAATCCAAGAACTGTCAGAGAGCTGCTGTCAGGCTCTTAAGTAGCTGCTCAGTTAATTATCAAGCTTAGATAACTAAGAGCTAATTATCAAGCCTGTTATCAAGCTTTAATTGGCTAATTATCAGATAATGATCCTCCTTGGATTGGATTCTGCTGCAGTGACATCTGCCAGATAATATAAATGCATTTCGGAAATAACAAAATCATTTCCTTTATGAGATGCTTATTGATGAATGGTAGGGGTATTATTATTATTATTATTATTATTATTATTATTATTATTATTATTATTATTATTCTTATTATTATTATTATCATTCTTATTACTATTACTATTATTGTTATTATTATTATTGTTATCAATCTAAGTTCTATCTATCGAGCTCCACATGCACATATCATCCAAATGAGGATGAGTTCCCCTTTTGAGTCTGGTTCCTCTCAAGGTTTCCTTGCCACAGTCGCCAGGCTGCTCATCAGCGATAAACACACACCATTCACTTTAATTCTTAAGTTCCGTAAAGCTGCTTTGAGACAATGTCCATTGTGAAAAGCACAATAGAAATAAACTTAAACGTACCTCGCAAGCCACTGTGTCTCAGAGGTCTGTTTGAGAGGAAGATGGAGGAAGTAAAAGATGTTAGCTCCCGGGTGACATGTTTCAGCATGTGAAGAACACAACTCGTCCCGTTCATCCTGAGAATGATGCGTCGTGACTGTGAGTGACAGCAACACACACCAACTGTCTTGTTTCTGTGGAAAGCTGATGTGCTAAAGACATCTTCTTCTACTTCAGCTATCCATCCATGATGTCTTAAAAATGTCTTTGGTACACCTACAGTCAAGATATTTAGGAACTATTGAAGAAAACAAAAAAAAGGACCCCATTGATAGCTAATTTGATTACACACACACTTTAAAAAAAAGTATTGGGACACCTGAGTTTTTCAGTCGTGTGCACCTTTTCGCCAAATGTATAAGCGTACAATTTTATAATATGTGGTAGCATCATTTTCCTTCACTTGAACTTGGAGACCCAACCCTGTTCCAGCATGACGATGCCCCTATACACACATCCGTGAAGATCTGCTTTACATGGGTTGAGTGAAAGATCTCCCGCTATAGAGCACCAACCCTATTAAACAATTTTGGAATGAATGTGAACACTGACTGCACCTCAGGACTCCTCACCTTCTCACCTACATCAGTACATACGTTTACAAACACCCCTTGTGGATGAATGAGCAAAGATCTCCACAAAAGCTAGTGGAACATCTTTCCAGAAGAGTGGAGGATATTATAACAGCAAATGGGGATCAATTGTGAATGGAATGTTAATATAGTGTATATTAGAATCAAAATAATTCTGTGTGTTGTAGGTACTGTCTGGACACATCTTCCATTTCTGGAAATTGAGTAGTAGTTGTCATAATTATTGTAGCCCTGAAAACATATATTCCACATTTACTTCCCTCTCTACACATTCCCCCTTTCCACCATTTCCCATTCAACTTCCTGCCACTCATCTGTTTCTATTTCTTCCCTTACTTCTCTCATCTCCAGCTTATACATAAGAAGCCAGCAAAGAATGGACTCAGAGGAGAAGTTTGAGAACTGAACGTGTAATTTGGCCAATTTTTCCTGTGGCGCTGCAGTGACTGTCGTCTTGAATTATATATTCCCAAGACAAAAAACAACAACAACAAAAAAACAAAAACGCACCGCATTTCCTTTTACAATCTCTCAAAAGACCTTCAAAAAAAGATACAATTATGGATCAGTAAACATCTCAGGCAGGGTATCACTGTTACATCGATGTAATAGAGATTGATCTACTTCTAGTCAACTGGGATTGTTTTGTTTTTCTTTCCAATGTTGCCAGAGAATGCAGAAACACACCAGTAATGCAATTAACTCGGGCGGCTTTACTGAACAAGATGAAAGTGTTTGTGTTTTAGAATTAATAGTCTGATTTTATATATATATATATATATATATATATATATATATATATATATATATATATATATATATATATACTGTATATATGATTAATAATGATAATGATTAAAAAGCATTCTCTCCTCAATCTTCCACACCATCAAATCCTCTTCTCTGCTTCCTGCACACAGATACGGTTCACACCAGCTTCTCTAGCATTAGCATTTAGCCTCAGCGTTCAAAGCCATTCCACCTGACATCATCGTTTGTTCTGCTGTTGATGCCACTTAGTAAAATCGTTCCCTTTAGAGAGGAAAACAGATGTTTCAATGAAACGATGCCGCTGTTTCAATCAGCCATCAATGCTCACAAAGTGGATAAGTTGGTGAGAGGCTGAAGAGTGAAATGCAGCTGTCGTGATGCTTCTGGGTTTATGCTAAAACCAAGGTTTTGTTGACATGGAGATAAATTACAATGCAGACAGACTTTATGGGGTGAAAAAGCTGTGAACTGTGGAGAGTTCTTACATAACGCTAGATTTTCTTTAGTAACTTTTCCACAATGTTTTCTAGAAATAGATGCTTTTTTAAATAGTCAGTTCATCGATTTTACTGAACTGAAATTTTTTCCTGTTATTTTTTTTTAGATCTTTAATGAACATTTTACTTTGTATTTATTCAGCCACAATGCTGGTAGAAAAGTCAGGTACTGATGTAGGTCAGGTGAGGAGGCCTGGGGTGCAGTCAGAACTGCAATTTATCCTCATTAGGGTTGAGGTAAGAGCTCTAACACAGGAGATCTTCCACTCCAACCCATGTAAAACTTGTTTTCATGAAACTGGCTTTATAGACAGGGGCATTGTCATGCAAGAACATGTTTAGGCCTCCAAGTTCGAGTGAAAGGGAACTTTACAAGTACATCCTGTGGTAAAATTTTGTGGTAAAAGCTTGGAAATGAACCACATATGGATGGAGAAATTGGCTCAAATGCCCCAATACGTTTTTTTTTATATTGTAACTAGATTTGATTAGATTAGATTAGATTAAAAACGTTGACTCTAGTCTGGTATATAATTCTGCATTTATTGGAATTTTTATTCGGAATAAAATTTCTGCAAATCACACTAAGATAGAGATATTTCTCTGTCTGGATTACTGACGTGATGCTTTCCATGATGTGTTTATTCAGCTAAGTGAAGCTGAGAGGAAAAACACGGCCTGAACAACAATTTCATTCATCCTCTAACCTCGCATCGATCCACGGATGGGAACCGGGATATAAACATTCGCTGTGTCATGTATAAAACGAGTTTATTTGCATACATTAAAGTTTATGAAGACGGTGCGATTGTCAGTGAAATATAAATGTATAATATCCTGCTGCATGCTAAGCGCTCGGTGGTGAGCTTTAAAGAGCGCTCGACACACATCGGCTCCAACGAGCAGTTTTATGGTGTGTTTGTTGGATTAAATGTGAGGCGAGTCGAGGGCGCAATTCCAGAAACAACAAGTCAGCTGGGTGCATTTACGGCATGTGTGAACATGAACGTGTGTATACTGCGTATACGATAATGTATAGGTTTGTGTGTGTGTGTGTTTGGTGTTAAAGTGTCTGCTCGTGTTTACTCTCTGTGTCTCTTTAGCCCGTGACGAGGTGACAGGCCCGGGATTGTAATTCCACTCTCATTTCCTGCGCGATGCAGACCGGCGCTGTCGCTCGCCAACCAACGGAGAATGGCTCTGTCAATCACACCTCCATTACCCAGAGGTCTTCTCTCTCAGCCGTACATACAGTACGTTCACGCTTGTTTTTATAAGCGCCTTTTTGTATTGGCGCACAGCAGCCGCCTGCTGAGCTTTATAATGTGCGGGTCACGTTGATGAAGTGTTTAAGCGCATGGTCGGACGTTTTGGAGACAAGGTGAGGAAGGTTAGATTGAGATGGTTTAAACATGTGCAGAGGAGGGACATGGGGTATATCAGTAGGAGAATGCTGAGGATGGAGCCACCAGGAAGGAGGAAAAGAGGAAGACCAAGGAGGAGGTTTATGGATGTGGTGAGGGAAGACATGCAGGTAGTTGGTGTGAAAGAGGCAGATGAAGAGGACAGGGGGGGTATGAAGACGGATGATCCACTGTGCCACACCACCAGAGGTTGCCATCACTGGGATTTTTAACCCATGTCCTGCTCGCCATGAGGCAATCCTTTCTTGATCACTTCAAAAACTCTACAGAAACTGCTCAAAATCTTGAATTCCTCACTGATTTAAATTATATTTCATGCCTTGGCTTTGTTGCCATTAACATATTTTTGTAACTATTGTGTTGATTTCTTTTTAACTTTTTTAACAATAGACCACTCGTTCAGACTGTATTCATTGCAATCCCAATATAAGGGATGATATAGTGGTGTAAAGGAGCAACAGTGTTTTTTTTTTCTGTTTCTTTTCTAGTACAAAAACATGTAAAATATGACAACATTTTTTCAATGTTTTTAGCTATGACCTTCAGCACAAGGACACTGACTGCCTTCTGGGCTGGAAAGCTGGTTTAGGATTGGACACACTTCTTGTTCCTCTTTCTATTTTAGTCTAAAGAGTCAAATGTGGCTTTTGAGCCGCTTTTAATGACCGAGGATAGTTGAAAAAATGATGTTATGACAGTCTAAGCTAGTAGGAATGTAAGGATCTGACTGGATTTGGCTAGGGATATAGATTTTTATTTTTTCTGTTTTTGTATTTCTCTCTTTTTTCCACCAGATGTCGCCAGAGCGTTCCTGAGTCCCTTATTAACTCCTATTGTTTCCACCTGAGTCTTGTTAGCTTTGCATTTATTTAAGTGCCTCTTTTGTGGCAGTCTCGCTCATGATCGTGTCCTGTCTGCTCATGCGATTATAACATGGGTACATCATTTCAAAAAACTGCTACATACAGCTCCTTACAATGGCAGTTAAAACAACCTTGATATACTCTGGTGTGCGAGCTGTTTATAACACCACCTGGTGACTTTTTTTTTAAGGTTGAGCCTGTTTCTTCAAAATAAGCAGATGGGACACGATCATGACGTCCTAAATGTTAATGACTCTGAAATTCCCTTCACACTATCACCATTCCTTTAAAAGGTTTAACAGTGAACGCTCGTTCCGCACCGGTTCCAAACAAACGGCGACGCACCAAAGTTCCAAAATGTCCTTTAACCCTGCAACACCCTGTGTTTTCAGGACGTTCAAAATAATTTCGCCATTTCCGAGTTCAAATACCTCAGTCGTAGACTTCTAGTGTACCTGCCTCCTATGCAGTCGAACCCGGTTCCAACCCTGACAAAGAATGGAAACTCGAAACATTAGGGGCGGAGCTTAGTCTGGCTGGAAATATGACCATATAAAGGATCTTGCAAATTTTTCCACATCATACCTTTCATGATACTGTAGCAATGACCAGAAAAAAAAACTTGTTTTATTATTCAAGCTTCATCCCAGTCTCCTTTCTGAGTTTCTGAACACAATTGCAAGTGACAGTTTCTAATAAGTTTTGTGATGGTTTGCGAAAAAACCAAAAAAAAAACAACAGCACAACTGACAGACTTTATGTTGTTGTTGTTGTTGTTATTCATAAATTCATATTCCTATAAAATACAATCGTCTCACTGGGTGACCGAGTGCCTGTCATTGTGAAGGGAGAGAAATGAGATTGTCAAATATTCCTACTGTAATGGGTTCTGTTTTCTCAGTGGACAACTTTATCTTTCTCTCTCTCTCTCTCGCTCTCTCTCTCTCTCTCTCTCTCTCTCTCTCTCTCTCTCTCTCTCTCTCTCTCTCTCTCTAAAACTCGTAGACACGCTGAGCTCTACAGGGGACGATCAGTCAATCGTTCAAAGTCAGCTTTGTCCACTTTAATTCATTAAAACCCCTGTGTCAGTGTCCTCTAGGCAATTCCACTAATGTGATAAGCCACAGTGGAGCTTCTACACAAACACACACATACAAACCAGACCGTAGCCTGCGGGTTTCATGTGGTTTACTCACCTCGTGTGTCCTCGTAGGTCATTTCTCGTGATGTTTTGGATTAAACTAAGACCTCTGTACATGTCGAGTACCTGTATGTAAATCGGTTTAAAATTTGTACTCAGAATTTGTTCGACACTAATAAATGTACCTGGTAATACCCTTCCTCACCACCAGAGGTCCCCATCATCTTTATGCTAACCCAGGTTCATTTCAGCTAGCGTGCCAGACGTCAATTATTTCCTTATTCACGTTCACTATTACCAGTACAGAGCTTTAAAATCGCTTAACGAAGTCTTGCCGCCATCATTACACTACTTCATATTTATTTTTGATATTTTTGATTTATATTTTATTCTGCTTTACATTGTGATTTCCGGTTGTTACCTTCTGCACTTCTCTGGTGCAAATTCCTACAAATTTACATTTTAATAGATTTTGTTTATGAATATGTATAAGATTTCTCCCAAAAGTCTATTCTCTTCATTTTATAGTATTTTTCCTGGGTGCTCTGCTGATGTCACTGAGTGAAAGTGTATGTTGAAGTTTCTATCCAATCAGATTTCAGACATCACATGACATATTGCTGTGAGACCAGCACTGTGAGCATTTCAGGCTTTTTTAGCATAAACTCCAAGTTGCCTGAAGCTTTTGTTTTAAGCGATCAGGCTGTGATTTGGCCACTGTAAGGCCCCCTAGCAGGCGTCCAATAACGTCTGCATTTCTGCGGCCTTTGATTGGATGGTCGGAGAGCGCACGTGTCACTCCATGCAACCTGCATCGGCAGCAAACTGAACGAGCTTAAATATATTCTTGTTGATTTAAGAGCTGGTAATCTGTCAATCTGTTAATAGCTGGGTTTTTTTGTTGTTGTTCCACAATGGCTGACAGAGGAGAAGAAATGTATTTGGTCACAAACACAGTTACAAGAACATTTACAAGATGTTGTGTTCTCTGGTGGAGGGTGGGTCAGGGTGGTGGAGAATGGTGGAGGGTGGGTCAGGATAGTGGAGGGTGGTGGATTGTGGTTCATGATGGTGGAGAGTTGGTCAGGATGGTGGAGGGTGGGTCAGGATGGTGGAGGGAGGTGGATTGTGGTTCATGATGGTGGAGAGTTGGTCAGGATGGTGGAGGGTGGGTCAGGATGGTGGAGGGAGGTGGATTGTGGTTCATGATGGTGGAGAGTTGGTCAGGATGGTGGAGGGTGGGTCAGGATGGTGGAGGATGGTTGAGGGTGGTGGAGGGTGGGTCAGGATAGTGGAGGATGGTTGAGGGTGGTGGAGGGTAGGTCAGGATAGTGGAGGGTAGTGGAGGATGGTGGAGGGTGGGCCAGGATGGTGAAAGGTGGTGGAGGGTGGGTCAGGATGGTGGAGGGTGGGTCAGGATGGTGGAGGGTGGGTCAGAATGGTGGTGGAGGATGGTGGAGGGTAGGTCAGGATGGTGGAGGGTGGGTCAGGATTGTAAAAGATGGGTCAGGAGGGTGGAGGGTGGTGGAGGATGGCGAAGGGGTGGGGAGACGTGCTGAGACATGCTCATGTTTACTGCGTAGGGGATGTTCAAATGCAACTAGAAATGTTCATCCATATAGTGTACGGTCTGTAGTTTGGTCCTATAGAACTGAACCTTACCGGATGGCATCATGCGACTGGAGTAAAGTGAAGTGGAATAATGAAATACATGTGACGGAAAATGCACTGGAGGTAATCTATTTCCACAGGCGTTAAAAAGGTCAGCGTATAATCGCTTTCGAGTGTGCGGCTTCATTTCCGACGAGCTCGCAGCTGACCAATGAAGCAGAGCCAAGAGAAAATAATTGGATGCTTATTGGAATATGGTTACGTTTAATATAAAAGGAAATGTCACAGCATTTTTTCTCTTCGTGCCAGACCGTACGAGGAGGTCTCACGTCACTTTACGTTTCTGTAGGCGAAAAAGCTGAAGCCCGAGTTAATATGCATTTCTGCAGAATTCTCTAATCTGATTGGTCAGAGGGTATTGATTTATTTTTCCGGAACTCGGACACGAGGTCGGCTGCGTACCTCATTTATTTTGATGCACTTGAAGCGATGAGTTATTACAACACTATAGATGTACGTGGAGTTTTTTTTTATGAGGGAAACGTGTGCAGTGTAAAAGTGATTAGAATAACTTACAAATGTTATGAAGAATCGTTTTACAAATGTTTATCCGAAATGTCTTCTATTTCCTGCCAAAAGGTAAAAAAGGCAGAGTCAGGGGTTTGTCGATCACATGACCTGCGGTTTAAACGTGAAAAGTCTATAATTAGCTAATATTATGTATCTCCTTCTCTCTTTCTTACTCATTTACTCACTTACACACACACACACACACACACACACACACACACACACACACTCATGCTTGCTGAGAGTAAGGAGGAGTGAAGGCTCCCCTCTTCCTCCCCCTCTTCCGCCTCCTCGATTCTCTGGACACAAACTTCATTATGATTCTGTCCAGGATTCTGTCTTTTCTCCCCCGACTGCTTCTGCCTTTCTGTTTATAGTTTCACACCGATGCTAATTTAATTCCTTACCTGAAGATAGGCCCGTCAAATTCTAGGTGTGTGTGTGTGTGTGTGTGTATGCGAATATGTATTTGTTCATGTTTCATGTTTTCATAAGCATGTTCAATTTGTCTGTTCTTGACTTGACTTTACTTCAAACATCTATCGCATGAGAGAGTATTGCAATGTGTGCGTGTGTCTGTGTGTATGTACTATATATGCATGCAAGAGTTTATGTATTTATTTGTCTGCTCAAACATCTATAAAGTGCAATGTTCTGCGTGTGTCTGTGTGTGTGTGTGTGTGTGTGTGTGTGTGTGTGTGTGTGTGTGTGTGTGTGTGTGTGTGTGTGTGTGTGTGTGTGTGTGTGTGTGTGTGACTCCTTTGGGATAAAGCAGTGGTATTCAGATGCCCTTATTAAAATGCACATCCTGACCATGGGGTGATGGTAACAGAGCAAAAGACAGAGACAGTGAGTGGGATAAACACATAGACAGACAAACAAACAGACAGACAGACAAACAAAGAGAGAGAAAGAATGACAGACAAACACAGGGGGGAAAAAGACAGAGAGAGAGAGAGAGAGAGAGAGAGAGAGAGAGAGAGAGAGAGAGAGAGAGAGAGAGAGAGAGAGACATTAAGTGAGAATGAAAGAGGGATGGTCAATGTGCTTTTAGTTCTTTCGATGTTCAAAATAATTTTTCTCTGTTATTCTTGATGCTTTGCCAAAACGAAATGTATTATTTTTGTCATGCTAATTAAGCAATCGGAATTGAAAGACTGAAAGAGTGAGTGAGAGAGAGAATGATAGACAGAGTGAGAAAGAGACAGGGATGGGCAAAGATTGTGTTAAGGAGTGAGAAGGACAGAAAGAGAGACAGTGGGATGCAAGACAGAGAGACACAATGACAAACAGTATGAAAAAGAGAGGGTCAAACTGTGTTCAGAAGTGAGAGAGACAGGATTTTGAATGAAAGAGAGAGAGAGAGAGAGTGAGAGGGAGAGAAAGAGAGAGATGACCTTGCAGTACTATCTCCGTTGTGTCTCCGTTGCACCCGAAACACACCTGAGACAGAGCTTCATTTTGTCACAGAGTGCACACACATCTGACGCACACACATCTGACGCACACACACACACACACACACACACACACACACACACACATATATATATATATATATATATATATATATATATATATATACAGTGAGGAAAATTAGTATTTGAACACCCGGCTATTTTGCAAGTTCTCCCACTTAGAAATCATGGAGGGTCTGAAATTGTAATCGTAGGTGCATGTCCACTGTGAGAGACATAATCTAAAAAAAAAATCCAGAAATCACAATGTATGATTTTTTAACTATTTATTTGTATGATGCAGCTGCAAATAAGTATTTGAACACCTGAGAAAGTCAATGTTAATATTTGGTACAGTAGCCTTTGTTTGCAATTACAGAGGTCAAACGTTTCCTGTAGTTTTTCACCAGGTTTGCACACACTGCAGGAGGGATTTTGGCCCACTCCTCCACACAGATCTTCTCTAGATCAGTCAGGTTTCTGGCCTGTCGCTGAGAAACACGGAGTTTGAGCTCCCTCCAAAGATTCTCTATTGGGTTTAGGTCTGGAGACTGGCTAGGCCACGCCAGAACCTTGATATGCTTCTTACAGAGCCACTCCTTGGTTATCCTGGCTGTGTGCTTCGGGTCATTGTCATGTTGGAAGACCCAGCCTCGACCCATCTTCAATGCTCTAACTGAGGGAAGGAGGTTGTTCCCCAAAATCTCGCAACACATGGCCCCGGTCATCCTCTCCTTAATACAGTGCAGTCGCCCTGTCGCATGTGCAGAAAAACACCCCCAAAGCATGATGCTATCACCCCCATGCTTCACAGTAGGGATAATGTTCTTGGGATGGTACTCATCGTTCTTCTTCCTCCAAACACGTTTAGTGGAATTATGACCCAAAAGTTCTATTTTGGTATTATCTGACCACATGACAGGACAGGTGTCTTTATGCAGCTAACGACCTCAAACAGGTGCATCTAATTTAGGATAATAAATGTAGTGGAGGTGGACATTTTAAAGGCAGACTAACAGGTCTTTGAGGGTCAGAATTCTAGCTGATAGACAGGTGTTCAAATACTTATTTGCAGCTGTATCATACAAATAAATAGTTAAAAAATCATACATTGTGATTTCTGGATTTTTTTTTTTTTTAGATTATGTTTTTCACAGTGGACATGCAGCTACGATGACAATTTCAGGCCCCTCCATAATTTCTGAGTGGGAGAACTTGCAAAATAGCAGGGTGTTCAAATACTTATTTTCCTCACTGTATATATATACAAACACACACCAAACATTCCACAAACTAACAGTGGAAAAACTAGCAGCACAATATGTACTGGCCTGCCACAATATTAGGAACAGTGAGTGCTCTGCCCTGCCCCTGAGTTTCCATATAATAATATTTTATTTTCTTCTTCTCCTTTTTTCGGCTGCTCCATAATAGATCATCCGTCTCCATACTACTCTGTCCTCTACATCTGCCTCTTTTAATCCAAACACCTGCATGTCTTCCCTCACCACATCCATAAACCTTCTCATCCGCCTTCTCTTTTCCTCCTGCCTGGAGTCTTCACCCTCAGCATTCTTCTACCTCGATCACACCTTTCTTACAGTGCCTCCTAAACGAACTCCTAGAACTCCTATTGTTCTTAATTTATGAGTGCAGTAGTTAAGTGCAGTAGTTTCCCCCTTGCATTTATTTATTTTACTCAGAAAAATATATATTTTAAAAAGTTAATAAGTACAATACTTCAAACAAAACTTCATACTTAGGCAAAATTACAGATAAAAAAAAACGACTTTGAAAAAGTAGAAGTACACAAACACAAACTTCACAATTCGCATATACAGCAAAATGAGTAAAGATCTGTAAACACATTTACTGATACACCTTCCACACTTATACATGGTTAACTGCCAAAGCAAATGTAAACAACCTAAAAACAGCCGTGAAATGATTTGTCAGAAACTAGCACGCTAATAACCTGAATAACAAAAATCCTCAGAGGAAGCGAATGCAAACGATTCCTTCATGACCTCCTGAATTCTCTGATAATGAAACGGCTCGTCATTCCACGTTCCCATGTACACTGCTCGGAATAGCGTTCCTCTCAGCTCCGTGTTCTGGTTTTCCATCAAAACGCTCATTGACTGATCAGTGTCTTAGCAACAGAATCAAAAGATGATCAATATGAGAATAAACGACGTGGGCGAAGTCTCTCTGTGGTGGTATGACGGTCCACCGGCGACCCTGAAGCACAAACGAGAAGAACGCAACGAAACACCCACAGATATTCAGCTCCGGCGGCACCTGGGGAGCACAAGAGGCTTTTCTTCATCGCTGCAGGCGTTTATTATGACTATATTCTTTGTAGAAGTAATAATCAGTTATATGCAGCATGTACAGAGGACGTTACTGATTGAAAGCGCTATTCTTACACCTTTTGTTTTTTGTAATATAGTGTGCTGGAGATCTGGATGATCTTTAGAAGTTCTTCATGTTTGTTAGTAAGTTACTTTATTGACTACGGAGAGGAAATTTCCACACGTACTCACATTCCTGACTCGGCATTCAATATCCTAATGGCAAATTAATTTACATTTTAATATATTTGTCTATGAATATGTATTAAATAATTCTCAAAAGTCTATTCTATACTGTGTTTTATACTGTGTCTCTTCTAGACGTGTCTGTATACGAGTTACTATCCAATAAGGTTTCAGCCCGCGCTGAGCACTGCAGGCTTTTTTACCATAAACTCTACTTTGCCTGAAGCTGCAATCAGATTGCGATATGTTCATTCCGAAGCCCTTCAGCAGGCATCAAAACACGTCGGCATTTTCTCGGCCTTTGAGTCGAGAGCGCACTAGTCAAAGCTCACAACCCGCATCTGTAGCAAACTGCACAAGCTCAAAT
Organism: Silurus aristotelis; assembly: GCF_946808225.1. NCBI lineage: Eukaryota > Metazoa > Chordata > Actinopteri > Siluriformes > Siluridae > Silurus > Silurus aristotelis. The sequence continues at coordinate 21,798,032 of NC_139591.1, forward strand.
ATATTGGTGAGGATTTAATAGCTGTTTTATTATTTTTTTTATTCCTCAACGGCTGACCGAGGAGAAGAAATTGAGTTGCAGATGCACTTACATTTACAAGAAAAGGAAAAGCTGGACATCGTGAGGAAAAGTCACCCAAAATAGTTGAAACCATTTATACTTTTGCGTTATTTCAGTATTAACTTCTTTTTACATTCATCCATTTCAGTTCGAATCACTACACATTGTAGAAATTAGGAGGGAGATGTTGCATAACCCATTGTACTGTCCTTTTACCAAGCTGCCATCTACTTTGTCTTTTATATATATATAAATATAATTGTACAAAATTCATTAAAAACCAAAAAGCCTACTTTTGTCCCATTTTGATTTCCATGACTCAAGGAGCACAATGCCCAGCTCAGTGTCCCTGCATTTACACCTGAAATCTAGTTTGGCAGGAGTGCTGGAAAGAACGAGTTTATTAAAGGAAAAAAAAAAAGAGAGGCTACGCTTGTGTTGCTTGATTTCCTAAAGACACTTTCTACGAGATGAATTACTCCGAAACAGAGCGTAAAAGGGAACAATTAGCTTCTCCGACTCCAGCAGTGATTAAAGGCAGGGGAAAAATATATGACCATGTGTGGAGTTTTCCAAAATTTTACCGTTGCTGTGACGAATCATATCACAAAAGAGTTTGTGAAAACCAGACAAATGTATATAAGAACAGTTTTAGAGTAATCCATCAGCATGGGACACGTATCCTGTTATTCCATCAACCTTGATATTGATCAACTGCAGAGAAATAAATTATTATTCTTACTAGTTGCATAACATTTAGTACACATTGATTGTGGTGTTATATTAAGTTTACCATACAAGTAAATGTCAATGGTTGACAGACAGACAGACAGACAGACAGACAGACAGACAGACAGACAGACAGACAGACAGACAGACAGACAGACAGACAGACAGACAGACAGATAGATAGATAGATAGATAGATAGATAGATAGATAGATAGATATGGTATGCTGAATCCTAATAAAAAACCTGCAAGCTATATTCTTAAATTTCTGATGTTTTCCAGCTAAGACTGAAGAAAGGACATTACTCATAATCCACACGAATGCTCATGATATTTCTTACTCTCTTGTGTTTGTAAAGTTTTTAAAGATTTATAAATCACACTCTTGGTGTGACCCAGATGAGGATGAGGTTCTACTTTGAGTCTGGTTCCTGTCAAGGTTTCCTCCTCATACCATCACTGGGAGTTTTTCCTTGCCACAGTTGTCCCAGGTTAAATACACACATTTAATTATTTATGAACACTTTGCTCCAGGTCTTTGGGGAGGCCCCATTGGACATGGCACATCAATTGCCTCCAAGCTCTGAGTGTTTGTCCGTACAGACAACACTTCGGTGGTTTCCTACATCAACCACCAGGGGGGGGTCTGCGAGCTCAAAGCTACTTTGAGACTACTGTTAAAAGAATTGAATTGAATGTCTTTGGAGGTGTGGTAGCATGAAATTTTCCCTTCACTTGAACTTGGAAAGCCAAACCTGTTCCAGCATGACAATACCCCTGTACATAAAGCGATAAAATATGTTATGGTGTCCAAAAACCTTTGCTCATTTAATGTATAAGTGGTTTGAAATATTCAAATATAAAAAAAGATTATTTACAACCTTAAGAGGATGCCATGATGCAAACCAGTGATTTCCAGTTTCTATCATACTGCATGCCTTGGGAATGGAAATCGAGTTTAAAATCCTATTGATCTAAAAACCTTAAATGTCTAAAATCCTGCTAAGTACAGCAGGATTTTTATTATCTGTACCAAGAAAAACATGAACCTTAGATTCTTCATTGCTTTCATAAAGGATAATGGGTCAAGCTGTGTCTCAGAAGGTACCAAAAAACAGATCATAATTAAATTCAACTCTCAGAAAGCTTGACAGTGGTCATAATGGCCTCAAGAAACAACGTCAGAAAGCTCCAGTGTTTAGTGTTAGGGAGGGTGAGACAAATATTCTGCATAGTCTGTCAGGAAGTTAGAAATCCACTAACCCAGAGACAATATAAGCCGCAGATCCTCCATACTAGTGGTTAATACTTTATTCAAGGCAAAATCCAGCATGTTTTTTTTTTTCTATTTTCCTTCTATCTTGGCTCATTGTTTTTCATTTATCATGCAATTATAAGGAGAATTAAATAAATCATGAAAAATACAAATAATATGCTCATCAGATTTTGAATTCAAATAATTCTAAAAGATGCATTGTGGTACAATAGAAGTTGAATCTAAAGATATGAGAAGGATTGAAACAGCACATCCTTGACCTGCATAAATAGAGACACTGGAAATGATCCAAAACGCAGCTGCACAACTTGTGTTCAATCTCCCCAGGTTCTCCAACACCACTGCTGCGCTCCCTTCACTGGCTTCCAGTAGCTGCACGTATCAGATTCAAAACACTGATGCTTGCCTACAAGGCCAAAAATGGACCAGCGCCATCTTACCTCAGAGACCTCATCACATCTCGCACTGCACCACGCTGTATGAGATCCTCCAGCACTGCTCCACTGGTAACACCTTCTCTCAGAATGAGAGGTAAGTACACTTCAAGGAATTTCTCTGTTCTGGCACCGAGGTGGTGGAATGTACTTCTCCTAGATGTTCCTACAGCGGAGTCCCTGGCTGTCTTCATGCGACGGTTGAAGACCTTCCTCTTCCTGAAACACTTAAATTAGCACTTTCCAGGTTCGCTTTGTAGAATTCAAGAGTTATATTTATATTAAGTTTGTAATCTTGCGTACCAGTGTAGATTTATTCATTGCTAGAGACTCTTTTGTACTTCGCTCTGGATAAGAGCGTCTGCTAAATGCTGCAAATGTAATTGGAGAGAGAGAGAGAGAGAGAGAGAGAGAGAGAGAAAGAGAGAGAGAGAGAGAGAGAGAGAGAGATGGACATGCATTGGGCCTCCTTTCTGAAATTCTTTGGAGTTAGGCTAAACACCAAATACTGAAGATTCTAAGCTGATATGAGAGAACAGGACACTAGACTGCAACCTGCTTGAGTTTCATCAGCAAAGCAGTGGTATAAAATAAAATAAAAAACCCATGATTATATCTCCTTCCTGAGAAAGGGTTATAGAGTAGAGAAGATGATCAAGCACTTAGCCTTGAGGGACACCAGTAGTATGTGTGCATAGAGTACATTTGAATGTCTTTCCATGTCTTCTGATAAGACTGTCCCTCCAGGTAAGATGTGAATTTCACCTTGCTGGGCCCGAACAGGAGAAACTCTTAAGAAAGTGTTGTGAGATCAAGTAGAATCCAGCCAGAATAGTTAGAATCATGAAATTTGTTCTGGGCAATAAATCCAGAAAGCAAATTCAGCCATTTTGGAAAGAAAAGGAAGAAATGAAAGCAGTCAGAAGTTGCTGAATAAAAACCTATTGCTTGTTTTTTTTTTGCTTTTGTTTAACCTCGTAGGCACTTTAGTCATGCCTAGATGTTTTGAAGGCATTTTTGATTAGCGGGATGAAAGAGATGGAGCCTTGAAGAGTTTTGTGCAAGAGATAGTTTCCAGCGCTCAGATAAACTGTTAAAGGAAATTAAATGCAGAATATCTCTAGTAAATTTGATAGACACCAAAGCTTTTAGTTCATCACTGGCCATTGGATTTAAGAAAGGCACGCTCCTGATCCCTTTTAGTAGGAATTAACAGCACCAAAGGCAGAGATCCTTATCTGGAGCTTTCTATTTTTTTGGATTCGATAAACCAGAAGGCTATTCCATTATCATTGAGTGGTGAATTTAAGAAGGCTATACTCTCCAACCTTTTTACAGGGAATTAACAGAACATTGGTACATCTGACTTATCTGGAAGACTGACCCATGCAAAGAGCACCAAAGCCATTTTTCATCACTGGGCCTTGGATTTGAGAAGGTCATGATCCCCACCTCTTTTAGTAGATCTGACAGCAAAGAAACAGATATGCTTACTGTGGGGACTGACCCATAAACAGACTGCACCTCTTTCATTAGATTTGATGGATATCAAGGCCATTCTTTCACCATTGTGCCTCGGATTTAAGAAGGCCATGATCCTCACAGGTTCTAGTGGAACTAACAACACAGAAGCCACATATACTTACCTGGGAGGACTGACCTATACAAAGGGCATGCTGCTATCAGGATTAAGGAAAAACCATTATCGTATTGTGGATTTGAGAAATAACTCTTTTAGTGGAACTCACAGTGCAGAATCCATATGGTTTAACTGGAACTGAATTAACTTTACACACACTGCTTTAAATCAGAACTGGTGCATTGTAAATTTAAACAGTAGACACACTTTTTGTTCTCCTATCATAACACCATTTCTCTTCCGGGTGATTTAGGTCTCTCAGGGGAGAAGAACTGAGTGACTCTAAAGTCCACCTCAATATTTCTGACCCTTCTTCACACACTCTCTCACTCCCTGTCTCGTGCACTCTCAATCATGAACTTTCCACACTGACAAGCTCTTCATCACCCTTCAAGGAGAAGCGCAAAACACGACTCGGGACTCGGGGGGTCTTATCATGGTCATACAGTGCTGGAGATTGTTGAAGAGAGAGAAAGCCAGTTATCTGCATTTCTAATAATTTACTTGCCTTGTACAAGTAAAGTCTCTTGCCTGGAGAGAGGAAGAACCTATAGTTTATCCATGAAAAGTGCACTTTCTTGGCAAATGCAACTCTCTATCTTTTATCCTGATTCATAAAACATTGTATCACACTTAATGCCAAAATGTAGTACTCGAAATTTGCAATATAAATTCGGAAAAACCCCAAATCTGGCATCAAAAGCAAATTTGACCATTTTGAACAAATCTAGAATGTTCCATTACCTATGCAAAGGGGGAGGAGGGGGTTGACCAGCAAACCAAAAAATAAATAAATGAAGTGGGCAAACCATTAATGGAAATATAAGTTTGGTTAAATCATGTTGACTTTAATTCATTTAATCTAATTTCATTGTTCTAAACAAACAAAGATACTTGTTATACTTAAGTATGTCGAAACAATTTACGGCAATTTCGCATATTTACAGTATTATACTGTACTAGTTGACACTACCTGATCCGTACCAAAAATGTAGTGATTCTCTTGATATAAATACTCTTTTTGGTAAAATACATCAATAAAATTATATTGTGTTTAAATTGTGTAATTGATTAAATTGGCACAAATTTAATTGTTTAAATAAAAAACAAATGGAAAATTTTTAATAAATAGTTTATTTATTAGACTCTATTTGTCCGACTGTTTGACTTATTTCAGCATACTTTAACAAATGTCTACATTCAAGAAACATGCACAATATTTATTTATTCATTCATTCAAATACATCGTGAATGAGTGAGTGAGAATGATTGAGGGAGAGCGAATAAATAAATGATTGAATGAAAGAAGGATGAAAGGAATGAGTTCATTTTTGAGTAAATAAATTTAATAAATGCATCAGTCAACAAATGAATAAATAAATATCTTGTGTTGCTTAAATAGAAATCTGTTAAAGTATGTTGAATCAGTAGAACATATACTTAGAAAATTCAATACTATATGTAAAACACACACACAGACACACAGTATTTCATTACATTTTTTATTTGTTTTGATTTGAACAATTTAATCTATTAATCTATACAATTGTGCACCTCGACAGTTTGAGGATGAACCCCAAATGGCTGGAAATGTCATGGGTCCCAATTCTTTTGTATGTATATTCTATTTAGTGATAAATTCAATAGAATCTAAACACGAATTTTGGAAAGTGGAGGAAATAATCCAGCTACCGATCAACCAAATGACCTTCAAGACCAATCATTTTTTGCTAAAACTGCTGTAATGCAACTCACTCAGAAACGCAAGTGCTACAGCGCATAATTCCTTAGAACTTAGAAACAAAAAAACAAAAAGCTGTGTACAGGATGGTGGGGGTGGAGTGTGAGTGAAGCAGAAAAAAAAAATAAAAATTAATGGACAGGTGAAGGACGAGGAGAAGAACGAGAGATTGTGGGAGTGTCAGAGATGAATGGGTCGGAGGAAAGGTGAACCGTGAGGTGACACAGAGCAGTTAAGGGGTGTGGTGCAGGGAGGGGAAATATACAGTATACAGATGAAAAACAAGCAGAGATGGATGAGCAAAATAGGATAGAAGCCAGATGGGACAGATTTGCCCGAACCAGACAGGGAGTAAGAGATTCAGGAATTGAAAGGATTGAAGAGTTGTTAAAGGAGCTAGAAGTGAGCAATTGGGAGAAACAGCCATGAGATCTTGCTGAGGAGAAGCCAGGTCCTCTCAGGAAAGGTCTTTAAATTACGCTCCGATGTAGACAGATCGTCAATTGCGGGTCCAGGGCTTGGGCTCCAGAGCCGTGCTGCATTTGTTTCATTAGAGTCTCTTGTGTCAGAGCCTGCCCTCTAAATCCCCATTATTATTTATTTATATATTTGCTTGTTTTATGTAGTTACATCCTGTCATGTGCTGGTCCCAAAAATGTAGGCAAAAGCACTAACTCAAGCCAATTAAGTGAAACAGTAAGTTACCTCCTGATTGGCATCATGGAATTCAAGAGCAGACTTGAATTTGTTTGGTAAAATCTTTCTATATTTGCTCAGAAATATTATTATTACTGTCTATACTTTAAAAACAGTCAGAAAAATGATGAAAACATAAAACTAGGGCTTGAGTAAGTCCACTGGACTAATGATATGGAAACAAGTAACAGGTGCTCAGTAATTAATGAGCTCGAGAACATCCACCAAAAGGGACAAATTCAGGTGCATCTCAATAAATTTAAATGTCGTGAAAATTTTTTTTTATTTCAGTAAATCAACTCTAATTGTGAACCTCGTGTATTAAATCAATTCAATGCACACAGACTGAAGTACTTTAAGTCTTGGGCTCTTTTATTTGGGATGATTTTGGCTCACATTTAACAAAAACCCACCAAAAAATTAGAATATTATGACATGCCAATCAGCTAATCAACTCAAAACACTTGCAAAGGTTCCCAGAGGCTTCAAAATTGTCTCTTAGTTTAATTCACTAGGCTACACCATCATGGAAAACACTGCTGATCTGATAGTTGTCCAGAAGACAATCATTGACGCTCTTCGTATACTTTTTGTTAAGCCACTCCTGAACCACAGATAACGTCCGAGTCGTCTTAACTGGGCTAAAGAGAAGAAGAACTAGACTGTAGCCCAGTGGTCCAAAGTCCTCTATTCAGATGAGAGCAAGTTTTGTAATTACTTTGGAAAACAAGGTCCTAGAGTCTGGAGGAAGGGTGGAGAAGCTCATAGCCCAAGTTGCTTAAAGTCCAGTGTTAAGTTTCCACAGTCTGTGATTTGGGCTGCAATGTCATCTGCTGGTGTTGGTCCGCTGTGTTTTTTGAAAACCAACATCACTGCACACGTTTACCAAAATTTTTGAGCACTTTATGCTTCCTTCTGCTGGCCAGCTATTTAAAGATGCTGATTCCATTTTCCAGCAGGATTTGGTACCTGTCCACACTGCAAAAAGCACCAAGAGTTGGTTAAATAATCATGGTGTTGGTGTGCTTAACTGGCCAGCAATCTCAACAGACCTGAGCCTCATAGAGAATCTCTGGCGTATTGTCAAGAGGAAAATAAGGAACAAGAGACCTGAAAATGCACATGAGCTGAAGGCCACTGTCAAAGAACCCTGGGCTTCCAAACCACCTCAGCAGTGCCACAGACTGATCACCAGTAATTGAAGCAAAAAGGGCCCAACAATTCACTAAAGGTTTTTTGATTGTGATGTGTGTATATATATATGAGTTAGGCAGTTAGCTGGACTGATATTAGCTTCTCACTCCCATGTAGTTGTACAGATAGTTCTTATCGCTTTCCGAAATACAAACGCACATACATCTTCATGACTTCATGACTGCAGTGCCAATTCTTTGTACGTCTCGGCCAGTCTGGTTTGTTAAAGATAACTTTTAAAAATAATATTGGCAGTCCGGGACAGTGATTTTGACCAGTCATTGTTTAGAAACATGCTAACATCTTAATAGCTAGGGTTGGTGAAGCGGTCTGGGCCATTTTTCTGCACTCACTTAAGCTCCGCCCACGTAAAAAGGGTCTGTTGCTTCTGTGTATCTGTTATTTAGAGTTTTATTTTTAGTGACGATTCTATTTCAAAGTCACTCAGAAATTTCCTTACAATGGACGCTGGTGCAGTGTATTCAGTCATCTCGAAATCTGGGAGTTGTCCTACTTTCAGAGGTGAGAAAGCCTGTTAGGAAATGAAGGATGTCTTAGTTCAATTAGTTTTATTGTGCAAGTTGCGCTCTCTCTCTCTCTCTCTCTCTCTCTCTCTCTCTCTCTCTCTCTCTCTCTCTCTCTCTCTCTCTCTCATTTCATTCGTATTGACAAAGCATTCGTTTGATTTAAGCCGGAAAAACGGAAAGTGGTGCAAAGAAAAATGCTGCCCTTATTTACAATCAATAATGAAAACTACGTGCATCCATCACCATCAGACGTGATCCTGTTTCACACTGCGTGTTGTATTTCCTCCAGTTTAATCCCTGCTCCTCTACAAAGCTGCATTTTATTTTTTTCTAAACACTCCATGAGCTCTAAGACGAGTGTTCTCAGAATCGACATTTTACTAGTCTATGTGAGTAATCATAAAGCTCCCGGCATGTGAATATATCTTCTCGTGTTGCAGAGTGAGTTGAAAAATATGGACTGTTAATAAAAACGATGCCGAGGCATTTGTTTACTGCTTACGATGAGACCCAGACAAATCGACCTGTCCACCATTTAGACGGTCATAGTTCTTCTGTTATATTTGGTTAATTCATTTTATTTGTCCTAATATTTTATGTGCTCGCTTTTCTTTTTCACTATTTTTCTTGTTAACTTATAGCAATAATAATAAATAAAATGACTGTTTTTCACAAAATGTTCTTGATTGTGCTTTCCAGTCCCTGATCTAGTTGTCATGATTACGGCTCTGGATTATAGTTCCCATCAGCCACTGCATGGCATGTCACATGATCGATGCATCTGATTAACGTTCTCGTAGCGCACGTGAATAAGTCCGTGTCTGAAACCGCTCACTATCTCCTATACAGTGCAGCGTATCAGGTGTCATCCATTTTGTATTTTAAATGAACTTCTTATTTGCTCACTCATTTATACCTCATTTATATTTTGCCTTTTTTTTACTATAAAATGTAGATAATGGCGGCGTTCACTTTAGCATACAGAGTACAAATATTTTAGCATTAGCTTACATGGTATTATTAATCATTTTCCTGAATATTTTTGTTATTCTTACTCAAGTAGTGCTTTCAATGTTTTCCAAATCCATTTATGTTTTTTCTTGCTTTTTGCTATTATGTACAGCAACCTCTGTCCTGCGCACCATCAACACCCAGGAGCTCAAGTGGGAGCAGAACATCAGCTTCCTCACTATGAAGGCTCAGCGAAGGATTTATTTCCTGCGGCAGCTGAAGAACTTTTTCCCCCCTGCGAAAATGTTTCTGAACTTCTAAACTGCCATCATCGAATCTTTCCTCACACCCTCCATCACGGTCTAGTTTGCTGCACCTACAGCCAGGGACAAGGCCAATCCGCTCTGCTGAGAAGGTGATGGGCTGCAGTCTAACATCCCTCCAGGAGCTGTTAAATCTCCAGGAACCGGAGACGTGCAGCCAAGATCGCGGCCGACCCCTCTCATCCTGGAAACTTACTTTTCCAGTCCCTCCCCTCCCTTTCGGTCCACCCAGACCAAGACCTCACACCACAAGAATAGTTTCTACCCCACTGCAGTCAGCCTACTGAACAGTGCCCCACTTACCCCGACATGACAGCAACGCCCCCCAACAAAACCCCCCCACCCCCCCCACCCCCCGCGCCCCAGTCACCCTCCTCCAAAAACCTACAATCACGTTCATCTTCACATTCTAAACTGAACTACGTCCCATGCGAAGCCACTTCATGTATACAGTATTTATTTAACTTGTTTTTGTTATTTTAAAACTGTGTACACATTTTCTATCTTCATATGTTTGCACCTGACACCAAGACAAATTTCTATACTGTAAAAGTGCTTGTTGCCAGACCCTTGGCAATAAAACCGTCTCCGATTCTGAACCAAGGGTGATTTTAAATGGGCTTTATAAATAACATTTGATTTGATTTGTCTCTAAAATTACATGTATATTAGGATTCTTTTTTTAAGTGTTAGTACATGAAATAAATTAGTTTTAAAAAGCTTGGATGTATCAGATAGTTCTCCATCTCTGCTACTTAATCAGCATCCATGTCGGCTCGAAGGATTTTGGACGACGATTCACCTGAGAGACGACGGCCACAATTATTTCCTCTTTTCTTTAACGTTTGACTGAAAATATGTCGGCGCATTCTGTTGGTTATTTCCCTCCTACATCTGCTCGTTATTATTCATTTTATTCCATATGCCCATTATTGCGATTGAATTCAATTTTCAAATAACTTAACGTTTTTTTTTTTCTTTTTCCGCATTCTACATTTAAAAGTCAAATAAGTCCTTGAGTGTAAAATGCTCGTACTTGGTTTCTGAAGATTTTCAATCATCCTGACATAATAACCCAGAGAATTTCTGTTCAAAATCAGGGAGTTCACAGCAGCCAGATGAGTGCGAGTTCTATAAATGATAAAAACCTATATTGTAAAACTTAAAAAAATGTGTGTGTGTAAAAATACGAGTGTGTAAGAAATATAAAAGAGTGCAAACCTATTTGCAATGAATCCTGACAATGCACCCGCGTGCACAAAGCAGACGGCTGGGTTAGAAACTCGTCTGGGGAGAACGGGGTGGTAACTGAAAAAAATAAAAATAATAACATTGCAATAAAACATGGTTTAATGTAATTATGTTATTATTGTATTGCATGTGCAAAACAAACACAAAAATGTACTCATTCATTGAAAACTTTGAATAATAATTGTGGGAGAGCAACTGGTTCAGGGGAAGAAACTCTCAGGACATCGACCGGTTCTGAACAGAAGAGATTAATTCACTGTTTTTACGCAAATACACACGTGCACACATGCATCTCGCAGCGATCCATCGCCCTTCTTTCTTTCCTTTTATCTGTTCCCTCCGCTCACTGCCACAGAGAACACTTATTAGCTCAAGATCCCTCAGATGTGTCATTCTTACCGCTTTCCTCCACCTGGTCTTGCCCTCTATTCACAAACCGGCGCTTGGCCACGCCCCTTATGCAACAATTATACAAATTATAATAGTTTATTAGAGGAACAGCACCTGTAGGACGTTTTGGAGACAAGGTGAAGGAGGTAAGATTGAGATGGTTTGGACATGTGCAGAGGAGGGACATGGGGTATATCAGTAGGAGAATGCTGAGGATGGAGCCACCAGGAAAAATGAAGAGAGGAAGAACAAGGAGGAGGTTTATGGATGTGGTGAAGAAGACATGCAGGTAGTTGGTTTGAAAGAGGCAGATGCAGAGGACCGATTAGTGTGGAGACGGATGATCCACTGTGGCGCCCCCTAATGGGACCAACCAAAAAAAAGAAAAAGATTATTACATTATTTAATTCATATATTTTTTTAATTTTGGGGAGAATATATTATGAATGTATATGATGGATTTTTCCTTCACTTGATCTAGGAGAACCAAACCTGTGAAAGATCTCATGCTATAGATCTCTGACCTCAACCATATTGAACACTTTTGGAATTAATTGGAACAATGGCTGCACCCCAGGACTCCTCACCTCACCAACATCACTACCTGACTTTCATTCATCCACAAGGTTGTTAGTAATCTCCACATGCACCCTCCAAAATCTAGTGGACCATCCTCCCAGAAGAGTGGAGGAAATAATGAGAGAAAACAGGGATTAAATGTGGAATTGGAGCACAAAAAACACAAATGAATCTTCTGGTCAGATGTCTGCATTGACTGAAAACACTATTAATATATTTTTTATATGTATATAATAATAATAACCTTTATTTTATGTAGCACGTTTAAAAGTAGCTTTTTAAAGCGTTTTAAATAAATTCATGTAGAAATGTGTCAGTTTTCTGGAATACTGAAGAGAGCTAGCTAATTCAGAGCTAGCATAAAGCAAAGGTGGTATAAAGCCTGCTAAGTCAGAGCACACCCCTACCTCTTTTCTTTCACAAAAAAAAAAAAGCTATAACTTGTTTTTTTTATACATACAGTGTCAGCATTTGTCTCTCATAGCTAACACTGACACTGGGTAATGATTTCTGTCCTTCAGCCTTCATTATCTGGAGTTCTGAAAGAGGCCTTGGGTGGGGAGAAGATCCTGCTTTGGATGCAGTCCTGTTTAAACTCTTGAGCCTGTTTAATTCTTCAACATGCTCCGGGAGTTGATGCACACCCAGCTCAGGGAAAATGGAAGCTGTTTGTGCTCAGAACATTAAATCTGCTTACTTTGCACTCGAGTCGAAATTGGGGAAAACTTGAAATGTTTACAGCATGTTACAAACATCATGTGTTCCTTCTCTGGGTTTCGTGCACCATACAGCTAGCACAGCAAAAAAAATCCAGAGAAATAAGAAAGAAATGATATATTTCATGTGGATGAATTTTCTAGCTCAAAATGATGCAATCCAACACAATACCAGCAGCTATGGGTGAGTTACACTACTACTATTTCCACTTTGCACACACTGAAATCAAGTCTGTCCTGTTCAGTGATCAGAATCATGAGAAGCTTCTGTGAGATTTAAATTTGTTATCCTGCTTTAATATCAGCGCAGGGTCAATTTCACGAATTAAGCAGATACAAGATTCTTTATTAAAAATGAGCAAACAGATCGAAATATACTGTTTGAAATCTCGGTGGCTGAACAGAACAAAGTCAGATGATCAGAAAATTATCAGTAAGCTTACAGCATTTCCCCTCAAATAAGTGAATCTGAACACTTCACAAATTGAAAACTACAAACACAACTATTCAGGACTGACAAATATTCCTTACAAGCTTCCTGGTTCTTATCAAAAGCTGATTATTGCCAATAACACAAAGTTTCAAAACCTTGATGAAATTTAGTGAGTTGTAAAAAAAACATGCCAGCTGTAGAATGCGTTATTTAGTTGTTTACTGATCAACTTGTTTGGTTAAAAATGCTGCAAGCTGTTAAAAAACCTTGTTTTCACTAACTGTACCCAAACATTCGTTTAGTATGTGATTTTTGTTTTTGCTTTGAGTTAAAATTATTTTCGTGAAACTATACCAGTTATTTGGAATCCCAGTATTGTTTTCACTTGAAATTAAAACTGTACTTTGCTTTTTTTATTTAAAAGTTTATATTGAAATGCATTTTTAGCTCCTCTTTAGTGAAAGTGGTCTTGGTCTAGGACACATCTGCAATCTGTACGCTGATCGCTATAAATCAGTTTTGTAAAATTTTTAGTATACTGGTGCAAGATATTGACACTTAAAATGTGGGATTACAATGTATTTTATTCAGGCCAACTGTGTAGTCGATTCATTGACTTGGTGATACTATTAAAGTTTACACATGCATGCATCGCTTATTAATGGACTATATATTGCAAATGTTATTGTAGAATAATTTACAGTTCAGTATAAGTTGTGTTTAAAAAGTGTTTATAAAAGTAAAACTGGAAATTAAAGCATGTATCTATTATTAAGTTAAATATACTGATTTGAATATTTCAATTTGGGTAAATACAAAGTCAATTACGTAAAGTTAAAAAGTTCAAGTTGTAATGGCCATTTAATAATTTCCAAAGTCAAAATAAACAAGTTCCTTTAAATAAACATATTTTATTCTACACTTTTTCTGTTTTTTTTTTATTTTTTTTATTTATTTTTTATTTTTTTTTTATTCAAAAATTTTTTTGTCAGGCAATAAGTTTGAATATTTCTTTTCTAAATTCAGCAAAAAAAAAAAAAATAATAATAATAATAATATTCTCTCTCTCTCTCTCTCTCTCTCTCTCTCTCTCTCTCTCTCTCTCTCTCTATATATATATATATATATATATATATATATATATATATATATATATATATATATATATATATATATATATATATATATATATATAAGAATGGTTTAGGTTGATAAACCTGGTTAAATTTCCAAAAAACTTCAAGAGTTAAATTCAAGCTGAAATTCGAGAGAATATGTTTACTGTGTTTTATTTAAAGGTTGCAGGCAGAAAGTAGGCAAAGAGCTCAGGCAAAATGTATTTCATTCCTTTCATTCCTCAAACTTTACTGGTCAAAACTAAATCATTATTAAGTTCTTAACTGCTAAAAATAAATCAGAATTCAAGTCTATACACTTGTAGGTATCCAGTACATACACACTAAGTAAATATAGATATATTCTTTTATTTTTTACTTACAACAGGAAAAAAAGCCAAAATCAAAGGATGATCTTGATTTGAGGAACAGTGAGGAACAAATGAGGAACAGTGCGTTCTAATAGTATAATCCTGACACAGTGCATTGATTTTTACTTTGATTTAATTAAAAATAAACAGTTCATGTGGATACAGAGGGGACTGAAACAAAAATATATAAATATATAAACAATTATAGAAAATCGAAATTTTCATGAACCTTCTATGAACCTAGTAAAAGTAATTCTATAAAAATAAATAATAAAAAAAAAAATTAAGTAAAGAACACTTTTATATTAAAAGTAAAGTAGAGTAAAACACAAGCACAGCAGAAGTACAGTATTACTGAGGAAAGCCATCTAAATATGATGAGAATGGAATCTGCTTGTTTCATCATCAGGACTGGTCTGTGTCTCCACCATCAACGTCCTTCTATAAATTTCAGATTACACAACAGGAGAAACAGTATCTTGAGGTTACCTCAGTTTTGGCTCTTATGATTTAATCACACTGACAGGAGATAAACAATACAAAAGAGTTTCCAATATTTAAAAATAGACAATTATACTTACACTGTTAAAACTGGTTGAGGATCTCTTTTTATTCATACTATAGAAAAACATAAGCATAAAGAGCACATCAGTAATATATTGATATCATAATAATACTATTTAAGTGTACCCCATAGATTTTCAGCTTTATGCACATTAATGTACACTACACAATGCATTTGTTTTACATTTTATATAAAAGATAAATATGCAAAAATGCATATATGAAAATGCAGTATTACCTCTCCTTCAAGAAGCTTCATGGCGAAGTGAATGCAGTTGTAAGTTTTAAAGTCATATTCTGGATTTTTCTTCATTGCATTTTTAACATTCTTTTCAAACGATGCAGGAATTCCACCATCCTTCCTGTAAATTGCAAAACTCATTCCATGAGTAAACCCATCCACATTCACTTTGCTTACAATCCCTGTACAAGAACTGGAAGATTCGGAGTGGGGAGTGGAAGATGTACCTGATGACAATCCAAAACGCAAAACAAGAGAAACTTGATGCTTTGGCTACTGGCTGAGATTTAATTTCTATTAAAAAAAAAAGAAAAGAAATAAAAGAATAAAATACATTTATAAGTGAAAATCATTTTACTACCTTTTTCAAAATGAATTATATTATTACAGATAATGACATCACTGTGATCCAAATGTGTTTTGGTTAGATAATATTTGTCTATTTCAATGAACGTAAAAATAAATGTTTTACGATTGAACTGAATGATTTCCACGTCACTGCACAGCACTCCAGCATGATAGATGTTTCTAACATGTGATTCAACCATAAAGAGGTCTTCAAGCTCTGAATTTCCATTGTATTCATCTTCATTCTTTTTAACAACACGGAAACCATTAGGCGTACCTCCCAGTCCAGCTACCCAGGTTTGCTTTGATGGCAGAAATGATGACTACAAAGAAAATGTAACATTTACACACAAAAAAACACAACTGTGTTTGCTTCTATTTTTGTTACAACTTGTGCAAAGCAGAATGTTCAAATATATATATATACACACACACACACACAAAGTGGGTGTGGGTGTAGGCAGAAGAGCATTACTACTAGAGGAAGATATAAACACTCACCATTATTCAATTACTGATGCTCAACACTGTCAGTATAAAAAAAAGTTTACAAATGCCACATGTGGTCACAAGCACTGATGCTGTGACTGACAAAGAAAACAAAAGCTTATATCTGACAAAAAGGCGTTACTTACAAAAAGATGAAATAAACCTATAGGTTTCACAACCACTATTTAAAGCTACTGTCTACACCCCTAATATGTTTTTAGGCACAGTTTATTATTATTAACATTTGTAAACATCAGTTAAAATTTTTTAAACAATTTAAAATAAAATGCCTGATTGGTTAATAATATATCAAATAATATTTTATATTTTATATATATATTTTATTTATATATATATATATATATATATATATATATATATATATATATATATATACAGTGAGGAAAATAAGTATTTGAACACCCTGCTATTTTGCAAGTTCTCCCACTTAGAAATCATGGAGGGGTCTGGAATTGTCATCGTAGGTGCATGTCCACTGTGAGAGACATAATCTAAAAAAAAAAATCCAGAAATTACAATATATGATTTTTAAACTATTAATTTGTATGATACAGCTGCAAATAAGTATTTGAACACCTGTCTATCAGCTAGAATTCTGACACCCAAAGACCTGTTAGTCTGCCTTTAAAATGTCCACCTCCACTACATTTATTATCCTAAATTGATGCACCTGTTTGAGGTTGTTAGCTGCATAAAGACACCTGTCCACCCCATACAATCAGTAAGAATCCAACTACTAACATGGCCAAGACCAAAGAGCTGTCCAAAGACACTAGAGACAAAATTTTACACCTCCACAAGGCTGGAAAGGGCTACGGGGAAATTGCCAAGCAGCTTGGTAAAAAAAAAGTCCACTGTTGGAGCAATCATTAGAAAATGGAAGAAGCTAAACATGACTGTCAATCTCCCTCGGACTGGGGCTCCATGCAAGATCACACTTTGTGGGGTCTCATTGATCCTAAGAAGGGTGAGAAATCAGCCCAGAACTACACGGGAGGAGCTGGTCAATGACCTGAAAAGAGCTGGGACCACTGTTTCCAAGGTTACTGTTGGTAATACACTAAGACGTCATGGTTTGAAATCATGCATAGTACGGAAGGTTCCCCTGCTTAAACCAGCACATGTCCAGGCACGTCTTAAGTTTGCCAATGACCATTTGGATGATCCAGAGGAGTCATGGGAGAAAGTCATGTGGTCAGATGAGACCAAAATAGAACTTTTGGGTCATAATTCCACTAAACGTGTTTGGAGGAAGAAGAATGATGAGTACCATCCCAAGAACACCATCCCTACTGTGAAGCATGGGGGTGGTAGCATCATGCTTTGGGGGTGTTTTTCTGCACATGGGACAGGGTGACTGCACTGTATTAAGGAGAGGATGACCGGGGCCATGTATTGCGAGATTTTGGGGAACAACCTCCTTCCCTCAGTTAGAGCATTGAAGATTGGTTGAGGCTGGGTCTTCCAACATGACAATGACCCGAAGCACACAGCCAGGATAACCAAGGAGTGGCTCTGTAAGAAGCATATCAAGGTTATGGCGTGGCCTAGCCAGTCTCCAGACCTAAACCCAATAGAGAATCTTTGGAGGGAGCTCAAACTCCGTGTTTTTAGCAACAGGCCAGAAATCTGACTGATCTAGAGAAGATCTGTGTGGAGGAGTGGGCCAAAATCCCTCCTGCAGTGTGTGCAAACCTGGTGAAAAACTACAGGAAACGTTTGACCTTTGTAATTGCAAACAAAGCCTACTGTACCAAATATTAACATTGACTTTCTCAGGTGTTCAAATACTTATTTGCAGCTGTATCATACAAATAAATAGTTAAAAAATCATACATTGTGATTTCTGGATTATTTTTTTTTTAGATTATGTCTCTCACAGTGGACATGCACCTATGATGACAATTTCAGACCCCTCCATGATTTCTAAGTGGGAGAACTTGCAAAATAGCAGGGTGTTCAAATACTTATTTTCCTCACTGTATATATATATATATATATATATATATATATATATATATATATATAATTTTTTTTTTTTTTATTATACTGATTTAATTGAGTAATGGACTAAATTGCCACTAATTACATTTATTAAATAAACTATTTAATTAAATTGTTTACATTTGTTAGAATTGTTTACATTTGGTAATGCAGATGTGTATTTAAGGGTGTGTGTGTGTGTGTGTGTGTGTGTGTGTGTGTGTGTGTGTGTATAGATAAAATAGGTTTGACCAAAGTCTGTATGATGGTAAATATGAGTTGTGTACAATATAAATATCTGCTGGGAAAGGGAAGTGTAGATCTGTAGATATCTTGTTCACACAGATATCTACAGATCTACAAGATATTCAGTGTAAGTAGATAAGTACACTGTACTTATATGTAAATGTAGATAAGTAATGATTGACAGATAATGTAAAAAGTGACATATAAAGATATTTGGTTAGTTTAATGATAACAGTTGATACAGATTTAAACCAAATGACAAATTATTAAAATTGTGTGTGTTGTGTGAGCTCTGTAGTTGTGAGTATGGGTGGGAGGATGTGTGAAATCTGGGGGTTTTGTTGTCTATAGTGACTTATATTTAAAGACTATGGTGAACGATGAAGGTTGTGTGAGAAATTTAATTAGATAAAGTTGCTAATTTGTTGCACTGCATCTGTACATTCAACCGGTTTATATATTTATATTCCGGTTTATATACTGGATTATTTATAAAAGCTTTTGCTTTCGCTTTCAGAAGAATAAACAGGGAACACAGAAGAGCAAAAAGGAATTTATACTTTAGTGTGGGGTTTAAAATAGATTTAAAGTCATACTCTGCATCAGGTTCCTCAAGGAGTCTATACAAGCGCTGTATCTCGATCACATCCTTTTTTCTGTTACTGCACACACCTCTTTTTCCGAGAAATGTTCCAGTTTCAATCTAAAAAAACAAAATCTTGACATGATTGTTAAAATATGTTTATGGAATGCTAACCTTAAAATCTTAACCCAAATAATGTAAAAAAAAAAAAAAGAACAAAAAGTAAACAATACAACAGCAAATACCAACCAGTCCTTAGAATGTAAAGCAACAATTTTCCTCAAAAGTTGTATCTAAAGATGTAAAATAGATTCACATAAATCTTGAATATAACTGCAAAATGATGGCATCTTAACAAAGAAAATATCTTGTAATAATAAATACCTTTGCCAATATTTTCATGTTCACAATTAACTGATAATAAGTCAGTTAAGCCACTTTCATTTTAAAATAAAATATGCATATATATATATATATACAGTACAGACCAAAAGTTTGGACACACCTTCTCACACTGAAGGCGTCAAAACTATGAATTAACACATGTGGAATTATATACATAACAAAAAAGTGAACTGAAAATGTCATATTGTAGGTTCTTCAAAGTAGCCACCTTTTGCTTTGATTACTGCTTTACAGACTCTTGGCATTCTCTTGATGCCTACTTTGAAGAACCTACAATATGACATATTTTCAGTTCACTTTTTTGTTATGTATATAATTCCACAGTCATAGTCATGAAAATAAAGAAAACTCTTTGAATGAGCAGGTGTGTCCAAACTTTTGGTCTGTACTGTATATGCACACAAGGGGAATTATTGTTATTAATAATATTAACATTGTTGTTATTATATACAATTATTTAGAGTAATTTTATTTTTAAATGAAAGTGGCTTAATGGTCTCATTGTCAGTTAATCGTGATCACGTAATAAGAAATACATCTGGCAAAAAAAAACTGGAACATTTCTCGGAAAAGAGGTGTGTTTTTCTGTCAATCATTACTTATCTACATTTATCTACGACAAATCCCAATTATTTAAATTTTATTGATCATTACTGTGGTTCAGACTCAGATATAAAAAGACTTACAGTATAAATATTCATTATTGTACCACGCCTGTAACATATATTATAACATATATTTTCAAAGTTTTATTTTATCACATTAATGTTAAGTGCTCAAAAAAATGCATTTAGCTTTTTTATTCGGGAGGAAAAAAAAGTGTTTGCCAGAATATTTTGTCTCTTGGCTCAGAAATCAGATGTGTTTTTTTCCACAGCTCTCATCTATGCATGATCAAACTCCCTCTTTGGTATGTTGTTTTTTATCTGACATGTGGATAATGGCTTTGGTGAACTGTGCTGTAAAAAGCGTAAGCATTTCATGCCCTCGGTGGATTCCGGATCTTCAGGCCTCTGCAGTGATCTGGCAGTCGTTTGAACATGCAGTGAAGGCTGCTGCTTTACTTTGACAAGGATGGTAATGCGGTGGGGATTTATTTATAACTGTGGGAGGATGGGGTAGGGGTGGTTTGGAGGTTGTGAGGGGAGGAGAAGAGACACAGCCAAAGAGATTTACCAAAAGCGTTAGAAGAGCTTCAGGTCTAAACATGTCAGAAATGGCTGAGAGAACACCTCCACAGAGCTCGATGCCCACGGCTTCCCCATCAACAAATATCTGACTGAAACAAGTGCTGCCCGATGAGTCACTGACACTCGCTGATATCATTTGGCTGGTTTTTCGCCAGGAGGGTGGAACCACTGCGGTATCTTACTAACTCTTAATCAAAAAGCTAGAATAGAATCATGCTACATGTGAGTTCAAGGGGTTTTCTCATTGCGGAGGAACACTGACCGGATCTATAAAAAAAACCAAAAACATGCCTATCATAAAATTAATAGCATTTAGAAGGTGCTCTTATGTAAAGCAACTTAGTTATCTCCGCAATTGCAAGTCAAGGGCCTTACTCGAGGGCCCAAGAGTGGCAGCTTGGTGTGCTGTAATTTACACCTATATCCTTATGATCAGAAGTCCAAAACCTTAACCACTGAGCCACCATTCCCTCGAATCAACTTAAGGTTTTAAGTCTGAATGATAGCAATGTCAGTTCTGAAGGAACTGGTTTGTAACTTATTTCAACAAACCAGCAACTGTTAATCAAGAACGATGGAATGAAGAGAATTTTCCAAGAAGTTTTAGGTCAATGAACAAATTTGAATAAAATAATTTTTCTGAATATTAAGATTCAAATCACTGGAATTGACTGGAATTACCATCACTAGGTTGTTCTTTTTTATTGTTGGTTTGCTATGATTTCAAAAATGCCCCCAAAACCTGTAGAATGGAAACCAGAGTTAAATGTATACAAAACTGGCCACCACAACTTTCCCCAAAGTTTTGTTCATTAAACAACCCCTTGTTAAATAATCTTCTATTAAATCATGTACGTTCCCATTCTTAAAGTGCTTGTATTGAAAGTTTAGGGTCACAATTTACTTTTATACATAAGGTTAATTATTTTACTTGGAGATGCAGGGCTTAGCAATTCTGGCCCTATATCTAAGCCAAATACTGCACTGCAAATTAATTCTCAAAAAAGATGTTAATATCTATGGATGACCTATTTAAAAAAAAAAAAATAATAAATACAAAATAAATAAATAAATAAATAAATAAATAAATAAATAAATAAATAAATATATTTCCATGACTGATAAACATTTACATTTATTACAAATGAGAATGTCTGCAAGCTCAAAAGAATCTGGAATTATGGTACTGTTACGGCTTTGAAGGTTCTTCTTTCCATACTGTGGTCTCAGGTGCTGGGATTTCATAATCAGCTTTTTCTGCTGCGCCGTCTGTATTTTTAATTTCACTTCTGCATCACTTCTGGTTCCCAAATAATCAGGGCCTGCAAAACAAAAATTGAACATGAAGATTCCAGCAGTGGGGGCAGACACAAAAATGGTTTTAAAGCAAACCGAAATCAGAGTTTATGTTTCTCTCCATATGAGGTGTAAACTCAGCAAGGTATTCATTACGGACATTCTGAAAATCATTATAACATCCCAGGCATTGCCAGAGAATAGGCACATCAAATTACACTACACTGCACTGACCAGGCATAAGTTTTTGGCCACCAATCAAGCATAGCATTATAACCACCTGCCTAATATTGTGTTGGTCCCCTTTTGCTCCCAAAACAGTCGTGACCCATCGAGCATCAACATCATGAACTTCTTCAGCAGTTTGAGATACAGGAGCTCGTCTGTTGGATCGGACAACACTGACAAGCCTTCGCTCCTCACATGCATTAATGATCCTCGGCCGCACGTGACCCTGTCGTCGGTTCACCACTGTTCCATCCTTGGAGAAACTTTCAGGACAAAATGTTCACTTGCTGCATAATAAATGAATCCACCCAATAACAGGTGCCATGATGAAGAGATCATCAGTGTTTTTCACTTCATAGCTCATAATGTTATAATGTCATGTTATGTCTGACCGGTGTATGTTCGGAAATTAAGAATCCAAGAAATAGCAAAAAGAAAACATGTGAAGCTAAAGCTCGGGGTTTGCGGGATAACTCATAAAAATGTTTGGCAACAAAATGAAAGAACAGAATGGTAACACGAGACAAAAAGAACACAACATGTATACACATTAGGGTAGCACATCAATGATAAGGGTTCAAACTCTTTGTGCAATGGGGGGTGCTGTATCATGGCAGACCCTCTGCTCTGATCCCGGCTCCCTACCATCGCATAGATAAGAGAAAAAGCATTTTACTGTGCTGTAATGTGAATGTATAATCATCTTATGAAGCATTCAATCTGTGCCTATAGTGATGAGAAAATATCACTCAAAATAAAGCATGAATTTTGTAAAGGATTTTGAATTGGTGGTCACAAAAGTTTACAAAAAAATTGAACTATTCTTCCGACACTATATGACTAGTGGATTTCTATCCACATCAGGTTTTCCCAGAATCCACCATGATCCTGACACAGATAAAGTAATTAATGAATGAATAAATAGACAGTTTTAGAAATGGGGTGCAAATTAGCATATAACATACAACACACTTGTTGGCCACTTGTGGGTCTCAGCGGCCCAATTTCACATCCAGTGAGCCGTAATTACAGCATTCACAAAGTCTAAGTCTGGTTGTGAAATGCAAACAAAGTGGCAAAGTAATTAGAAACGTTAGCATAAATAGCCCTGCAAATTGCTACCTTTCCTCTCTTTTAGTTTTTTTCTTGTCTTTACTTGTCTAGTGGTAACCTGAGAGAGATTTTTGGATATTTTTCTGCCTCTTTTAAGATCAGAATACCTCATTTTTATTCCTTCATCTGTGCTTTTCAGTATTATGCAGTACATTGATACAAAAGCAGGTCCCGGCCTAAGATATCGCTCTGTCAGTGAAATCAGAGCCATTCATACAGAGAAAGAAAAAGACAGGCATGAAAGCAAGAAAGACATGAAGGCTGACTGAAAGAAAATAAATGATGAAAAAAAAAAGGGGTCTAGACAAAAGCCATTGGTGCTTAACTAACTTGTAAATCGAAGAAACTGCGTCGACTTTGCTTTTATAGTGTGTGGTGAATGTCGCACAACTGGAAACCGTTTTTTTTTTTTTCTTTTTTTTTTGCAGTTATCAGCCTGAATCTAAGTATCCATAGCAACCCAGAGCACAATTAATTGAGAATTGTCCACTAGAAGCAAAGCCTTAGATGTGGGCACTAATGTATTTTTTACTCCCGTATGGCTCTTGCAGATGGAGATAGCGATAACTTTAGATTCTTCTCTAAATGAAAAGATGGGTGAAAAGAATAATTGCCTGGGAGAAATTTAAATAAACAACAACAACAACAACAACAACAACAACATCATATTGGTTTCAGCTTTGAGTTGGAGCCCCAGGTCATTATGAGTGGAATTGCCTCACAATTTCTTTTAGACTTACATTATTTATGATTTGAAAAAAAATCAACAGCCTTGTGTTTGAATTGATAAATGAAATATAGTAAAGGATAAAAAAAGTTTACCCTTTTAAAACCCCACAATACAAACCTCTGGATCTCCTGCAAATGGTCCCCACTGTGCGAGTTTGGAAACAGTGCAAATTCAGCTGTGTTTGTTTTCTCCCACGGCGACTCCAAACAGAGATTTCTAACTCTTTTTCTGCCCACTCAGTGGATGAAAGCCAATGACAGGCACAAGAGCAGATGGAGATTGACAGGGCTTCTAGGCAAAAAGCTAAATGATGCAGACTGGGGAGAGCTTTGTAACACCAGTCGTAACAGTTGGGACAATCAACACCAGTGTTCCACCTTCCCTTACTAATCATGTTGGTGAGTTTCCCACGGTTATGAATATCATTTTCTTATCCAGAAATCATCTCCACCCCACTGGAACTGTCTTTCCCGATCGTCCGATGTGGCCGTGCAAAGAATAGCTATGAAAAGACCTGCAGGGGAATGAAAAGAAATGGCAGACAGCTGCTTGCCTGAATATGACTCAGTATAAAAACAAATGTCCCTCGGCACACCAAGATTCCACAGTCACCTTGAATGAAGATAAAACTCCCCTGAAAATCGGTAGAAGAATCTCAGGAGTGGGTCGACCAAGCCTGGACAATGATCAAACCCAGGCGGATGACGTGCTGCGTGATTCAACAGCCTTGCGTTCATCTTGCAGATGGTTGGAAACAGACTCAGCATGAAACACCTGAGGATCCACAGAGGCTTTGAAAAGTTGGAGCACTCAACAGATTGGGCTTCAGGCTGGAAACAAAAGCGACCGGACATGATTTATTCCTTGCTTATAGCCTGAAAGAGTGGTAGATGATAAACCGTTGAGACAAGTGCACTTCAAGCCAGTGAAAGCAGACTAAGAGGTGAGGCAACGGTTTACAATTAACTCTGCTCATTATCATGTTCAATCTGAGAGTCACAAAAGCTCTGAAAGCTATTAAAGCCAGACAGGTTGGATGTAGCTCCATGTTTACACATTAGCTAGTATGGACATTATTGAAGCTGTCAGCATGGTACAAATACACAGCATGCTAAGTGATCTGAACAACACTGATTGTAAACAATTTTTTGAATATTCTGGTTGCAGAACTTCAGCACATTTGTACTGTAAGCAACAACCCCTTAACAATGCAAACACTTGCAACATCTCACCATTTCCTTCACTACATGTGTGAGTAATTGTCTAACAGAGAGAAACAAAGGTCACACTCCAGATAGAGGAGAAGGAGCGCGGATTAAAACTATAACCCCTGTTCGATTAGTTGCTAGGCAATAAAGATCTGTGACCTTTAGTTTTAGTTTAGTTTAGTTTAGTTTTTTCTTCAGTCATTTAAACATAACAACATACACAAACAGAATTTTTATAGTACAGCAATGACTGAAGGGGTTTAGGCTGAAGTGAAACACTTATTGATGCCTAACCCTATTTACACCTTGAATATGGAGGAAAGAGAAGTGACATTAAGGAAGGATGGATAAACATTCATTCTGAGAAAAAATAATTCTGGATAGAACAGAGCAAGAAAGTGAGGAAACCAAAAAGGAAGGAAGGAAGGAAGGAAGGAAGGGAGGAAGGAAGGGAGGAAGGAAGCAAGAGCCGGAGGAAGAACTCCCAAAACTTTGGCTGTCAAAATGAATCTGTGTTACCATGGCAACTGGAGCATAAAGCCCAAACTAATGAGACGAGTAATGTGAGAATTGCCAGCCAGAACAGAAGCCTTAAATATGAACTCTGAGGTGTAATTTCATCATTTCCTTTCCTTCTGAGAGGACCTTCAGTTTCATCATTCTCCACCTGTGTCATTCGGACCTAATAGCCCTGAATCAATTTATAGAAATTTACTGAATTATTTGAATGCACGTATTAATGTCCTTTCACTAGGAGGGGTTATATAAGCATATTTTCACACTTGCTCTGAATACTTGAATCTGTACTAAGGACTGACTCTGGGCTTAAAATCAAGGGTTTCCTTCTGAACCATGAATTCCGCTGTTCGATGTCATTTGAGTGGATGCAGGATTGCATAATAATAAGCAGTGGGATGTTTGGTGCTTTTTATTTTGCCAAAGCACTACATTTTTGGAGGCGTATCATGCCATTATACAGAAATATATCTGCAAATTGAGCAGCTGTTATCATATACACCGATAAAGCACAACATTATGACCAGCGAGTGAAATCCTCGATTGATGATGATAAAATGATTATTTTATCATCATGTCACCTGTTAGTAGGTGGGATATATGTGACTCAGAGTGAACATTTTGACAAAGTTGACATGGTAGAAGTGGAAAAAATGGGCGATTGTAAGGATTTGAGGGAGTTGGACAAATTGTGACGTCTATACAACTGGGTCAGAGCGTCTCCAAAACTGCAGCTCTTGTGGGATGATCCTGGTCTGCAGTGGTCAGAATCAAAAGTCCTCCAAGGAAGGAACAGTGGTGAACCAGCGACAGGGTCGTGAGGCTCATTAATGCAATGTGTGGAGTAAGAGTGTGCAAAAGTGTTTGCTTTCAAAGGTACTTTAGTAATAAAAAGTGCTAGGATTTATTATGGCTATCATGGGTGACATTTGACTCTTGAGGCAGGGGGGCAAAAAAAAAAAAAAAAACACGTCCGACGGTGCTGCTCCAAATTTCAGCGGGCTTACATCGGCTCCTCTTCTGTATGAGTAATACTTGACTGCTCAATTACCTGTCCTTTATCAGCAATATCTGTTTAGTTATCCCAGCGTATTGGGGCGCCGTGCCATTTTGTTCATAACAATAAACAAATGTTAAAAATAACGACACAACCTATTGCTTCATTTGTTCTGCCGCCCCCTATCAACATGGAGACATATATTTACATATTGTTAACCAGTATTTTAACAGTGAAATCTAAAATTCCAAAATAGCAATAAAGGTTGTTACTCTCACAACAATTATCAATTAATAGAATGATAATAATATGATTTGAACGAGATACTTGAAAAAGCTTCTTAAGAACAGAAACTACTTACATTCACTTTTTTAAACACGATGTAACACAGGTTGGCGTGTTAACAAACTTCACAGCTCTAGGTGTCTTATCTCCAGTTTTGTCTTTTGACAAGGTTCGCTGTATCAAGTAATCCAAAAAGCAACCAGAAATTATCTTGTACATGCAGAGCCATGAAGGAGCTGGAAAGGTCACAGAGGGATAAAACAGCGGAGAGGGAGAATGACTTGTGAAAGCTGCATGGGGCTGGGGGAGGCAGAGGGTACAAACCAGGCAGGTCGTAAGTGGATCGTTTGATTTAGGAAAGCCACTGGGGCTGGTGGTAAAGGGGCTGTTTACTGCTCCACAGCAATTCCACAAGAGCATTACCAGCCTCGATTGTGAAAAATAGACCATCTGTAGAACGCAACAGGCTCGAGGCAGCGAGTCGAGCTAAAAATTGACATCACACAGGGTTTTTTCTTGTCGTTTTCACGTGTTTTTGAGGATACGCTAAGAACAGATGTATGGATCACATACAAAATATTCCAAGACCCAGCTCACGTTTGTTTAATTGGTACACCAGATCCGACTGCCTAAAGCGCAGCGAGTTTAATTGAATTTGCGAAATAAAATAATTGCACGTTTCCACACAGGAGCATTTTCTACTCAATCTACGCACTCTCCGATTCTAATGAAAACGTAAGAACCAGTTGGAGACAATTAAACCTTTCGAGGGCGTTTTATCTCTTTTAACAAGCTCATCCACGCTAATTTGGAGTCGCATAGGCACCCAAGATTTACACTGACAATAGAAATCAGGACTAATGCACCACTCATTCACATTGTGCTGTCCTGCCACTGGGGAACGAGAGGCACAGTCAATCCTTGCACATGATTTCACCAGCCAGAAACCAGCTGAGATTCTGGGCCATGTTCTTTAAACCTCGACAGGCCAAGGTGAAAGACAACATACTACTGACAAAGAAGTGGAACGTGACAGGATTAATTTTTTTCCCCATCAAGCACCGCCTGATCACCTTTGTGTCTGATAATAGTTCCCCTGAAACACATTTTAGCTGAAAATATGATAACCACAGCTTAGAATATGTTATGTTTAGCATTACAAAGTAAAAGCGAACCCTTATTGATCCTATTAATATTTTAAATACATTATTTTGATATAATGTCATTTAGGTGATCGTGTCTGTCTTGAAGTTGCTGTATCTGTAATTTATTTTCATAAATGATTCAGAGTTTGTGGTTGTTTTTTTTTTCATTTTCAAGACCTGTAACTGAAAACTGGGGCAGCTCAGTGGTATAGCAGATAGTTATAAAGATAGATACAATACACAACTCCTGGGTTTGATCCTGAGTTCGGGTTACACTCTGTGAGGTGCCTCCTCAGGTTTCACCGCACTCCTACTCTTTAAAGTTATCTCCTGAATAAAGATTTTCACACATGAATTGAAAAATAATGAGGTAGATATTAAAACTCCAGTGCACTTTTTATACACCACTAAACTAAAATAATGAATGCACAGCCTATCATGCATATGGTAGATATCTTTAATATCCATCCATCCATCCATCCATCCATCCATCCATCCAACAACTCCATCCATCCAACAACTCTATCTATCTATCTATCTATCTATCTATCTATCTATCTATCTATCTATCTATCTATCTATCTATCTATCTATCTATCTATCTATCTATCTATCTATCTATCTATCTATCTATCTATTTTTTTTTATCTGAGTGTACAGAGGTATAGATATAGAAAAGTTGTATATGTGTGAAGATAATGTATATAATAATAATAATAATAATAATAATAATAATAATAATAATAATAATAATAATAATAATAATGGCACCTTAATAATAAGAGCAAAATTAGAAATTTACTGATAAACTCAAACCCGTATTTTAGGATGAGAAAATGACCTTGCTACACAAATTGTCCATTTTTAAGAGGTTAATAGAGAATAGCTGAATGTGCTCACTCTAGATCACTATCGCACAGCTGGATAACATGTGATTGATTTGTGATCATTATCTGACTGGAGGACAGCTGTGAAAGATACAAGCACAAAAGCAAGTTTCATGGATGGAATGGCATTTAGCATCTTGTAAGTTATCTTTTACTTGTATAATTTTTTTAACCTTGAATTTATATTTTGTTCTTCAGTGATTTAAACACCACTTCAAAATCAACCACTTTTATCATAGTTAAAAGAAACGTAAACTTTTAAGAAGTATTTATAACTATTATATTAAATGCACACGGAGGCCAAATGCATTAAATGGATCAACTACTGTCAATATCTAATGACCCCGTGATCCAAGAAGCTTCCTCTCCTTCGGCTGTTACCTCTGTGCTGCCACAAGTCGAGAAGAAAGTGCTCAGGTTCATGCCACAAGTGTTATTTTTATCATGGGTTTATCATGTCGCACACGATACCACATCCAACACCTACTCTATCACCTCAGCGGCCATCTAAGTCATGTGAGAGTTTTTTATTCACCTCGCAGCATGTAGTAGGCATCCACACTGCATCAGGAGACAGAGAGCGAAAATGGAATAGAGAATGAAAGGACATCATGTAGACAAGAAGAGCAGAAACGTGAGAGGAAGTAATACAGTCTGCCTGAGAAAACAATGGGAAACATACAGAAGGAATAAAACAAAGTTTTGGGAAATATTATGTACAATATTGAAAACCTTTTGACAAACATGATTCTCAACGTTAGAAAAATACGAAGGTTAGCAGGAGAAAGGTAGATGATTTCTGGTTGCTCAAATAAACCTAGAATAAAGCAACGTTTTACTCTAAACACTATACACTGGTGAGCTAACAATGGTCGGTTCTAAAACCCTGAGGCATGCATATCATAATTCACTTCAGTTAAATTCTTTTTTATTTGTATAGCACAGAGATAATGCAGTAAAAAGTTGTGTAAAAGAGTATATAAGTTTAACCCCTATATGTGTTTTCCTTCAAATTGTAAAATTATCCCTCAGTGGCAACTTTGATGGGGAAAAACTCCCTGAAATGTCATGAGGAAAAAACCTTGAGAAGAACCAGACTCAAAAGGAAACCCATCATCATCACTGAATGTCCATTTAATAGTGTTCCATCTCTGTTGAGGCGCTGTTCAGTATTAGGTGCTGAAATAAACTGTGGTCCTGAGCCATTGTAGCAGTATTATATTAATCAATATAATCTGCAATATTAATTACAGTCCAAATCTATTCTCAAAGTTCTTGAGTTGTTTAGTATTTTCATGGATTTTCAGGCTGTTTATGTGGAATCATACTCTGCTGCACAGAGTGTCTCCAACAAAAGAGAAGTCAAGGATTGTAATGCATTCTCATTATTTCAAAATGTTAAAAGACTACAAGACCTCTGAAGGTGTTCTGTGGTATCAGGCATACAGCAGATCCTGAATGTTGCGAAGTAAAGGTCTCGATAGATTTTTCTTGTTACAGCTGGATCCACTGACACCGAGACCTGAGACATTTGGAGTCAACGCTGAACAATCATTTGCAGTGCAGATGTGTGCAGAGGGCATTAACCTCCAAAAAGTGCAACTGTCATCAGAGGATGCAATTGACGGTGTGAAAGTTGGTCTGCAACAATTCTTCCATAGGTGGTATTTGCTAAAGAATCATCCAAATGAATGCCAAGACCAGGCTTTTCAGCAAAACATTGCCCAAGGCATCACACTGCCTTTGTTGGCTTGCTCAGCAATCCACAACATCCTTCATCAGACCTGAGGACTTGCTAACATTTCTCCATGGTCTAATTTTGAACCGATTGTAAAAGCTTTAGGTCATGAACAGGAGTCAGCATGGGGAGAAACTGGAGAGAAACTGGAGATATTAACATAGAATTTGGTTAATCACATGATATACCTCACGCAATTAATTTCTAATAAGCACTTGGGCTTAAGTTTTAATTGTTTTTTTTTCTGTATTTGCAATAATAGTAAAAAAAAAAAAAAAAAAAAAAAAAAAGAACAAAAGAAAAACAGGAAATTTAAAATCTGAGAAGGGTCAGGGTGTGATTTAATATGCTAATGCATACACTTAAGTGACAGCTAACTGTCCAAGACAAATCCACCACTTAGAATTAATCTACAAATCTCATTGATAATAAAATTGGCTTAAAAATTCAGTACCTACAATTACTAGGTTAGCTGTCCCTGATTAGCTTGATAATGGAAAGTCATCTAGACAAAATTGTGTGTGAAGGACAACCAACAAGAGCCCTGTGATCGATAAAGCTACAGCTTATATAAGTCTTAAGCAAGTGTGCTAGCTTTACAATTAAATGAAAAGAAAAAAAAAGCTGGCAAGATAGATACATTTACACTTTGCATTGCATATTGAATCCACAGGACAAACAGTATCCCACTTACACAGCATCAGCAATCGTATGGTCTCTCGAGCTTTAAAAGTGCCAAAGGAAAGATACAGAGCATAAAATATAGACCGCAAGGACATTTGTGAATGGCAATAAAGGAAAATTAAGAGATAAATAGACTACGAAGGAAGTAAGACTGAGTTAATGCAAATAAGGAACCTGAAAATGAATGGATCCTGAGAGAACCAGAGAGCGGTGGAGATGGAGAGGGAGTTTAGGAGGAAAATAGAACAGAGTAAGAGTAGATAATAGAGAGGACACTTGATAATCGAAGCTGAATTCATTATACAATGAACCGTTTATATGCCCAGTGAACTCCATTCAGCAACTCTATGCCTTTATCTAATAAGGTTTGAAGATTTTTTTTACATGTAGCTTTTCTCACTAGGATGAATTTGAAGTAAATGCAGATATCTTATTCAGGATTGATTATGTGTTGACGCCATCAAATTCACAATAACCTTACGTTTTCCTTAAAATGGTACATTTCCTACTACATGTTTCGACATGTGGTATGTTGCAGTGGGGAGTCATGTCTCTTATCCAAAAAGCAAGGACAAATGCAGTCTCCTGGACTTCTGAATGATTACGCAAACATTTTTTTTGCTGCCCCACTGAGATGTGTACCCTCAGGTGGTTAGTGACCCAGAAGGTTGTAAGCAGCATCTGTATAATGCAGGATATTGCAGGATTTAAGGGCTAATTATTCTTGTGAGGTTACTTTTTATGGGGTGTTGGAGATATATTTTGGAGAATATAAACACCTTAGTGGACTATACAATATCACTGTGCAACTCCAGCTCCCAACACCCACTGAGGCCTACAAACTAGTGACGGGTTGACGGGTTCATGAACTATTCATTCTGTATTATGTTGTGCAGAGTTAAATTTTTATTTTTATTTTTATAAAATCACAGAATATGTATACTAGGAATATGCCCATTATATATGTTTAGATGCTGTTATCCACCAACCTGGTCCATTGAAAAATTTACCACTGTGTTACATGATTCATTTATTTAGCCATGTGAATTTTTTAACTAATTCCACATATGACTTTTTGCACGATTTATTCATTTATTTACTGTATACTCTATTGTGTTTGTTTTACATGATTTACGATCATTTTTTATTTCAGAAATGTAAATCTTCTTCTTTTTCTTCTTTCGGCTGCTCCCATTAGGGGTCGCCACAGCGGATCATCCGTCTCCATACCACCCTGTCCTCTACATCTGCCTCTTTTACACCAACTACCTGCATGTCTTCCCTCACCACATCCATGAACCTCCTCCTTGGCCTTCCTCTTTTCCTCCTACCTGGTGGCTTCATCCTCAGCATTCTTCAGCCAATATAATTCATGTCCCTCCTCTGCACATGTCCAAACCATCTCAATCTCGCCTCCCTCACCTTGTCACCAAAACATCCTACATGCTCTGTCCCTCTAATAAACTCATTTCTAATTTTTTCCATCGTCGTCACTCCCAATGAAAACCTTAACATCTTCAGCTCTGCTACCTCCAGCTCCATCTCCTGTCTTTTACTCAATGCCACTGTCTCTAATCCATACAACATCGCAGGTCTCACCACAGTCCTATAAACTTTCCCTTTCATTCTTGCAGATACCCTACTATCACAAATCACTCCTGTCACTCTTCTCCACCCACTCCACCCTGCCTGCACTCTTTTCTTTACTTCTCTAACATACTCTCCATTACTTTGCACTGTTGACCACAGGTACCTGAACTCCTCCACCTTCTCCAGCTCTTCTCCCTGCAACCGCACCACTCCACTGCCCTCCCTCTCATTCACACACATGTACTCTGTCTTACTCCTACTGACTTTCATTCCCCTTCTCTCCACCGCATATCTCCAGCTCTCCAGGCTCTTCTCAACCTGCTACCTACTCTCACCACAAATCACAAAATCATTCGCAAACATCATAGTCCAGGGAGACTCCTGTCTGACCTCGTCCGTCAACCTGTCCATCACCACTGCAAACAGGAAAGGGCTTAGGGCCGATCCTTGATGCAGACCAACCTTCACCCTGAACCAGTCTGTCGTACCTACTGCACACTTCACTGCCGTCACACTGTCCTCGTACATGTCCTGCACTACCCTCACATACTTCTCTGACACACCTGACTTCCTCATACAATACCACAACTTTTTTCTTGGCACTCTGTCGTACGCTTTCTCTAAATCCACAAATACACAATGCAATTCCTTCTGTCCTTCTCTATACTTCTCCATCAACATCCTCAAAGCAAATAAGGCATCTGTGGTGCTCTTCCTCGGCATGAAACCATACTGTTGCTCACAGATGGTCACCTCTTCTCTCAGCCTGGCTTCCACTACTCTTTCCCATAACTTCATGGTGTGACTGATCAACTTAATTCCCCTGTAGTTACTGCAGGTCTGCAAATCTCCCTTATGCTTAAAGATCGGTACCAGCACACTTCTTCTCCATTCCTCAGGCATCTTCTCACCTTCCAAAATCCTGTTAAACAATCTGGTTAAAAACTCCACTGCCATCTCTCCTAAACATCTCCATGCTTCTACCGGTATGTCATCTGGTCCAACCGACTTTCCACTCTTCATCCTTTTAATCGCTGCTCTCACTTCCTCCTTACTAATCCTATCTACATCCTGCTTCACCAGCTCCACATCATCCAACCTTCTCTCCCTCTGATTTTCCTCATTCATCAGCTGCTCAAAATACTCCCTCCACCTTCTTAACACACTCTCCTCACTAGTCAATACATTTCCATTTCCATCCTTTACTGCTCTAACTTGCAGCACTTCTTTAGTGTCCAACCTCTTATACAGCTCCTCATATGCCTTTTCGTTGGCTTTCGCCACATCCCTTTTTACCTGCTGCCGCATCTCCTTGTACTCCTGCCTACTTTTCTCATCACTCTGTCTATCCCACTTCTGTTTTGCCAACCTCTTTCCCCTAATGCTCTCCTGCACTTCCTCATTCCACCACCACGTCTCCTTGTCTTGCTTTCTATTTCCAGATGTCACACCAAGTACTTTTCTAGCTGCCTCCCTCATCGCTCCTGCAGTAGTTGCCCAATCATCCAACACCTCTTTAACACCACCGAGCCTCTGTCTGACCTCTTCCCTGAACCTCACACTACACTCTTCCTCCTTCAGTTTCCACCATCTTATTCTTCCTTCAGTCCTCACTCTTCTCCTCTTCTTCTTCGCCTCCACAACCATCCTACAGACCACCATCCGATGCTGTCTAGCTACACTGTCCCCCG
Organism: Silurus aristotelis; assembly: GCF_946808225.1. Lineage (NCBI taxonomy): Eukaryota > Metazoa > Chordata > Actinopteri > Siluriformes > Siluridae > Silurus > Silurus aristotelis. Next base: position 21,832,635 of record NC_139591.1, read on the forward strand.
CCAACACCTTACAGTCTCCAATCTCCTTCAGGTTGCATCTCCTACACAGAACATAATCCACCTGTGTGCACCTTCCCCCACTCTTATACGTCACCCTATGATCCTCCTTCTTCTTAAAATAAGTGTTCACCACTGCCATTTCCATCCTTTTAGCAAAATCTACCACCATCTGCCCTTCCACATTCCTCTCCTTAAAACCATACCTACCCATCACCTCCTCATCACCTCTGTTCCCTTCACCAACATGACCAATAAAGTCTGCCCCAATCACCAATCGTTCTTTCCTAGGTACACCATCTACCACTTCATCTAATTCACTCCAGAATCTTTCCTTCTCCTCCATCTCACAGCCAACTTGTGGAGCATAGGCACTGATGACATTTATCATCATCCCTTCAACTTCCACCTTCACGATCATCACCCTATCAGAAACTCTCTTCACCTCCACTACACTCTTACTGTACGCTTCCTTCAGAATCACCCCTACACCATTTCTCTTCCCATCCACACCATGATAAAACAGTTTAAACCCACCTCCAATGTTCCTGGCCTTACTCCCGTTCCACTTGGTCTCCTGAACACACAGCATATCTACCTTTCTCCTCTCCATCATATCAGCTACCTCTCTCCCTTTACCCGTCATAGTACCAACATTTAAAGTACCAACCCTACCCTCCACTCTCCTATACTGCTCCTTTCCCTGCCGTCTCTGTAGACATCTTCCTCCTCTCCTTCTCCTTCTTCAGCCAACAGTAGCCCAATTTCCACCGGTACCCTGTCGGCTAACGATACCTGTGGCGGTCGTTGTTAACCCGGGCCTCGACCGATCCGGTATGAAATTCTTATTTGTGATCCGCACATTTGATTTGGCACATGTTTTATGCTGGATGCCCTTCCTAACGCAACCCTCCCCATTTACCCGGGCTTGGGACCGGCACTAAGAGTGCACTGGCTCGTGCATCCATAATGGCTGGGTTATTTCAGAAATGTAAATATTTTCTGTAATAGTTAACGTTTTTTTTTTTTTTGGTGACTTTTCCACACGCATTTGCATGTACATGTTTTTTTAACATTTATTTGGATTTGTCTCATTTGTTTTCTTCGTGTCTTTTCTCATTTAGTTACAGTTTAGTTTTTCCTGAGTCTTTAATTTTTACATGCGATGCATGTTTTTCACAATTTGACTGTTTTTGCATTTGATTTGATTATTATTATTTTTTTTTTTTTCAAATGTCATTTGTTTTTTTAGATCCATTTCTATATATATTTTATTTCACAAAATTAACTTTCCATGTAGTTTGGTGTAGTTTTTCATACATTTCGCCCAAGCCATTCATTTTCACATGATGCATTTCGGTGGTTAAGGTGTCGGACTTTGGATCAGAAGGTCATGAGCTCAAATAAGCAAAAACTAAACAGCCTCAAAAATTATGGAATTTTAATTAACAGACATTTGGTGCTATGCAGATGAGGATGGGTTCCCTCTCAAGGTATCTCATGGAGTGTCAGGATCTTCCGGGCATGCAGCACGCACTTTCCATTCTGCAGCCATCTTGCCGTTTTTCCCATGCCTCCCGGTATTTAAGGACACCAAAGACTTTAGCTTGGCATCAGATTATCTCACGACTTTCTATAGTCCCTGGGATTATTTTTGCCACTCTGTCTGTCTGGATCCCCGAGTTTTCACTTGCCATAGTTGCCACTGGTTCATTATGGATAAACTTATAAGGAACAAACTACTAGGCAATATGCTTACACATCCCAAAAATCCCAATGTCCATTTTTGTCACTTCACAAACAAAGCTGAATTAAATAAAAATCCCAGCACCACCAGGCTATCACTTCGACACCTCTGAGCAGTCCTCCACATCAGATTTGTATAAAATGAGGTCATTGCAAGTTGCTCTGGATATGAGTGTCACCTGGGTGCTGTAAATGTAAAGCAACCAAAAAAAAAAGGCTTCAGGTAAATATCTTATTTCTACTCGCACACTCACTTGATCCTTAGCACATAAAGGAAATTGACAACGCTGCTGTTGAGGAGCTTCTACTCCAAACTAATCGACGTAGTGTGTGTGATCTGTGTCGGTGCTGTCTTCTCAGAATATCTGTTCCAGCAGTCCAGTTTGCCTGAAGTGCTTCTTAATTGAATTACACATGGATGGGTTATTTAAAAGCCTTTGATAAATCTGTGGTTAAACCAACAGGGAATGATAAGTGTCCTTGGCAGCTGGAAAGCGGGAAAAAAAACAACAACAAAAAAACAACTCCTCTCATTAGACCAAGTGCAGCAGAGAATCAGCTGCTAATTCATGCTTGACCTTTCGGTCATTTCAGCACTCAAATGTCTTTATAGAGATTGTAAAAGACTGGCAAACATTTGAGACATCTATTACAAGCTCATGAACAAACTCAGCATGTTGCATCATTCCTGGATTCAACATGGTCAATGTTTGCTCTGGCTGAGACAGAGGTACAACACCCTGACACCCTCTGATTAGTCATCAACATATTCATGTCTGCAATTGGATTTAATCCAAAAACACCAATGCTGACTGAGTTTTGGCTCTGAAGGTTCCTCAGTCTCAGCTACATCACTTCAATTGTTAGTGGTCTCAATTAAAGATGTGTTTTATCCTGTCATGTAAGAAGGGCAGATGCAGGTGGATGTGCAGGGTTGGAGTTATTAATAGGCAGACAAAACCAGAATGTGGTCACAATACACAAAATAAATACACAAAGCCAGAAACAATTTCAGCAACACAATATCAAACAGCAGAACCTCAAATGCTTTCGCAATCTCATAAAACAAAATCACTAGTGTGTATACTTCGCAAGGACGGAATAAGAGGCATAGAGTCTCTTTAAAAAATGTGTGTCTGTAATTAAGCATGTCAGTAGCTAGGTTGTGAGTGGGTAAGTGTTGTAGTTCAAGTCAGAAATATTTGTAGCACTGATAGGAAGATCAGCTCATTTTAGTCATTTCGTGCTTTAAACCACGGTCATCAAAACAAATGAATCCTTTTTTTTTTTTTTTAGTCGTTTAGTTCATTTTGTTCCTTTAATCACCTTCATAACGTACAGTATATGGGAGTCACATGACAAAAGGACGATTGGCTCAGACTAAAAAATCTGTTTCCTACGAGTTTGCGATGCCTTGCTCGTGCGTGTCCAGTAGAAAAAGAACGAATTAATCCTTGAGACGACTCGATCTTTTAAATCACATTAAGGACTCGTTCAAAATGAATCAAGTAGAGCTTCATTTATGGATGCATAAAAAAAACTTCAAGCCTGGGACCAAATGATCTACTGCCCAGTACCAGTCGGTGACCTGGTGTTTGGGGACCCCTGATGAAACAAAACAAATGAAAAAATTAATAAAAGGAAAAATAAAAGGAATTTAAATAAATCATTGTCAATCAACGTGACAATAATGTAGTATTTGTGGGATTCTATCTTTTTTTTTTTTAAGCTATAAAGCAAAGAAGTGTAATAAGCCGCCACTCAATGTTTAAATTCTGCACTCAGGGCTGCTTTCTTTTGTTCCAAAATGAAAATTAGTGAGCCTGAAAGAGCCCCAGATACAAAAACCAAAAAATTTGGAGTGCCTCTGCTTGATGTTCATGTTCAATGTGGGTGGAATCGAGTACATGAGGTCAGGCCTGGAGCAGCCCATGTCCGTAAGTGAGCCTGCTCGTGGGTGGACAGAGAAACACATAAATACAAGCAAAAACAACAAAAAAACTATAGATGGAAAGTGAATGTCAGTCATATCGGTTTTGTGTTTGCAAAAAATCAGCAGAAAATCACTTCATCGGGGGAATTTGAGCCGCCCTGGTGTCCTTCTCTTGCCCTGACTTTATCATCATTCTAATTAATTATGAAGCACAAACAGAAATTAAATCCTGTGAATGGCACTAAATCACAGTTATTCCCTCATGATGCTCTGGAGTTCTTCTTTTGGTTTCTGTGCATTTCTGTCTTTGGCTCCTGGAAGACCCGAGAAATGGTGAAGAGCTCTCTCAACTCCAATATTTTAGTGATATAACAAGATGTACAGGAGTGGCATTATGATGAAATCTTTCCTTGATGTACAAACAATGTAAAAAGATGTACAATTCATATTTTAATACACGACCCAGAGATCACCAGAAGTCCTGGAATTCTTTAGATAGGATAAAATTCACTATATGGACAAAGGTATTGAGATACCTGATGTTTCCAGCTAAATGCAGTTCTTGGAGGCACAAACTTGTATAGAATGATTTTTCTTCACTTTCAGCATGACGATGCCCCTGTACACAAAGCCAGTTCCATAAAGATATATTTATGAAATATATCTTTATGAAAGATATATATATGCGTTGAAGTGGAATATCTCCTGTTGTAGAGCTTTCACCTTCAATCTATCGAATTGATAAATGTGAATGCTGACTGCATCTCAGGCCTCCTCACCTCGCCTACATCAGTACCTGACCTTACTAAATATAGTGGAACATCTTTCCAGAAGATTGGAGGTTATTAAATTGAAACCAAATGGAGAATGGGATGTTCAAAAAGCACATACCAAGCTTTACTATCAGTATTTTTTTTGCATTAGATTCTCAGTTTGATCCGGAAGCTCATGCTGTGTGGCCTTCATGTGGGTTTCTCTGAAATCTCTGGCTTTTTTTTTTTTTTAACCTCCCAAATTCTTAAAGGAGATCAGCTATTTCAGATTGCTTCTAGGTCTAAATGTGTATATCCTTCTGTCTTAAGACAACCTGGCATCCCTTATTCGGGGTGTTTATTTGTGGTTAGTGTAAGTGTTGAGTTGTTGAAGATCTTGGTTCATGCACAACTATATGTTTTGCTCACAGAACATTGATTGTCAAATGTGACTAAACATGAATAAACAATAAAGAAACTCTATAGAAACTTGTTTAGAGTTTCTTCGTTGTGCTTATAATTTAACATCAGGTAACTCCATTTGCATTGTTTTTCTTGAATTTAGTAGAGATCAGTCCCTAGGGTTGGAGAGCAGAGATGGCAAAAGTATGTTTTAAAAGACTTGAAGTTCTGACTACACTTTTTCACTCAAGTTAAAGTAAAGATGTTTGGGCTCTAACAAGTTAAAAGTAGTCCAGTCCAGTAGCAGTCCAATGTAACCAGGCTGAATATCCACCATATAGAACACAAGCAGAGAAAAGACAATGATGATCAGGTGATCAGGAATGTGTCTGTTCTCAGTCATGTTTACATCGCTGACTCCCTCTGTCTCATCCGTGTTAACCCCAGACTTCTAGTTGCCTTCTGTTGTGCTTGTTGTTTGCTTCGTAAACTAGCCTACGTCTGTGGTGCGTGAGAGCCAGGAAATGTTAGCTGAAAAAGAATAAATAGGTTTATGGTCTGAAAACCGCATAGAATTGATAATTTCACCAAATAGATTTAAACTAAAGTCATATTTAAAGAAGTAAAACGAAATAAATAGTAAAGTACTGATACCATACAAATCTACTTAAGTACAATAACAAAGTATTTGTACTTCATTACTTCTCATCATTGTTACATACAGAGAAATTAAAAGAGCACAACATGTTAACAGATTAAATGTGAAAAGGTTGTGAAAGAGTGCGCCATTTGCTTTAGCAAAAATGGCAGGAAGATGCTTAAAACAAGAGTCGATGCCAAAGATGCCCCCAAGCTGAACCCCAGCTGAGGCCTTGTCAAACACGACTCCTTCATTCTCCACTCAACACATTCTGAAGTGACTTGTCTGAAATTCTAACAGTGTGTAGCACACAGGGTTAGCATTACTTTTTTGAGAGAAAGTACTGATGACAAAAGGACTTCAGTGAGCCTGACAGGTCAAGTCAAATCAAGTCAAGGTTCGCAGTGAATAAGACATGCGTTGGAGTGATGAAGACGATGGTTTTTAGCAGCGGATGTAGAGCTGAAGATTGCTTTACAGCCTACAGTACATGTTCCTGAGTACTTTTTTGGAATCTTGTTTGAGAGCAGGATTTTCAAGATTTAAGATTTGTATTGGTCAGATAGTTATATACAGAATACAACTTGTAGTGACATGTAAACCTGATCGGCCACTCAGAAATATGTGCAATTAATAAAAGGGACAATGAATATAAAATATAAGAAAATAAGAGAAGATGGCCCAGAAGTGACAACTTGGTCTGGCTGGGATTTAAACTCATGACATTCGCATCCATGGTACAATGGCCTAACCACTACCCTTACACCTCACCATTTGCAGACAACTATATCCAGAGCGACTCACAATTACATCAATTGAGCAATTGAGAGTTAAGGGCTTTGCTCAAGGCCCCAAACTTAGTTTGAAGGTTCTGGTATTTGAACTTATAACCCCCAAAGTCTTAGCTAGTGGAACTACCACTTCCCATCCCCTGCCATGTACCTTGAGTTCCCTGGAATAGGCGTCAGGCTCCCCTACAACCCCATGTAGGATAAAATTAATTAATAGATGGATGGATGGATGGATGGATAGTTTACTCTTAAATATTAGTAACCTTGCAACTACTAGCATTAGTAACATTCATTCATCATTCATTTTCTCCCGCTTATCCGTAATTCGGGTCGCGGGGGCAGCAGTCTAAGCAGACCCCCACCTTCGACTGCTGCCCAATCCTCACAGCACCGTCCCTTACGGTCCCTCCTGCAGGTGGTGAGCCCACGGGAAGGCGGCCCCACGTCACTCCGACGTCACGGACCTTGATATTTCCCTCGTAAGGGAAACCCGGAGTATAGAGGGTTAAGGGCCTTGCTCAAGGGCCCAAGAGTGGCAGCTTGGCGATACCGGGGCTTGAACCCCAGACTTTCCGATCGGCAACCCAGCGCCTTAACCGCTGGAGCCACCACTCCCCCGCATTAGTAACATAACATAAGTAAATAATTCACTGTGTATAAAGGTCACTGAAAGGTTTCCTGAGGTGGAGTCTGTTTTCTTAACACTCCCTAGCAAATCCCTTCCCTCCTTCTTATAGCAATCAGGTAGACTTCGAACTTCTGGCAGGAACAGATACCTGGTAATCACTTGTCAGCCTTTTGGATAAGATGTAGTATGTGGAATCTTGTATTCCTCAAGCGTAACACCACATAGCTGTTTCTTCCACTATCTTCCTACAGCTGTCCAAATCACACTTCAAACACTGTTTCGTGCCTAAAACAGACCTCCACCTACGTTATCAAACCCTCTTGTGTATTATTGTCTCTTGGAGCTGTTAGAATAACTTGACATGTCCCACCAAGGAGGTTTCTTATCTCTCCTGTTGTACTAGCATCCCATAACAGCATTATAGATTGTCAGACAGCTCACCTATTGCGATTTACTTGTGCATAACTGATGTCATCACGTTTATTTTCTTAACAACCGAAAGCAGTAGGTACATTGGAGGGTTTAATTGGGCTCCGTTCAGCACCAAGGCCAGTTCTACTCATTTTCATTTGTTTCTACATATTAGCCATCTTGCAATGTTGAAAGTGTCTTGCAGCCAACTGCTAGGAATCAGAGACACTATTACAATCTGGAGTTCAGATCGATACAAAATAACTATGGACAGGATGTGTGGAGGGAGGATTCCTGCTGCATTTAACAACTGACCAAATGACTTCTTATTAAAATGAAGCGTGAGAGTGGAAGTGAGCATCTGTTTAGTTTAGCTGCATCTAAACTGGAATGATTGATCCTTCCATGAGCTTAAACACTGACAGCATTATATTTCCTTCATTATTTTTTTCTTACCTAGATTTCTGCTTTATTAATCAACAGATAAGTCAGGGCACATCGGTGCTCATGGTTATGTTAGGAATGACCTCCTTGCCTCATAAAGAAGACCCTGGCTTTTAGATGATTGTAAGGAGGAAAGTAAAATTGTTAATTCAAAAATCACTGTAATTTAAGAATGAGGCTATTGGGCTTTTTTTCATTAATTTACCATACATTATCCTGCCCTGGGTACTAATTGACATGTAGTCTATCCCAGGAACGCTGAGGTACTTGTAAACCAGAAACCCTAGAAAACTGCCAGACAATTTCTTGCAACAGAGAGTATGACAGCAAAAACATTCTTACACAGGAAACAATCAATACAAACACTGACAAAAGGCCAACATGTTGTTCTGGTGTCAAGTGTCAATGATGCATGCACTGCTGACTTAAAATTGCAAATCAAATGAAAAACAAATAAGGCATCGGAGCAGTACAAAAAAACATTGGATTCTGATCCAACTAAGAACACAAGTGGTATTTTTGGCCTGTCTACTATTATTTTGTTTATTACACACACAAAAAAAATTCCTTCCAGCATACAAGCTCACAGAATTAATCGATTGATTAATACCTGTGACCTGCTCTTGTAGAAAATAGATCAACATTTCCCTCTGATGACTCAAGACTGAAGAATTATAAAACGCAATAATATGCAAGTTTGGATGCCGATGATGCCACGGTCACATAACCAAGCAATAATTGTTTTTGTTGTATGATTAGGTGGGTCATACTGGTTTCTTTTTCATTCCTGTTAATTAAAAATGTGTGTGAAAGAAACTATACTATTCCAGCCAGATGTATTGTCTTTGGAATGTGATAACATTACATTTCACTTTGGAGACCCAAAGTTCCAGCATGACAATACCCTTGTGCACAAAGCCAGCTTCATAAATATACTGTATGCTTCACATGGGTTAAGGTAGAATATCTCCTGCAATAGAGCTCCAACCCTATTGAACAGTTTTGAGGATTAATGAGAAAACTAATTGCGCTGCAGGCTTCTTTACCTCACCTACATCTGTATCTAAATTTACTAATATCCTTGTGGCTGAAAGACCAGAAATCTCCATTAGCCAACTCCAACATCAAGTGGATCATCTTCCGAGGAGAGTGGAGGTTATTATAAAAGCACACAAGAACTAAATGTGGAGTGAGATGTTCAGAGGCAAATACCAATCTTATGGTCAAGTATTTTAGGCTTTTGTCTTTTAGTCTCCTTGATTGTTAATTGTTTTATTATGGGTTGGGGGCTGGCTGCTGGGTGGAACAATGCAGACAATCAAGTTGGAAGCATTGGGGAAACAAAAGATATTGTGTTTCAGTCACACAGATCATTCCAGAATATTTCCTCAGATTTTTCTGTTTGTCTCCTGACCATATTCAGTGCAATGGGTCATGAAATACTAAGATGGAAAAGGCAAGAAAACAGCATCTCTTAAACCCAAAATGTTTATTTATCGCAGTTTTGGGATTACATCATCCTGGTGAAGGACCATGTAATCATCTCCTCAAAGAGGGTATTTGAACCAAACCTATTAATTCCACAGATGACTAAGTGTCTGCACCTTCAGCAGCTTTGTCATTCTGTGGTTTAGCTGAAGTAAGAAAGATAAGTCAAACACACACACACACACACACACACACACACACACACACACACTCTGAAACACACTGCTGACAGATGACACCCTGTAGTGATTTGTCACCCGAATGAAAACGCCTCAATTTGCGTCTACACATAAAGTGCTGAATTATAACAAACAAGGCTTCTGGAAAAAAGCTGAAGATGGAGAGTGTGTCAGGGAGGAGGAGGAAGGTCATTTCCCTCCCATGCAGGAGGCCTGCAGTGCACACTGAGCTCAGAGAGCTCCAATGGCAGCTACGGATGAGTCCACGCTGGTGTGTGCTGAGTCAGCACCTTTCTCAGCATCCAATGCATTAAATTCACTCTTTTAGTGTTATGTTTCTGACTGGTGATCAAAAGAGTCAAATGCACCGACTGTAAATAGCGCCATTTCTTAATGGTTTGAAAAGTGTTAAAAAAATTCTCTATACAGTAGTATAACTGCAAATCACAGCTTATCATATTATAGTCCCAGGCTACCTAGAGACAAAGTTTGTGGACAATGAACCATAGCTTTTGTGGGAAGATGTTCCCTGGAATTGAGAATTTGGATAAAAAGATCAGTGCTTACTCAGCCAGAAGAGTGTTAGTAAAATCAGGTACTAGTGTAGATGAGGTAAGGAGGCCTGAAGTTCAGTAGGGTTGAGATCAAAGCTCTATAACAGACCACTCAAGATCTTTCACACCAATCCATGTAAGCCACATCATCATCATCATCATCATCATCATCATCATCATCATCAGACTGGGGTTTCAAGATTTTGCTCTTCAAGCTATTTTGAAGAAGCACAAAGAATCATGCAATGTTGACGACTAAGAAATTTGAATGCAGAAGATAAAAGACACATCATGCTTACTTGCCTTCGACAGTGGAAGATGTTCAGCAGTGCCATCAGCAAAGATTTGGTGAAAACCAGTGGAAAGAAGTGGACTTCATCAAAGAATTAAGACCAAAAAACAAACCTTAAACATGGAAACAAGGTTTAACAACTTAATTATAAATGAATACAAAAGTGGACTTGATCAAATTTAATGGTGTCCTCAATGCTGAGAAATACAGGCAGATACTTCTTCATCTTGCAATCCCATCAGCAAAGCATTAACAAGGAGTCTTGGGAATGATGGTTTGGCCCCCACAGAGCCCTGATCTCCACATCATGAAGTCTGTCTGTGATTACATAAAGAGACAGATGGATTTGAGGCAGTGCACATCCACAGACAATCTGTGTTTAATTCTACAAGATGCTTTGAACAACCGACCTGCTGAGTTCCTTTAAAAACTGTGTGCAAGTGTACATAGAAGAATTGATGCTGTTTTGCAGGCAAACAGTGGTCACACCAAATACTGATTTGATTCTGATTTACTTTACATTTTTTTCACAACTGCTTAAAACTTTTGCACAGTACTGTATGTATGTATGTATTATATACAGTACATATTTTGTATATATTAGGGATGTGCATCTCCATAACTGAGGTCGATGCGATTCACATCTGGATGTATAGCCAACAATACGATACATTAAAATATACATATGAAGCAGCTAGGGATGTGATGCGATACGATTTAACCCCTATTACGATGCAGAGCGAGCCGACTTCGATTCAACACAATGTGCTTTAAAGCAATACGATGCAATGGAAGGAAATATGATGCTCTGCAATTCACTGTGGTACTGATAGTTTGCTTTGATTACTTTTGTTCAGACAAACAGCAAATCATCAATTTAATCAAGTGCCTTCTGACCTCTAACGCATGGCAATTTCACAAACGCCTCTTGTAATGCAAGAGAAAAACAGTTCAATAAAACCAGACGTTTTTCCTGGAAGTCTCTGCCATGTGAATCTATATTTACTGTGACTCTCAGGACATGCCTCAGTCTCCTGTTTTCAATTGCAAATGTGTTCGAAACAATGCATCATGATACAAATGGCAATTTGTATCCGATGCACACTTTTTGAAATTAATGCATCACATTGGTAACTTTTATGCCGATGCACCGATGCGGGTCTGTGAATCTTACCATCCTTTTATATATATACATACAGATGTGAACAAAATTGTTGGTATTCTTCCATTAAAGAAAGAAAAAAGAAATAAATAAAGAATCAAAAAAACTATTTAAAGATAGTAACTTAAAAAATAACTTGTAACTGACAAAAGTAATAAATAAAACATTGCTTTTGAATTATGGTTCAACAGAAGCATAAAAAAACAACTAATGAAACTGGCGACAGACTGAACAATAATTTGACCATAGGGACATGTTAAACTAAAGTGTGCCCTTTAATTAACATCACAGGTGTCTTCACGTCTTGTAGTCAGTCAGTCTGCCTATTTAAAGGGTGAAACTAAAAACAAAACAAAAAACAATTACTGTTCCTGTTTTTTATTCCTACATTTGTTTGAAATGTATTTTTATTACTTGGCCCTTTATTTTAAATTAACTTTTCTTTCACAAACATAACAGTCCTAAATAGTTGAGTACCCCACCCTCCCCCCACCCCCTTATAAATAATACTATAGCATACAGGACTCCTTTATCTTCATTTTGATGCTTAGCCCCCTAAAATGAAATTACTAGAGAGAACATTTCCTGAACTGTCTCTTAAAATCATTTTTATAACTTGAACTTTTGATATAAATATTCATAAGCGTATTTAGTTAATGAATATTTAATGCATAACCTCCTATTATGACAGTCTGCCTATTTACATTTACATTTACATTTGCGGTATTTGGCAGACGCCCTTATCCAGAGCGACAGTGGATGGTTTTAGGGCTTTTGCTCAAGGGCCTAGCAGTGGCATCTTGGTGGTGGTGGGATTTGAACCTGTGACCTTCCGATCCAAAGTCAAATGCCTTAACCAGTGCTACCACCTACCTATTTAAAGGGTGAAAATCACTCTTCATCACTGTGAAGTTTGGTTCAGGCGGTAAAATGCTTGTCTCTAATTTTCTGCCTAACATTAGAGACAAGCATTCGGAGAGTAAAGGGTATAAGACCATCTCCAAGCAGCTTGATGTTCCTGTGAGTACAGTTGCACATATTATTGAGAAGTTTAAGGTGCACAGGGATGTAGCTAACCTCCCTGGATGTGGCCGCAAGAGCACAATTGATGCTGAAGTCTCATTGTGAGTTACAGAAATTGCTTGATTCTAGTGACTGCCTCAAAAGGATGTGCAACAAATATTAAGTTAAGGGGACCATCAGTTTTGTCCAGGCCAGTTTCATTGGTTTTTTTTTTTAATGCTTCTGTGAAAGCAATGTCTAATTTTCATTAGTTAATTTTCAGTGAATTTTTAATTTATTATGACTTTAGTCAGATTCAAGTTATTTCAGCAACCTTTGTGGGTTTTTCTTTTTTTGATAGAAGGGTACCAACACTTTTGTTGACATCTGTATATAAGGATGGTAAAATTCAGCGATATGTTACTGTCTAAAAGTATAGATCACAACAAATCAATGAATTGAACTCAAATTAACTGAATTATCCCCAGAACTTAATTATATCTAAATAGCTCAATCTGTTTAAATATATTACACCCATAATAACCTAATTATACTTCTTTGCTGACATCAAATTGTGACCGTGTGCTTTGTTTGTAATCGGATAAAGTTTAACGTGAGAAAAAAATCCTGTAACCCTCAGCCTTCCTGTCATCTCTGTTCCAGAAGAAAAAGTGATATTGCCCCAAGTCAGCACTCGCACGCATCACGTCTAATAGCATCTCTTTGTACATCGCAGCAAAATGAAATGATGCAAAGTAATGGGATCATCATAAAGACTTTTGCAGCATAAAGTTCAAAAGCAGCAAACTGTCATTGTGTGTTTGCATCTCAACAGATTTTCTCACCGCTCTTACAGTGAGATATGATAATTACATTTATCGAGCTGATAACACGTATACTCCCTGGAACTAAAGAGGAAATGCCTATGTGTATATCCGAGTGAAAATGAGTATGATGACACACGTAGAGAAGAATTTTTCATTCTGAAGAATCCCAAATTAACAGAACGTTGATTGTCAGTCTATTTCGGAGAAACATGTAAAGAATATTACACTTGTCATCTGCAGGAATGATGAAAAAATGATCTTTTATATGCAGCTCATATTAAGAAACTTGACAGATGCATTTCAGGAAGAAGGAGACTCATTAAAAAAAAAACACAAAAAAACAACTGACTGATTCTTTTTTTATATACACATCACAAAAAAAGAAAAAACTACAATGTATATCTTTAAATGGGAAACCTTGCACTACTTGGGTCAATGATATGAGTTCATTATAGGGTTACTGCTCCTTCAGTCCATGGACCCCGAATAGCGCTAATATGCTCCCACCTACACCTACTGGCTTCCTGTAGCTGCTTCCTCAGATATACAGACAAGACAAAAAGAAAGACAAAAAGACCGGCAGCCCTCTAAACCCTTATCTCACTACTTTCTGAACCACGATCCTTCCATCCTTGAACACTGCTCAATCGGTTCCATCTTTTTCCCTGGGTACAAGGAAGACATGCTTCCAGACTCTCCTATGGTGGAATGGTGGAATGGAGTCTCTGAATAAGCATTTAAATGTATCTACTGATTGAGCCCTCTAATTTTAGCAGAAACTTCTAAAAAAAAAAAAAAAAAGAAAATAAAATAAAACATCATTATCATTATTACCAATATCATAAACATATCTCCTTTATCTTTCTTCGGCCTACAAACATCAAATCAGTACAAAGCAAATGTACCTTGCCTACTTAAATACATATAAGATTCTGTAATAAAAATTATGTATAAATGTACTTATGGACCATTATAATGGTCCTGAATCATTGGCCCATTTAGAAAAAAAGGGGCCAATGTATGTATGTATATACACATATATATATAAAAAATTTTTTTAAGAAACATGATTTCTACATTTTAGGTGCTTGGGTCATAAAATAACAAAAAATCAGATGTAGTCTTTATACATACTCTAGTAATAAAAAATAATAAAAATGTTATTACATGAAACTCTAACATATGCAGCATATTTATGACCACCATAATGGTCCCGAAACCTTGATGCTTGTCATCCAAATAAGGCAAAATACCACAAGTAGCCTAGATTTCTTCATTTTTGATATTTGTCCCCCTAAATGTATATTTACCCCTCTATAAAATCTACTATAGCATACAGGACTCCTTCATCTTAATTCTGATGCTTAGCCCTCTAAAATAAAATTATAGAGAGCAAATTTCCTGAACTGTCCTATAAAATCATTTTCATTACTTGAACCTCTGCTATAAATATGCAAAAGCGTATTTATTTAATGAATCTTTAATGCGTAACCTCCTATTACGACAAACTTCCAGGACATGATTTCTTAATTTTTTAGTGCTTGGCCCCATAAATGTAAAATAACTGCAAAGAAACACTTCTCTCTCCTATTCAACTTATTCATTCATTACTTGAACTTTTAAATTCAATAGAGATTTTCTTTACAAATCATCACAGTCCTGTTGATGTTTGGAACGCTACTCAAAAATCTATTCTATGCATACGGGATTTCATTTTTAGTGTTCGGCCCTAAAAAATGAAATCACGAGAGAGCAAATTCCCTGAACCATCGTATAAAATCGTTGCTCCTCTAATATAAATAACCATACATTTTATTTAAGTAATGACTCTTTAACGCTTAACCCCCTATTAAGACAAACTTCCACTAGTACGTAATTTCATCATTTTTGATGCTTAATAAACGTAAAAATGACCACAGAGAACATTTACTTCTCCTATTTCAATTCCTCCAGTAGTGTGAACCCAAATTTTATTACTTGCACCACTAATTTAAAATATAAACTTACTTAAAGTCTCTTTAGTGCTACTAAACCATGGATTCTTGGCTCCATCATAACAGTAAATAGAGTATATTATAGCAGGACTATAAAACTTACTTTTCTGGTTCTGCGTTAGCACTAAACTGCTAAAGTTTATCACCTCCTTTTTTTCCTTTATCACACCATTTTCCATCATAGTTAACACGGCTTACATTGTCCGAGAATGACACACGACTCTGGGAAGTGTGCTGTCATAACGATATGATGACCAGTTGTCTTACTTTATCTTCATGATTACACAGAAGAATGATGGATGCCACTGAGTCACAGTTTATCATGCACTCAGCCTCTCTCCGGTCAGTGATAGAGATCTGGCAGACCGTCCACTTCGGGCTCCTGAAGGACAATTAAAGCTGCATTAGTCAAAGCACTCACAGATCCTCCCTTCTTATCTAATAGAACTCAATCTAAACGCACAAACGTCTTTTAAACTCCGGAGCGCTTCATGGCTTGGGGGGAGGGGGTGGGGGTGATATCAGCTTCCTCTCGCTTAGCCTTAATCACATCATTGTTGTTTGTGTCCCTGATCTGTAATGCGAATCTGCAAGAGTCACACAACCTACAGACAGCTTCTGGAACGAGTGCAGGAAACTTTTCGTGTCTGATTCATTTCACCTAAAGCATATCCAATAAAATCTCCTGCGACTGCTCGGGTAATGCCAGCCAGCAGCATGACTTTCATCAAAATGTCTGAAATGAAAAAGATGTAAAAGGTGCTTTTTATAACATGGCACATCAAATCATGTACAAAAAAAAAAAAAATCAAACCAGATGAAAAAAAAAGTGTATTATTACCATTAATAATAATCGTTGTTATTATTATTATTTTTATTATAATTCATATATATATATATATATATATATATATATATATATATATATATATATATATATATATATATATATATATATATATATACACACACATATGAAACAAAAAAAAAATATATATATATACATATTTCTAAAAATAATTAATCCAACCTATGTAAAGACATTCTACATCTCTAGGTTACGTAGCGATCACATAGAAATGCGAGCAGAATTAGCGCGGCACAATATGCGCAGATCATGCAAATGGATATGCAGAGAATCTGCGCCGAAAGTGTGCAGAATGTGCGCAACCAGCTCTCTCGGGAACAAAACTAGCTCCCAACTACGAGCCTAGCTCGCAAAGCCCCTCCCCTCCTCAGACGAAGAGAGGCGGAGCTAATGCTCTCGTCGCAGAGGAAGGAAACTGCCTAACAGTGTGCTTCCGATCCTTTGAGCGAATGCTGGACCAAGCAGGTGAGGTTGAAGAAAGGTCAAGCCCGTCTCATAACCCTTTGTAAGGTCCGCGCCGCGCCGCGCCGCTCCGCCTCAGCGAGAGCAGACCCGCGAGGAGCGTGAGCTCTTTCCTCGGAGAGTGCAGCTCGGGAACAAAGCGATGGCATTGACATGCAGTTGGCTCTTTTGAGAACCGACTCAGCGTGCTCCTCTCCAAGGAAATTTTTACTAATGTATTTTTTTTTTTTTTTATTGTTATTTTTTCATTTTTTTGCCGAACAATTGACGGACAATTCAACACACACACACAGAGCGCTTCATGAACAAACAGAAGCTGGCGCTCGGCTCGCACCATGTGCATTTTTAACTTCCTGGTCTTGACTTCACCCTGCCGGTGACGGCCAGCGTCCAATTTCTGACTGATTACAACACATTATTTCAGAGCGTGAACACTCTCACATGCAGCGCGAGTTCCTGAAAGGGAACTATGGCCTTCAATCTTTGTGATGAGTTTGAGGAAGTTCCACATAAGGCTGGAAAAGTCAGGGGTCCCAATACTTTAACTGGTTGAGCCAAGAATAATCACAGGCTGCATTCATTTTATCAGTGGTATCCTGTTATTGTGAATATATTTTGCTGTGTGTTAAACACACAATTAACAATTTGGAATCATTTACACATTTCTCTCCAGAGAGCAGGCGGCAAAATCACGCGCAATCTACAGAGAGCTTTCTGTTCCTCCTGTGCCTTCTGTTTCTATTTGCAGCTTTTGAAAGCTCCGACTCTCTCACACAAACTCACACACATAGGAATTCAGTTCCCAAACCAAAGTGTACCAGTCCAACGTTCATCCAACCCCCCACCCAAAAATAATAAATAAAAGAAAGACAGCACAGGAAGGGATTGTGGCTCGGGTTCTGAGAGCTCTGGGCTGCCCGGTGTTCTGTGGGATCGTGACGTTCTTGGCTTGACTTCAGAGGTTAACCGATGAATGCAAACCAAACCAAAGCCTGTCTAAACGCTTTTAATTATGTAGAGGCAGCAGACTGGAACGGCTCTACCTGACTCACTGCCTCCAGGACCTTACGCTATGAAATGAGATCTTCCACTCAGGCTTCTGAGTAGCAATTTTATATTATTTAAAGGCAAATCAAAGCCTTGTCATAGGTAACTTGCTAGAAAATGGTCATTTGATGTATGCTCTCAGATTCAAATCTTTCATAAAGTGTCGTAAGTAGAGATAAGAGAATAAATCTGAATTTAAGAACCGCAATCGGAGTATAAAGCAAGCGTCCAAACTGGAATAGTACATAATCAAAGACGTACCCTGACGTACCCTGATTAGCATACGTCCTCCATAACAAAGACCTTCCCATCGTGGAAAACATAATATACACATTTTACATTTGAAAGATGCAGTTATCCACTGAACGGGTGTTCATTCATACAACTAAGCAGCACAGTGGTTGGGGACTTTGAGTGCATTTCTTTATTATTATTATTATTATTATTATTATTATTATTATTATTATTATTATTATTATTATTATTATTAAACTTGAAATCATACACAACAATGCCAGCGGTATAAAAACGGAACTAGAGTTAGCGCAGTGTCACTGTGGCGACTCGCTCCATAAAATCTATAGCGCTATGGATTCTTTAGCGTTTTATGTCCAGCTTTTAAAAATTTCTCTTTAAAGGAGAAAATTCTGACAATTCCGCATATCGAGAGAGTAAATAAATGAAGACATTTGTTAGTCTGTTAAAGTCTGTTTGTTAAATTGAACTGTTATATATACACCATATGTAAAATGGTCCCTGTTCAATGCCCTTTTCCACTATCTCTACAACTAAGCAGATGAAAAGTTTGGTGATGCTGGGATTTAAACTCAGAATACTGCTGCGACGTGATTGGTTGACTGAACAATTGTATCACTCAACAGGTGTACAGGTGTTTACACACAAACAATATCTATATACTAAATCTGATTCGTAGAGCTAACAGTGGGGAAGTTGATCATTTTAAAAATGCTACCATAGCTAGTTAGCATCATGACAAAGCCGAGTCAGTGTAGGCAAAAACAAGGGCTGGTTGAAGCATCTGAGTCCTGTATGATTTTATCTGAGACTGTGTGTGTGTATGTGTGTGTGTGTGTGTGTGTGTGTGTGTGTGTGTGTGTGTGTGTGTGTGTGTGTGTGTGTGTGTGTGTGTACAAGGCTGGAAGAAGGTGACTCCAGCAGTGTGTTTTTAGATAGCAAAACTGCCTCAACAAACATGCTGGCTGCCCTGTCTGTCAAACACTGAGACACACACACACACACACACACACACACACACACACACACACACACACACACACACACACGCACACACACTGCCAGATGCTAACATCTAAATGCTCCATTCTATAGGTAGCACTTTTTCTGCTTCCTTTCTGTTCGCTTTACATTTATTTACCTGGCAGATGCTTTTAGCTGATGTAAGTCAGAATTCAATCCAAATGCACAGCTTTTTATAAAAGTAGCAAAAAAAAGCTGACATTCAAAAAGTGTCGGAAAATGTTTCCAGCAAATTTCCCCCCCCAAAAAAACGAGTTATTTGTGGATCCATTAAGAAACTAATATTTAGGAGTGCCGCAAAAACACGAATCAGGCACGAGGGTACAATCGTGCAAGCTGATGCAAAAGACCAGGAAAAAATTACAGTAAAACAAACAGCATTCATGATTCTCTTTTTTACCTTTTTCTCGTTTGTATTAATTTTATGACAGAAAATCGGGAACAAACACAACTACCTTCGTTCCAGGACATCGTTACGTTTATAAAATTAGGAATAAGCGTGTTTAATTTTTAAATGCAAAAAAAATAAATAAATAGCACCTGTGCAATGTAATTAGAGAAGTGAAGAAAAGAGTGCAGAGGGACATAGAGAATATCAGTAGAAGAACGTTGAGTATGGAGGTGCCAGGCAGGAGGAAGACAGAAAGGCCAAGAAGGAGGTTTATGGATGTGGTGAGGGAAGACATACATGTGGATGTCAAGAACAGAGGGTTATGGAGAAAGATGATCCGCTGTGAAGACCCCTAATGGGAGCAGCCGAAAGAAAAAAAAATCATCGTCGTTCATCATCATCATCATCATCATCAAGCACACGATCACTTTGAATGCTTTAACTAACGCATGTTTGATTTCTCAAATCCATCCTGCATTATATTATAGTCCTAATTACAAGTTACTACTTTTGCGTGTATTTTGACAGGATCTGCTCAGTGTAGAGAAAAAAGCCAACAAATGTTATCATTGTAAATATAGATAGCGGCTTATGGAAATGAAGGCATGATTATCCGAGATTAGCGATTATAAAGCCGTCACTAAACCTGCCTGAGATGACAGTGTGTCGTCTGAAAGTGCTTGTGGTGTACCTCAGGATGACTTCAGTTCTCTCAAATGCATTCTTTTCTCGCATTCATTTACTTTCGATACTATTTCCCTATGAAGCACTTTCATTTTCCAGTCATTTGTGGTTCAGCCACAAACTGTTACCACAAACTTTGAAGCACACGATTCAGTTTCATCATGACAATACCCCAGTGCACAAAACCAGCACCATGAAGATCTGCTTTACATTGGTTGAAGTGGAAGATCTCCTACTTTATTGGTCACCTCACCTACATCACTTTACTAATGGATGAATGAATCTTACACAAATCTCCACAAGTAAAGTCCAATATCTGGTGGAACATCTCAGACGATTGGAGGTTATTATGACAGCAATTGGGGACTGAATGTGGAATGAGATGATAAAGAAGGTGTGACCAGGGTTCTACACACATTATCCCAGCTGGTTTTGAAGAAAAAAGACACATATAGCTGGAAAAATCATTATACTTTTTGTCACAATACTTTTGCCCATATAGTGACACAATCAGTTCTATATAGTACTTCTTTCAAATCACAAAATCGAGTGTGTGTGCGACAACTTTGCTCCATGGCCACACGGGCAGCGGGTCATTGGAGTTCAGGTGAGTATTGCCCCATAAATAGCTCATTCGACTGTCAGCTCCTGTGAAATAGACCAGGGCTTTAGGTGCCTTATGTGCTTTAGATACTTTTCTATCATCAGTGATGGAATTGAAACCTCTGAACCCTGGAGGGCAGAAACCAAGTGGCCAATCAACCTCCATAAACAGCATCCTGAAGGTTATTTTGCAGGTAATGAAATGACACTTATGTATATTCAGCACTGAAACACACACGAAAAAAAAGAAAAGAAATAATTAAATCGATACTGCTTGCAAATATAATAAGATTCTCAAGGGGAATCATAGGCTCTATAGGGCAATCAGAGGACGTAACTGCAGGTAATTCTGTTGAGGTACGTGACCTTAAGACCCACAATGTACCTTTATCTACTAGCATTTACCTCTGGGAAGAGAAATACGTGTACACTAGTGATGGGTCGTTCATTTTGAACAAGTCTTTAATGTGATTTAGAAGAACGAGTCGATTCAAAGTGCGATTCGGTTATTTTCTACTTGAGACGCATGAGCAAAGCGTCACAAAGGTTATGTAAAGGAAACAGAACTGAGTACATCTTGGCTCTTCAAGTACAAGTTCTTTTATCATGTGACTCCTATAGATGCTATGAAATGCATTACACAGGAAACAGAATTGTGTATTTCAACTAATGAGTCATCAGGTCGGAGTCGTTCGTTCTTTTATCACATGACTCCCATATATGCAATGCAGTTCTGCAAACATAGTTTGTGTATGTAGGAGTTGTGGGATGACATGAAATGTAACATTACGTAACACGATTTCTGATTAAAGTAACGCAATGAACTAAATATAGTCTATAAATAAGTCTTGGGAAAAATTTTTTATCTGATTTTCCCATCACTAATGCACTAAAGTTTTTCAGAATTTATTGGACTAGTATTCACACAATATCATTTACATCAAATCACAACATTTTGGCTTTTGCCATATTATTGAGTACGATTTAAAAATACATATTGTATTTTTATACATATGACACATACACTAAATATGATTTTTTTTAAATACCAGATTGTCACGCCCAGAGATTATTCTTTGCTCTTTGTCCTGATTGGTCAGATTTTAGTGATCAACATTATTTACTTTTTAGATCTTGTTTCCAGATCTCATAGTGTCAAGATATCAAGTTTCTTCTCTAAGCAGATATTTTATTGACCATGCATGTACATAGTACGTTGCCAGATATTTAAAATCGATGACTGATGTTTTGCGATTTCTGCATCTGTCAGCAAGTTGAACTCGTGCCAAAGCTTGGGCGCATTGGCAGCTTTTTGGCGTGTAGGTTGAGGGATACGTTCAAAGTGAAGACAAAAAGTCTTTGTTTCAGAAAAATGTGCTGCAAATTGACAAAAATAAAAGCTTCTGTGAAAATCGGAACACGGTATATTTGCTGTTATTTAATAAAATTTCTGACACATTATTCTATTTCCAGGATATAAGGTATGATACAATGCATGATGTAACAATAAGATATAGAGCCACGGGAGAAAAAAATGCTGAATTCAGGAGACGATGAAATACACTTGGAAATTCCTGGAAGTTTTCATCCTCCATTGAAGGACATTCGGTACCTTTACTGTATCTCCCAGGAGAGCTGTAGGGACTGAAGGAGTGTAGCATCTGTTAACAACCTCTGACCAGAAAAATGCCTTGTTTGAATCCTAGACCTGCCAGAGACAAAGCAATATAATACAATGTGCATTAATTTACATGGTAATATGCAATAAAATGTAAAAAATGCATAGTTGCAGCCAGATGAATTCCCTTATGAGCCTGGTTCTTCTTAAGGTTTCTTCCTGATATCATCTCTGGGAGCTTTTTTTTTTTTTTTTTTTTACCTCATATAAGCTTTTAATAAACAATATATGGACAAAAGTTTTGTATGGGCTTTTTGGACATCTCATTCCATATATTGTCCTAATTTTCTGTTATAATAACCTCCACTCTTCTGGGAAGATGTTTTACTAAATTTTGAGGTGTGCCCGTAAAGATTTCTGCTAATTCACCCACAAGGATGTTAATAAAGTCATTCATCCCAAAGGTGTTCAATAGGGTTGAGGTCAGAGTTCTATAGCAGGAGATCTTCCACTTTAAGCACATCTCATTGAGCTGACATCCTATACAATTGTGTGTCGTTAAGTTTGTGGTAACTATTATAGAAAGAACCACATGTGGCTGGAGATGTCAGGTGTCCCCAAACGTTGCTTATGGTTCAGAATTTGAGGCACGAATGGATTCTTGGGTCGGTTTAAAACTGACCCGAACCGTACTGTCAAGGCGGGTCGACAAGAGTTTGTGTAGCTGCACAATATGAACAGTATGTAAGGGTTGTGTAGCTACACACATTAATACAAGCATACCAAAACCCTATCTACTTAAGCTGCCAACAACTAAATACATCTAACCAACACACTCTGCATTCAACTTCATACTTCTACACCAGGATTGATTTGTGATTGCACATCTGGTGTCACCCGGAAGCGACAAAATTCACTTCGAATAGCTGAAAATATCTTATTCATGAGAGTTTTTTTTTCCACATAACTATCTCCTTCTGGAATATTCATTAAACATCTACATCTACATTGCGCCCATGTCTCCTGTGCTATAATAATAAAACTAAAAGCCAACTGAATTAAAGGGCCACTAA
The DNA here is from genome assembly GCF_946808225.1 of Silurus aristotelis. Classification (NCBI taxonomy): domain Eukaryota; kingdom Metazoa; phylum Chordata; class Actinopteri; order Siluriformes; family Siluridae; genus Silurus; species Silurus aristotelis. The sequence goes on from NC_139591.1 coordinate 21,855,901, forward strand.
CACAAAGTACCAGCTTACATAAGTGACCTTAAAACTGACAGGTCCTCAAAGCACCTATTATTCCTATAAAAGGTTATACTTGAAATGTGTAGCAGGCCTGAATGATCTTCAAAGCCAATTATGAGGCAGTTTATATGGTAGTGTATCGTTGAATATGAATATATATATATATATATATATATATATATATATATATATATATATATATATATATATATATATGATATAAGGTATGAAAAATACACTATATACAGTAGATACACATTTTGGGACAAATGACCTTTCCAGCCATGTGTGCTGTTTTTCATTAACTGTTTCCAAAAAGTTGGAGGGACACAACTGCGAGGTGGTATAAAAAGGTTTTGAAACTATTGCTGCTTACTGGTGCTATTCTGTTACTACATCTGCGATTACATCATGGAGTTAGAACCAAAGACCAAACGTGAAATTCGGTGTAAAACTGGGCAAATCTGCCACAGATACCTTTGACATGGCATACGTTTGACATACGGCGATGCTGCAACGAGTCGTTCGAGGTGTTTTAAGCAGCATGTGTGCTTCAAGAGCCGAAGAACAACACTGGAACTGATGAGCTCGATGTCGAAAATGCTGAAACCGTTTGGCAACTTGTGCATGATGATCGTCGGAGAACGACCCACATAATCCCACTTCTGTACTCACCCTACTCGCCAGATTTGGCCCTCTTCGCAAAACCTAGATGCGCTTCGAGTAGAAGACTTCCAGGACACGTTCCAGAAGCTGCAGGAACACTGGGAGCACTGCATTGCTGTGCAAGCAGACTATTTTGAAGGTGATTGTGTGTAAACATATATAAATATAGAACTTTCTTGTGAATAGAGCGAGCTTTTAAACTTTTTGATACCACCCTGTATATAGAATGTCTTTAGATGTGTCCTATACAGTTTTGCGCCTCCACGGTTGGATGGTTTGGAGTGGAAGATCTCCCACTCTAGAGCGCTGACCTCGACCCTACTGAACATCTTTTAAAAGATTGATCTGATTGCAGCTGATTGAGCTGATTGCACCCCCAGTTCTCCTCATCTCACCCACATCAGTACCTGACTTTGTAACTGGCTTTGTAAGCACAAATCTTAATATCCACACGGCAAAATCTAAATGTGAAAAAAAAGAAAAACTAAATGTGGAATGAAATGTACAAAATAACATATCTTAGGTTAGGTGTTCCCAAACTTTTATCCTTATAGTGTATCTTTTTAAATGAAATGTTATTGGATAGGGTGAGGGAAAAGTTTCTACTAAAGCAATATTACTTTAATGCGATTTTGTGTTTCCAGAAAAAAATTTATTACTATCATTATAATAATTGAGCACAACTATCCTTCGCGATAGTGGCCATCATCATCATCATCATCATCATCATCATCATCATCATTAATCAAAACATCCAATACTAACAGTTATTCACTGCTAAACAACATGCTGAGGAAACTTGATTTTGTGTGTATATGAGCAGCTTTTCTTTGTCTGGTAAAGCTGTTTCGAATCCTTTAATGGAGAACAGGGGTACATTAACTCTAAGAACGATTGTTATTAGTTTGCTAATTTTCCTCCAGCCGAACATTACTGACTCTTCTTGGTATTAACATCTTCATAAAAACCATACACAAGAGACGGAATACAGTATACGAGAGTACCGATTGTCGGAAGTGCGCCGAGCCTCGCTGTTAACACGGATAAACTAATGCTCTGTCCAGAGAGCAAGTCGGAGTCATTCCACATGTATTCTATATAAAATCACTGAAGCATGACAGTCAGCCACCAGGAAGAACTTAAAGTGGTGTCACTCATAAAGAAGAACTGCTTTAACCTTTTTTTTTTTTGCCAATTCCAGGATTACAGAAATACTCATGGTTTTCTGGGAAATGGTAGCTTTGTGGATATGATAATGGAATTCTGATCAGGTCATGGGTTTAAATCCCAGCACAAGCATACCGCCACTGTCAGGTGCTTGAGCAAGGCCCTTAAACATCAATTGTTCAGCTGTACGAGGCAGGTCAGTTTCTGAAAGATCCAGTTGGATCTCACTTCTTTTTAAAGATTCTGAACATTGGACATTGGTCTATTGAGGATAGACAATCTTTCTATCAATCATTCAACGTTCTACATATGCTGGTTCTCCGTTATTGAACATTTAAAGCTCAGACATGAAGTTGGTGTTGAATCTTTAATGATTTCAAATGTTGAGCTGCTCAGAAGTTCCTGGTTTCACAACTCCAAGTATAATTTCTAAATGTAAACTAAATGTTATTGACACATGCCTACTGTATCTGTATGTTTTACGGAGGTTGGACATACCCGAGACAAAACCCAGAGTAATCCCAAAAGAACTACATTCTTCCATTCAGGAAAATATGGAAACTCATCCATTACCTTCTAAAAACTGTAAATTTTCCATTTCATATCCCTTGACCTCAGATTTCTACATCGGTGGTATATATAGTGGATTGCTGGATTGTGATTGGTGGATTGCTGTGTGTTTGACCAGTTTTTATCCTCGTAAAAATACAAAAAAATTTAGTTAAGTACAGTATACAATTACATAAACTTTGCTACTGTCCACCACTTTATGCAAATAAATGACAAATTGTCCCGTGGGATCAATAAAGTTTTCGAAAAGAAATGAACAGGAGGTTGGGTTATCCAAACGGAAAGGTAAGTTCTGTCATCTTTTATTCTTTTTACTAGTATTGTGATAATGTCTGTTGATTGAAATGTACTTAAATGTCCAAATTTGGGGCAGCGAAGGAGTGGTCAAGTTGCTGATGCAAAGGAGGCGGGGTTTAACCAGTGCTGATTCATATCTGTGTATAAACACATTGTTTTGTTTGTCTTTTTAGGGAAAAAAATGGACTGCCACAAATCAGAGAGGGACCAAGCTGGCAGAAGTCACATGTAACACACACAAGACCCAAACATGACCTTGGAAAGTGTTCATGAACTTGGAGGCGGAACCGTGGAATATTGTTTTTTTTATTGTGTTTTTTATTCTGATCATTGGAAGTGCTCCGAGTAGCGCTGGTGGAATAAATAAAGCGAGAACAAAGATCTGTCAAAGCTTAACATTCTGCTGGGTAATTTTTTCCCCCACACACCTTTACACACACACACACACACACACACACACACACACACACACATACACACACACACACACACACACAGCTACCACAATATCATAAGAAAGTCCTCAATGCCCTCATTAGCATTTTTGTGTATTGTGTGTATATGCTAATTCTGATAAAACTAGCAAACAAACAAAAAAATATGCTAAAACATAAAAAGTAAACAAAGTTTGAATGTTTTATGAGGTACAAGGGCTAAATGGATTATGAGATAACACCAATTTCAACTTTCTCTTGACTCTCATATTTATTAGATGTAAATTTCTGTGGGAAATTCCTCAAGATTTCATCAAAGTAAATAAGTTGATGCCATAAAAAGCTCTGCACAAACATTTCAAAAGCAGCCCCCAAATTTAGTTGACTTTGCTATCGTTCCTCAGCAGCGCTAATTGTGCGCCATCACTCATTCGCTATCCAGGAAGGCGTTTATTTATTTATTTATTTTTATTAAATACAGTGCTGTCACATTGCACAAACAATAACCAACTAAAAAACACTTTTTGTTCATCAAACCCACTAAGCAGTGATTAGCCACATTTGCTAGCTAAACAGAAGTTCATTAACACTAACGATGCTGAGAGCTTAAATCAGCCCTGTTATATGTTATTTTGTTTAAGAATAGCGAGCGCTGTGTAAGAACCAACCGTTTGTACAATACGACTGGACGTGAAAGGATTTTTAAGACATTCCAGAGCAGCACCATTAGCCCACAATTACTGAAATGAGTGACAGCCAACCAAATCAGTCACATTTGCCTGGACCTGCTGTCACCACGCTTTCAGGCTTTGTGAAATCGGATCGCTGTCATACACCAATTCTGTTCTTACACGAGATAAGCCGCGAAGTGAGCACACAATCTGTGATTAAAACAAAGTTCTGTTAAAAAAAAAAGAAAAATCCTGACACGAACCTCATTTCTGAGGATTTCGTTCTTTCTCCTAATCAGTACTTGTCTATTCATTCAGCAGAAACACGTGATTGGGTTTGCGAGCTAATCCCTTCTTCAATAAATGCAATTACCTGATTCTACAGCATGAACAATTAGAAAAAGCTCTGCTTGCGTTGCTACAACGATTTTGAGGACCGAATAGAGGATTGACTGCATCACTGTTAATGAATGTACATGTTTTGGTAAAAATTGTCATTTTATACTGATAATCCACTGCACTAGTGCACTTTACTAATATCCTTCATCAAACCTGTTCCAGCATAACACAAAGTGCTGTGCAGAAAGCCAGCGCCATGAAGTTATGCTTTACATGGGTTGGAGTGGAAGATCTCCTGCTATAGAGCTCCTCCATCAACCCTATTGAACACCTTTGCGATGAATTGAAATATTGACTGGACCTCAAACCCCCACACCTTCTCACATACATCAGTACTTGACCTTACTAACACCCTTATGGCTGAATGAATCTCCACAAGCACACTCCAAATCTAGTGGAACATCTTCTCAGAAGAATAGATGTTATTGTCAAAAAGCACATACCAATCTTATGGTTAGGTATCCTCAAACCTTTGCCCATGTAGTGTGTTATTCAATAGATTGAGGTCCGACGTTCTTAACTGTTATTAAAGGTTCACTTGCTTAGGTTTGTTAATAAAGGTTTGATTTTTACCTTCATCTACCTGCCTGAGGATTTGTAAAATACGTTTTGGACCTATTGGACATCCACCTGCAGGAACCTTCCAGGTCTCTGTGAATAAAAATCAAACCAATAGTTGCTCACTTTTCCAATCAATGCTTTTAGTTTTCATAATTTTTTAAGAAGATTGAATTTAGACTTATTTTAAGAAATATTTTATACACTTTTCTGTCTTATTGATATATCTCTCCTCCAGGTAAAGAGTGAGACCCCTTTTGCCAATAGTTCACAAGAGCAGGGGTAATTGTAGGGCAACCATTACCATGACCTACCTGATAATCATTCAGCCATAAAATGTCAAGATAAAATGTCACATTGCTAATTACGTACATTCACTTCCTGCATAGGATTGAGCAATTTTTACTCATTCATTTTTAAATAATGATTTTTAATTTAACCATTAAACTTTGCTCCCTGTTTCTGTCTCCACCTCTGACCCTTTGACTTGTTTCTTTATATGTACACCTGTTTCGGATTATTCATCCATCAGAATTGTTTTATATTAGATTAGATTCAATTGTATCACCATTGCACAAGTTACGGTACAAGGCAGCCAAATGCAGTTAGCATGTAACCAAAAGTGCATTCGTAGCAATGTAAACATTACCATATGTACAGGTTGGTAAGGCTATAATATATGATCAATATAAATCAATAATGAGAGATGAATGAAGAATACGAGATGAACAATTCGAATATAAATAAACAGTACACAAAAATGTGTGAAATATTTTGAGACAGTGAATGTTTTCAGGTTTTTGTTGGGAATATTTGGGGGCTAATATTTGGAAGGTCAGAGGTTCAAACCCTGGTATCGCCAAGCTGCCACTCTTAAGGCCCTTGAGCTGAGCCCTTAAATCTCTGTGCTCCAGGGGTGCTGTTTCATGACTGATCTTGTGCTCTAAACCCCAGCTAACATTACTGGAATATGCAATATAAGATTGTCGCTGAAAAGTATAAAGACCATTTCTTCTTTTTGCAGGAACCTTCCATGTTTCTGTGAATAAAAATCAAACCAATAGTTGCTTACTTTCCATCCATACCTTTACTTTTTATAATTTTGTAACAAGCTTGAACTTCAAGAAATATTTCACATTCTTCTGCTGTATGGATACAAGGTGAGACCCCTTGCCAATGGTTCACAAGAGCAAGGGCAATTGAAGGGCAACCATCAGCACGATCTACCTGATGATCATATTCACACTGTTTTCCACACTGTTCACACGTTTTTCGTAACTTTCCCAGATCTGGCAGAAGATGACAGCTGAAATAAGAGCAGAACCTGGCTGTAGTGATGACGTTGTCTGCCAAGATGTCCTGAAGAGCCCATGGCTGAAGATGTGATGCGTCGTGCTGACCCATGAAAGGCACTTCAGTGCAACCGGATTAGGATGAAAAACATCTGAGATATGGGGCTGAGCAAGACCTTAAACACAACCTTGATCTTGTGACTTTGTAATGCAAAGTGAAAATGGCAGAACAGGGTTAGAATTTAAACTCAGCGAATCAGATATGTGATGTGATCAGGGTTGGGCAAAGATACATCAAAATGTATTTTAAAATAAAATACCAAATAACTTTAAAATTAACTACAAAATACAGCAGTCACACAATGTATCAAAATAAACTACTGTATTTTTGTAATTTTGTAAGGGAGCATTAAATTTAATCACAAACCTTCCGTTAATCGGACTCTTTGATGTCTTCACCTCTACACCGACTCAGTTGATTAAATAAACAATGTTTGATAGCAACAGCTTTTCTCTATATAAATCTGACATATGCGACCAGTTAACACATCAGATATTCACATACATAATCTCTGTGATCTTCCAGATGTAGGTTAGTTTTAAAGTAACCTACAGTTTATTGTTGTACAGTTTGCGAATGACTCATTATTGTCATTATCCTTATTTAGTTACTTGGTGTTTGGTAATGAAGGGCTGCTTTACATCTGTAACATCGACTCAATGGCACACAATCATTCATAAGAAAACATCTGATGGCACCTGCATTCATAGCAAAAATATTCCAATAAATTAATCATTTGATTAACAATAGTAAATATAATATTATGTATCACACAGTCATTTATGCAATTGTGTGCAAAATCATGATTCTACTAAACAGCTAATTTAATTAGAGTATAATATTCGTCAATCAAATATTTATTTATTAATCACTGGATGCCATTTTTAAAAGCTGGCACTTGCATGATACTTACCTTTACCTTTTTATCTTAAAAAGTCTGGCAAAGTACTGATTAGGCACCAATTAGAGGCCCCATATTTATGATGTTATCATGTAGAACTTCTTACAAAGAATTTACAGTATTTTAAAACTACAAACATAGAAAACACTAAAGTATTTTGAATACAAAATATGAAGCCATTTTCATCACAGCAATGAAATACAAATTACAATATAAAAAAAAAATTCTATTTTATATCTGCTTGTTGTGGCATATTTTTTTTTTTACGCTTATGTAGTTTTACCCTTCGGGTTTGTTTCTGCGCTTTTTCCAACTGTTAGAGTTTGATGCAAATCAGGGGGGCATAAGGATGATTGGTCCACTAGTTTTAGATTGACAACTGCTCCAACAGCCAATCAGTCGAAGAGCTGATGTCACTCCAATGCACCCCATGGTTGCTGTGACTCGTAGAGGTGTGAAAATGGAGAACCATCATTAGCTGTCAAATGGCAGATAAGGGTCATCAAGGGTATATGTCACCCACTAACACTAATAAAAAGCTCATTGGGGTCTTTCTACCTGTATAAGTGACCCACAGCACCCATGTGTTGCATTGGAAAGAAAGAAAGAAAGAAAGAAAGAAAGAAAGAAAGAAAGAAAGAAAGAAAGAAAGAAAGAAAGAAAGAAAGAAAGAAAAAGTTTGCTTTTTACTTGTCAAATGTACAGTGCAGTGAAATTTTCTTTGCATACCCTAGCGATGTTAGGAAGCCAGGGTCAAAGCGCAGGGTCAGCCATCATACAGTGCCCCATGGAGCACTGAGGGCCTTACTCAGGGCCCCTGGAGTGGCAGTTTGATGATAATAGGGCTTGAACCCTTGACCTTCTGATCAGTATCCCAGAGCCTTGACTGTGAACTGTGAACACAATGATGTCAACTAAAGCTGTGATGGAGTGACATCAACTCCACTCTTTGATGATTGCTGTCAATCTAAAACTAATGGACCAATGATGATGCTTAATCCCATACTGATTCACATAACAATATATCTGCATATTCATTCATTATTAAAATACTTAAATTTTGAAGAGATTTTTTATTCATGATTATTATTTTTTAATCTTTGGTTGCATTTCTTTTGCCAGAAAATGAACTCATGTGTTCTGTCATTTTTACTTAAATTGCACAATGTGTGCTCAGTACGTCCATTTTTACTTTTTCTCAACTTCCAATGGCATTTTTACACAGGTGGGTGTTTGGAGTAAGGGATGATACAATAGATAATAAATGATCCACCTTGTTCACGGTCATTACACTAACGGATGTATGTTTCAGTCATTGCTGATGACATGTTGCAGATGTTTATGAAAAATCTTAGACCAAATGGAGGTGGACATTTCTTCCAGCCGTTTCTGTGAATAATGCGATGTTACACTCATTAAACCCGACTATGCAAATGATTTCTAATGAGATATAATATTGGTACATTTTTTTGTTTTTTTATTATTATTATTTATAAAAAAAATTTTGCCAGTGCTTTTAAATAAAAACTCCATTTGCAGCTTTTTATCCATTTGTTGAGGAATTTTATTCAGTATTTGGTTTGAGACACTAAAAACAATTAAGTGTTTTACTATTTCTGGGGATTAAAAAAGTCAAAAACAGTTTTGTGAATGTCTGTTATGTTATAGGATAGCAGGCATTTAATCATTTTAAAAATGAAAGGGAATAAAAGGGGAGTTTTTAGGGATATTTGATCGTATGCTATTGTAAAAAGTCTGCAAGTCCAATCAGTTAAATGATATGACTTGATCAATTTGGAACGATTTCTTCATTTTGAATGACTCTTTAATGTGCCCCAGTCATCTCAAAGAGTGATTCATTCATTCTCTGCTTGGCACAAATGAGCAAAGCATCACAAAGTCATTCGTTCTTTTATCACATGATTCCCATAGTCACTATGGAGTGCATTACACAGTAAACAAAATTGTGTAGTTCATCTAATGAGTCCTCTGGTCCGAATTATTCGTTCTTAAATCACATGACTCCCACATATGCTATGCAGTTATATATACATATATAAATGATTGAAACTGTAGTCAAAGGTGGCCTCTGTACAGTAGATGTTTGGTGGATCTGTTTATTAACAATGTAAAATCTTATGTTATTTCTTAATAAAGGAACGAAATGAACTAAATAACGAGATTCAAAGAACCAAGTCACTAAAATTATCTGATCTTCCCACCGTTTTTGGAACCACCTGATGTACTGGCTTTGGTGAATGTAGAGTCAAAGGTTTAATTGTTATAATAGTCAAAATTGTCAGACATTTTCAATGCAAGGTAACAAGAAGTTTGCCCAATTTGAATTTCTGTCAGGAGGAAATCTGCCATTTTATTAAATCAAGCCGAATGCTCTTAATCATCCAGATTTGTACCTTTGCAGTCAATCTACATCATTTGGCAGCCACGTCATAGTTTTCAGTGTGGGCAGCTAAAGTAAACCTGCCTCGGACTTACTGCATTTAAAAGTGCTGTAGCTCTCGATAGGAACACACAAGCTAGTTAGATGCTGCATGGGAGGTGGTGCTAAAAGGCGAGAGAAGAATCTGAGTCACCACGTAGGCATGTGGGCGCTTAAAAAGTGAACAAGCGAACAAGCCCTTGCTGTCACAACGGAACGTGGCAAAGAACTGTTCTTTTTGTTTTCTTTACTTTCCAGGCAGCTGGATTTATAAACACTAATCCATGCGTTAATAATTAGTGATTCATACTGAGAAGAAAATAACCACAGTGTCCAAAGTGTCATTTGAGATCTTTCTAAAACAGCACACCCGAAAGTGTTCCGAACAACAACTCTTTCATTGTTGTTTTTTCTGTTGTTGTTTTTTTCCTATTCTCTAAAGCCAATTGGGTTTTGAGATAAAAAGCTGAATATCAGACACAGGTAGGTACAGTAGGTCAGAGATTCATCATGTAGTTCATGATAGGTACATGTAAACACTTTCAAGAATTTAGAGCATGGCACTTTTAGCTTTATTTTTGATTGGTTAATCCGATCAAAAGCATAATTAACATGTTTATTGTTTGGTTCACACCACTTGAGAGGTGAAAGTATCAGAATCCACCATGACATTTGCTCCTCAGAAATACAGGGGCTACATGACAAGTTGCAAACCACTCATGAGCAATCAAAATCAGAAGACAAAATTGAAATTTGCAAAAGAAAAAGCCACACAATTCTGGATCCAAGACTAACCTTTGCCAACAATGGAAATGCCAGAATGTGGAAAAATAAAGGATCTGCTCATGATCCAAAACATATGTTTTGAGACTTATGGTGTAGCTGCTGCTATTCTGACCACGTTTGTTACCACGTCTGCGATTTCAGCTAGCACAGACATGTTCTTTGTAAAACTGGGCCAATCTGCCACAGAGACGTTAGACATTACATATGTTTGACATAAGACGACGCTGCAACGGGTCGTTTGAGGTGTTTTGATTGGAGGAGCAGAAACCAAGGTGAGATTAAGGAAGACCTTCAAAACCTTCGAAAACCTTCGAAACCCTTCGGAAACTCGTGCATGATGATTGTCGGAAAACAATCCACATGATCTCACTTCCTTTTTTTTTCGCCCGATTTGGCATCTGTGGACTTCACCCTGTTCCCGAAAATAAAGATGCAGCTCAAAGGTTGCCGTTTTGACACAGTTGCGGTGATCAAGTGCGAATCGCAGAAGGAGCTTGACACGGTTTGAAAAGAAGACTTCCAGGACACGTTCCAGAGTGGCAGGAACACTGGGAGCGCTGTCTTGCTGTGTACGGGGACTATTCTGAAGGTAATGGTGTGTAAACTTAGGTAAATAAAGTACTTTATTGTAAACAGCTAATTGGTATAGCTTAGTGAAAGCAGTGTCATGACTTGGGCTTGCATGACTAATCGCTTTGGATGAAGGAACGCCTGATCATAACAGCAGAATGAATCCACAGAAACATTGTCTGCCAACTTACACTGAATTGCATCTTAATTCAGTTGGAAAAAACTTCATCATGCAGCAAGACACTATAAACCATCTGCCGAAACTAAAAGGGATGGTTGGGTGGGAGGTGCACTGGCCAAAAGTGATCAGTCTGAAGAACAGCATCTGTGGTCTTGGGGATTAAGACCAAAAGTAGATAGATGTCTTCTGTTGAAGGAGGATGGTCAATAAAATCCAATCCTGCGTCAATATCTTCAACCAGATTAGCTTCTTGGGCCATGGCCATTATAGAAAAAACTCCACCATTATGGTTAAAGCATGTCTCGACTCTCCAAACTCGGGAAATGCCAGTTCTCATTTCTCTCATTTCGTTTCGTGCAAAGCAAGTTAAGCTTTGTGCACTCAGGAACAAATTGATTCCTCTGTTTTCACAAAAGCCGTTTTAAATCCATATTTCAAAACACGCCAAGTCAGTCAATGGGGAAAACAGTTCGCATTCGCCAGCACTATAACAGCATAACAGATCAGGCTAATGGTCTGAAGCAGTGTGTATGTGTTGCATAGGGAGGGGAAAAAAATGCCGGCAAAGATGTATTTCAGCGAAGAACTTAACTAGGAATGAGCCAGCAGATGGTTGTGTTTCCATTCTAGACTGCACAGCTTTGAGAAGCTTTTAATGTGAGCACTTCATCATGAAGCAGGAGGAGGGGGGGATTACGCCACCACCGACAGGTGGCAGTGTTGCATCATGGATCATGGCTATTTAAGTGGGAGGGGGGAGTTAAAAAGGCTGATTTAGAAATAGATCATTAAGTTTGTTTGAAAAAAAAAAAAGAAACGGGGATCAGTATCCCAAGTTTTGGCATGTGTGCAGGAATGAACTGGAATGAAGAAGAGAAAAATGAAGAAGGTTCCCAGACCTTTCTCAGATGATGGCAGCCTTTCACCATTCATGCAGGTTGCAGATCAAAAAGAAAATGTCAATCCCTAAAATTGAGTGACGAATTTAAGTGAATGGAAGCGAGAAAGAAGTAGAAAGAATAACAGGGAGCCAGAGGGTTTTGAGAATCAATCGATTGGTGGCAGAAGGTCAGATGTGCAGGGTTGAATCTATAGCTTGTGTATACTCTCCTGGAACAATCCCACCCGCCATCAGGTTTGAGGGAACGCTGTTTATTTAGAGTCGTTCTGTCTCTGACGCTGATACCTCCCACACCTCCAGACCACCCACCGCCGGCCACTCCACCCTCTCTTTTCCCGAATGCCATTTCATTTCCAAAGGGGTGAAATCTGTCAGGGAAAAAAAAAGAATAGGGATGGTGCCAGCTCTGTGGACACAAGCCAGAAGTGTATTACAGTACCCTCAGCACACGACAGCGAGTCTCGTGGCATAAAAACGGCTTCATTCCCCTAAAGCTGTTTTGTTTGAGTGTGTGTGCATGTGTGATTTCTTTTTTTTCCCAGTAACTGCAAATGGATAATAGCGAGTCATCCTTTTATATTTTGGCACAGCATGCAAAACAATTCAGGGGCAAGTTGGCATGATTCATTCAAAAGCCTCCGGAGCGAGATTAGTATTACTCAGAATGTAAATGCATATAAATAGCTTCGATGAGCCAAATAACAAACAATGCTTTGTTTTTTGTAGGGTTTTTTTGTAAGTTTTTTTAGCTTTTTTTCTCTTCATTGTGTCTTTCCATCTATGTACCGGGAGGCAGTAGATTCTTCAGGATCACATTCAGAATAATGCAGATTCTCATTTGAGGTATTAGGAACACTATTTATTTCATATCTGATTTAAGGCCTCTATCATGGAGATTGTTTCCGCAGTTGAGTAATTTCTTGCAATGTTCTTCGAAGCTCTTCTTCCAGGATCTTTCGTGGCCTATAGATTAATTGACAGCAGACAAATCCATACACAAGCATTCAGGACAATAAAGTAAATTTTTTTCCTAACAAAATATGACTTTTTTATATCTGTTTCTATTTTACATACTGTATCTTCAAAATGTTTGTGGACGGCCTAACGTACGATTTTCAAACATCCCATTCCACATTTACTTACAATTCACTGTTACAGTAAGCTTCACTATTCTGGGAAGATGTTCCACTAGATTGTGTGTAGATTTGTGCTCATTTATCCACAAGGGTGATAGTAGAGTCAGGTTCTGATGTAGGTGATGAAGGTGAGGAGGCCTGGGGTGCAGTCAGGGTTCCAATTCATCCCAAAGGTGTTCACTAAGGTTGGAGCACTATAGCAGCATAATTTCCACTCCATCCCATGCAAAGCAGGTCTTCATGGAACCTGTTTCATGATGGCATTGTCATGCTGGAACAGGTTTGGGTCTCAACTGAAGAGAAAGATTCCTAAAACCTCCGGTACAATTGTGTACCTCCAACTTTGTGGTAACAGTTTATGAAAGAATCACATATTGCTGGAAAAGTCAAGTGTACCTGCATATTATTTATATCTCCAAATAAATCATTAATAAAAAAACTGTCATATGACTCTAGAACAAATGATGATTAGAGTACAATCAATTAATCAGCTCCTTGGATGCCAGAACCCGCCTACTAATCCCTTATTACCGCATCGCATTAATTACTGAAGCCCCACTTTTCCCTCGTATACACCTCATTTACATGAAACTATTTATTTTAAGTGTGTTATACATATCTGGCAACGGTCCCCTGGTGGTGTAGTGGTTAGGATGCGGCGCTCTCACCGCTGCGGCCCGGGTTCGATCACCGGTCAGGGAACCAACCCCAGCCACTCTTAGTGCCGGTCCCAAGCCCGGATAAATGGGGGGGGGGTTGCGTTAGGGAGGGCATCCAGCGTAAAAACATGTCCCAAATCAAACATGCCGATGATGCACTGTGACGACCAGAGTTTTTTTATACATGTCTGGCAACATTCTGATTTCTGATCAGAAGGTAATGAGTTCAAATCTCAGGATCGCTGAAATGCTACTGCTGGGACTTTGAGCGAAACCTGGAATCATCATTTGTATAAATGAGATCATTGTAAGTTGCTCATATTCTCTAAGTGAAAAATTCAAGGAGTCAAATTTCAAATTTGCTCCATAATAACATTTTGGTAGTTATTAAAAAAAATAAATAAATGTAATGTAATAAAATGCAATAATAATAATTAAAAAGAAAAAAAAATATTTTTCATATGTTTCTATTGATTATTATTTATTGTTTCTATCATTTAATATAAAAATGTATTGTTAATTCATTTAATTAGAATTATTAAAAGTTATTTTAATATGATGTAGCTGCTACTTTCTATAATTTGCACTATTTAAAGCTTAGGCTTAAGACAATGTTTTATTCTTAGGACACACACATACATACACACACACACACACACACACATACACACAAGAAGAAAGAAATTGTTTTGACAGACCATAAAAAGTGAAAAAAAGAAAGAATAAATCAACATCTGTCACATTTATGTACCGTACAGTAATAATAATTCAAGTTATGGACCAGTGAGCTGGTAAAAATGCACATCTCACAGTTATTATTTTCATGTTTACAGAACATCATTCAGATTTGCATCACACCCCAGGACCTACATACAGTAATAATATGATGTTCCCGTGATAATTGTGATTGTCAGTATCAATTGCTATTTTTGTTAAATGCATTGTATGAATCCAGACCAGCTTTTTTTTACATACAGCTGTTTAAAGATTGCTATGTATAAAGAAATCATTGCATTTGAAAGTGCAACTTTTGATATTGTGTTTTATATATAAATGGTTATGTCAAAAGTATTGGGACAAAAGTATGTATGTTCTGTAAGCATGTTATCAAAAAGTTAAAAGACACAGTTGTATTGAATGCTTTTGGATGTGGTAGTTTTGAATTTCCTTAACTTGAACTAGGAGACCCGAACCCTCTTCAGCATGAAAATGCCCCTGTGCACAAAGCCAGCTTCTTGAAGATATGAATTTTATGGTTTGGAGTGGAAAATCTTAAGTGGCCTGCTATAGAGATCTGATCTCAACTCTTTGGGATAAATTGACTGACTGCACCCCAGGCCTCCTTAACTCACCTACATCACTACCTGACTTTACTAACACCCTTGTAGCCAAATGTGCAGAAAAATGTTCACAAAGGCAATCCAAATTCTACTGGAACACTTTCTAAGGAGAGTGGAGGTTATTCTAAAAGCAAATCAAGACTAAATGTGGAATGGATGTTCTTAAAACACATAATAAACATTTGGTCAGGTGTCCATAAGCATTTGTCAAAATAGTGTAATTACATTTACTACAGCTGGTACAACTGTCAGGCCCAAGAATGATCCCAATGTTTTTTTTTTACTATTGACAAAGTAGGTCTTATTGTAGAGTTTGTAAAAACCCAGCCATTAGGGCTGCACAAGCCAGTGCACTCTAAGTGCCGGTCCCAAGTCTAGAAAAATGGGGAGGGTTTTGTTATGAAGGGCATCTCGCGTAAAACATGTGCCAAATCAAATATGCGGATCACGGAAAAGAGAAATTCAGACAGGATCGGTCGAGGCCCGAGTTACCAACGACCACCACAGTTATCGTTAGTCAACAGGGTACCAGTAGAAATTGGGCTACTGTTGGCCGACGGAGGAGAAGGAGAGGAGGAAGACATCAACAGAGACAACAGGAAAAGAAAAAGTGTAGGAGAGTGGAGGTTTGGGTTGGTACTATAAAAGTTGGTACTATGACGGGTAAAGGGAGAGAGGAACGGTGGATATGTTGTGTATTCAGGAGACCAAGTGGAAAGGGAGTAAGACCAGGAACATTGGAGGTGTTTAAACTGTTCTATTATGGTGTGGATGGAAAGAGAAATGGTGTAGGGGGATTCTGAAGGAAGAGTACAGTAAGAGTGTAGTGGAGGTGAAAAGAGTTTCTTATAGAGTGATGAACGTGAAGCTGGAAGTTGAAGGGATGATGATAAATGTCATCAGTGCTTATGCTCCACAAGTGGGCTGTGAGATGGAGGAGAAGAAAAATTCTCGAGTGAGCCTAGGAATGAAAGATTAATTTAATTTTTGAGTCCTAGAACACAATAGTGTTAGGAACACTTAGACCATAAAAATCTTAATTTGAGGCTTGACCAAGTTTTTCTATTGCCCTGGAGTGGACTAAAAACCCTAGTGTCTGTTTTAGTGAATTGCTGTTGGACTATAGGTTGACCATTTTGCAAACATTGTGATATATTGATCACATTTTAAAGCCAGGCTTCCGCTTACCAGCCTCGATTCCATTTTATCCACTTACTGCATAGTACAGGACTACTACAGGACCAGCACTGGTGGACCATTTTCCATACGGCAAACATGCAAATTGTGAGTGTGTGTGTATTTTCACAGCAGTGCTGATGAGATTTTAAACACCTCAGAGTCACTGCCTTGTTCAGAAGCCATCCAGCAGCCAAAAATGTCTCCGGCCACCAGCAGTGCTATGGTCAGAGAAAAATGTAGTGTTGTGGTCAGAAAAATTGTACAGATGTGGTCAGACACCAGCAGGAGAAATATCATAATAACCATTCTTCATTGAAAACAGAAAAAAATCTCTAAAGAGTAACCAACAAGGATGAAAGCTTTGGAATTTGGGAGGGGGTTAGCTCAGTGGTTAAGATGTTATACTTCTGATCAGAAGGTTGTAAGATCAAATCCCACCACACTAAGCTTCCACTGCTGGGTCATTGAGCAAGGCCTTTAACCCTCATCTGCACAGATGTATGAATAAGATCATTGCAAGTCGCTGTGGATAAGGGCGTCTGTCAAATGCCATGAATGTCTTAGTGAATAGTTCAGAATCTTCAACAATTGCCTGTGCATGAATTTTACAATGAAAAATTTCCAATGGACAGTCCCAACTTTAATCCAAACCATTCCACCTCCTGGTGTTCCTGGCAATCCATCTACAATAACCTAGATATGAATATAGTGCTTACTGAATGAATAGCAAGTTTATGGTTTGCTACAGAGAACCACAGCTGAACCCATTAGACGGACGATTCACTATTAACTCTCATGCTTTATAGTCCTTTATCCCATGTATCCCATTGTCTTTTCAGTCCAACAATACAAGTAGTTGGAGTTGTGGAACCAGAAGCTCCTGGGCAATTAATTCAACATCTGAGATCATTATAGATTCAACACCAATTCCTCCCTGCCAGAGCCTTGAAATTTTTAATTTAGGAGAAACAGCATATGTAGGAGGATGGTTTGAGTATTGAGTAGTGAAAAGGTTATTTATCCTCAAAGTCCAATGTCTGAAATCTTCAAGAAGTGGGTTTTCAAGAACTGCACTGGTACATCTAAAGATGGCTCAGGATCCTTACATATTCTCCGTTCCTCTAAATGAATTTCACACAGGCAGCCCAGGTCCCTAGGTATAAAGGTTCGTATGAATGGTGACCTACGATTCAATAGGCTCATGTTTAATAGTCTCAGGAAACACCAGAACCCTGACTGAAACGCTCTGCATTAAAGGAACACCTACTGCTGAGATTTTCATATGGAATCAAACTTCTTCCATACTGTAGCTTCTTCATTTGATATGGTTCTAAGGTCACATGATATGGTCATCGGTCTCAAAATATTGAGCAATCCACAATGTCAGATCTTATTAGTGTGTATTTGTGTCAAAGGCTAACTGATGTTTTAGAGGAAGAGCTTTGTAGAAGCAAACACACACATTTTATACAGGGTATGTGTGACTGCATGTGTGTGAGGGACATTCATAACAGCCTTCATTAATTCTCATCAAGCGCTGTCATTAAGGGCCATTAAGCACACAATGAGATAATCACCTCTCTGGAGCTCGGACCTGCCTATGCTGCTGTTTGGGACTGAACTCAAACCAAACAGGTTCAGTCTTTTGTTCCTAAATCAAACGTATATCACTTTTGTTTTACCTTCAGAGAGTAAGACATCATAAGGTGTATTTTTAAAACATCACAGGACGTTTGACAGGCGTTCAAAGCACATTCTGGTCTTCACATTGATTTAAAGAAGACAGGACATGGGCCAACATCGTTCCATCACTCTTTCTCTTAGACGTTTGATGAACGCGAGACAGGTTTTCAATGCAGCGATCATTTCGATACTAATAAACTAAAGGTTTAGAGTGATTTTCTCGTACCCAAGTGTTCCCAATAGATTACACCAGTGCAATTTGAGTTTCATGTCTGGCATTCATTCTAGATAAAATACATGGTTAAAAGATGGATAAAATAAAGCACATTGTCTATGTCATGAACGCATAGATGTTGGTAAATTGGGCAACATCTATATGCTGTGTTATAATGCACTACCTGGTCAAAACTGCCTGAGTTTAAATTAGCATGTACCCAAAAGTCTACGATTGGGCCATTACATTTACAGCATTTACCAGATGTTCTTATCCAGAGCCATTCACTTATTTATTAATCCCATTTAAACAACTGAGCACTGATCGGGTTAAGTAACTTGCTCAGGGGCCCAGGCGTGTCAGTTGTTGAGGCTTGGATTTCAATTCACAAACTTTGGAGTCAATGCCTTATGCCATGTCTACACTAATACGTTTTAATCTGAAAACATATTTTTCTCTCCGTTTTTCCTTCCGTCCACACTGAGGCGTCATTGTCAGTCAACGAAAAACCTAGCTTTTTCAAAAACACCCTTCAAAGTAAATAGATTTGAAAAAGATTTTTAGTCGTTGGCACTTCATTTAAAAGAGCCGGAAAGAAATGACGAAGGTGGAGCCGGTTCAGGATTTGCGCATGCGCAGTACAGGAGCTTGTGCGATGCTTCAGTGGGAATGAGCAACTTATGGAAAACGAGCGAAAACGAAAGCGTGGACGCCGAGCGTTTTAGACGCAAAAAACACTGTTCTCAAACTTATCCGAATTGGTGTAGACGTAGCCTAAACTACTAAACTACCACCTCCCCTCATTACTACAGAGATTCATATGTTTCACCTGGCAACTATTTATTTTAACCCTAACTGATGCAGCATCCAGATTCTCATTTCTTGAACGAACAAGTCAGAAGGTGAATCTCTTTTTATTGACCATAGGATAAAGTCGATTTGACTGAATAGTTCTATGCTGGATAGGAATGATTAGATACCTCTGTATTTTCACTTGCATTTTATGTCGTTCCTGTGTTTTATGTGGCACCTGGGGCTTTCATGTTACTCCATACTGTATATATAGATCTGTGTATGGTTGAAATGACAGCCAGTGATCTCTTACTACGGTTGAAGCGAGTGCTTGTGAGCAGATAAGTGTCAGATGATGGAAGTTGGGCTACCATCTAGACAATTAGACTGAGTGAATAAAGTACTACTTAATGAGCCAATGTATAAAGTCTGGTTTTCAGGGCAAGAAATTGTGTAGAAGTGCATGAGGATCAGGAAAAAGAACAACCCTATACCATATCTGTCCAGAATTCTTTGAAATGTATTTTTACCTCCTTGTCCCTTCAGTACATAATAAGCATGGATGATCGCGCAAGCAATTGGAGCAGCTCTTCTCAAATCTCCCCCAGTTGTGTGATTTGAAAAGCAGCAGGTGTCTAATTAGGAAGAAGCAGCCCATTGCTGCTATTTTATTATCCGTAATATGAATGTATGTGGAGTTTTATTGCATCATAGCACTGATTTATTTAATTTTTTTGCATAGCCCAGAAATTTTATTCGGGTGGTTGAACTGATCAGAAGCTCCTCATGGGATACTGTACAGCATTGCTTAAGCATTTTACAGCACCACATCTTAACGTTTGAAAACCATTTATGCAGTGGTGGATCATCAGGGCCAGCGAGGACTTCTCTGCTGGTTTAGACTCATCAGAAACACTGACTTACATTTTAATATTATTAACACATTATAGCATTTCTCTCTAACCAAGTGTCTGTATATACGTTTCCATCCAATCAGATTTCAGCCGTCACATCACATGTTGAACATAAACTCTATGTTGCCTAAATTTGTCATTTTAACCCTTCAGATTGTGATTTGGTCCCTTAATAGCACATACAATAGCTAATAGCGTCGCCAATTTTACGTTGTTTGATCAGATGGTCCGAGAGTGTGCTATAGTCAGAGCTGTCAAAATGCATCTACGGCAAAAAGCTCAAATATATTTGTTTGGATTTAATTTGATTTTAATTTTTTTTTTTCTACAATGGTTGACAGAGGAGATGAAATTGATTTGTTCGCAGATACACTTACAAGGACATTTGCAAGGCGGACATTTCAAGAAAAGCCGGATATCGTAAAGGTCGAACCAAACAGTTTAAAACTTTTACTTTTGCGTTTTCTTTAATGTAAAACTTGAACAAAAAAAACATAATTCATAGAAGAAAAAAAATAGACAAAAATGCATGGAAAACCGGAGGTCATTTTATGATGTTAATGCTGCTTCTGCTAAAGATGATGTATGACTCCAATTCCAAAAAAATCTTGCGACACTGTGTAAAATCTACCTAAAACCAGAATCTTCTACTACATTTCTCAATAATACTGATAGTTTCTATAGAACTATATATATATATATATATATATATATATATATATATATATATATATATATATATATATATATACAGTATATATTATAAAGATTTGGTGTTTCCCAAGCATCCTTAAGCAGTTCCACACTTCCGCACGAGTTATATATGATCTCGTTCCTTCTGGCCAAAATAAACCACAGGACTCATGTTCACAGCATTTCTACTCGTTAGCTTCTTGGCCTGAGGGCTGCAACCCTTCATCTCTTTTTTCCCTCTCTGCATGATTTTTTCCACCTTTAATGCTAGAACTCATTACACAACCTGCACTCTGGGGGTCTCAGGGGAAGCCATGTGGATTTCAGACGGAGCCCCGCCATACTACACTACATTACACTTTCTCAAACGATCACAGCCTTTTCTGCTCGGAGAAATCAGCACAGGAGTACAGGATAAAGTTTTTGAGTAGAACATTGTCAAGAAACCAAGAACCCATAGGAGTTCTAATTAACCTTTAGAAATGTAGGGATTTTTATGAGTTTTTTTTAGCAAATGTGCACTAGTTTGGAGCTTCCCATGCAGACATTAATTGGAAATAGAAGTCTGCAGGAGTTCTTTAGTTGTTCTGTGGGACATCTTGAGGAGTTTCTTAGAAGTTCAGTAGGAGTTGGTGCAAATATTCTGTAGTTTCTTTAGCAATTCTCTAGGAGTTTATAGATATTCTGCAGGGGTTCTGCTAGCATTCTCTATGAGTTCTATTGCAGTTCTTTAGGCATTTGGTTGGATATTTTTTGTAAGACCTCTGGCCGAATTCTGTTAAGATCCTGTTGGAATTCTTTAGGTAGTCTGAATTAGTTCCAATATGAGTTTCCTTTTGCATTCCCAAAGCGTTCCGATGCAGCGTCTCATTCTCTCAAGGAACTAGGGTTACATACACAACCTAGAGATGTTCCCTTTCAGGAACACGAGCTGCGTCGTAACACGTTCCCAAAGTGTCCAGATGCAGCGTCCTGTTCCCTCAGGGAACTAGTGTTACATACGTAACCTAGAGACAATCTTTGTTGTTGTTTTTTTTTCCAGGAGTTCTCAATCTGTTCTATTTGAGTTTTTTGAGTTGCGTAGCAGTTTGTTAAACATTCGGAAAGAAGTTCCAACAGTGTCCTGTATAAGTTCTACAGGAGTTCTTTACACACTTTGCATGAGTTTTTGAGGTTTCTGTAGGAGTTCTGCAGAAGTTCTTTAGGTGTTCTTCAGGAATTGTATAGGAGTTTTTTTTAGACATTTTGCAGGAGTTATTGAGAGTTTTGTGAAAGATATATATATATATATATTCTATCGTAGTATTGTTTAATTGATGTTTTAATTGAGTGATTGAATGATTTAAAGAAATTACACTTTCTGTATTGCTATACAATTCAACAGCATGATCTGGGTCAATAGAAGAAACATCATGACCTGTTTACTGTTTACGATTGTGTTCCAAGTGTAAGTTTATTTCTTTTTTTAAGCAGCACTAAATCAAGGTCAAGATAATGGAAAGCAACAGCGTTCAATTGGAAAATGAGTAAAATGTGTACAGCGCTTTAGTCTGAACTCATCCCACTGGGACTGCATTCGTCTCTGGTGGATTACAACAAGAAAGCTCATGGGACTTCACCTAAACACACCCAACATCTGTGAAGTAATCATCGGGATGTCCGCACGCCAGCTAGCTCGCGGCTGCTGCCTGGACGTCTGATGCATGAGTGCTTCAGAGATTTGGAGTGTGTCGAACCCAGGTGGTGTTTTTTTTTTTTTTTTTTTTTTGGCATATCACCTGTCATTAGCCCACATTACAGCACACAGAGGATATGATTTATACACTGTGAATCCATTACATACCCGAAGTAACTTTGTATATCATGGAACACCGTGTTGATGTGATGAAGATCTCAGGTTCAGTGGCAAATCGGTTGTTTTTTTATTTTTATTTTATTTAAGCTCTGTGATTATGAGAGACTCAAATTGCTTGACTGTTTCAGTTTAATTATGGAAATGTGAACACGTGTTGATTGATGATGCTGATGTAAAAATAAATGAGGGGAAAAGTCATTACTCTGATGAAGGCAACAGACCAGAACATGGCGGTGATGTAATGAAAAAGCAGGGTTTTTCGAATGATGTTGATGAAGCTGTCATTGTTCTTTCATGCTGGAGAAGTCGAGTAGGATGTGTTTCTGGGCTCTGGACTTGCTGGCTCAAGGCTACAGAACATACTGTATCAACGCTTAAATTAGCATGAGATACATTAGCATCATATTTATCAATGGTCTTGTCTGTGGATTGTCTAACTCTTTGCTACAGTATGCAACTCCCTGTATTATTAAGCTGTGGGGTTTGAGTAATGGAGTCTTGGTAGACTTTGGACCATGGTGTTTAAACACACACACACACACACACACACACACACACACACACACACACAGAGCATCAGGTCGTTTTGTGTTGCTGGCTGGCTGTTAATGTGTTAGTCGTGGCCTTAGGCTCCTGGTTTACGGCCTCAGGGCTCACAGGTTTAAATCCCATCAGTCATGATAGACAAGCTCTTAAAACATATAAATTGTGGCCTTGAGCAAAACCAATGTCTTGCTCTCCTCCCAAACACACACACACACACACACACACACACACACACACACACACACACACACACACACACACACAGAACCATAGTCTTGTTGTCAGTTTTCAGAAATTTATACCAAATATTTTATTTCCTTTAAAATGCAGATGTCTCTGAGAGGTCTTTAGGAGACACTGAAGGAGATCTGCAGGACTCTTTTAGTTGAAACTCAAAATCTTGAGTTTGTTTTGAAGTTCTGTAGGAGTTGTTGATGCAGACGTTTTGCAGCAGTTTTTTCGAATTCTGTAGAGTTTAATATAAGTTCTGTTGGAGTTCTGATTGAGTTCTGTACAAGTTCTACAGGGTTTTTTTAAACATTTGGTAGGATTTCTTTAAAGGTTCTGTGAAAGCCCTGGCAGAATTTTGTTTGGATTATGCTGGAGTTCTTAAAATACAGTACTATAATCAAATTTGTTCTGAAGGAGTTCCTCAGAGTTCTTTAAGCATTGTGTAGAAGTTGTCCAAGTGTCCTGTGAGAGTTCTAAGAATCTGTAGCTGCACTGAAGGAGTTTAGAGACACCATAATCAAATACAGCATTAAATATTTGCAATCAACCTGCTGTGCACACAGTAGTTATAATATCTCTATTTATACATGTGAATCATTTATGCTCCATGCACCAGGTTTTATAACACTTCAAATTTATTCCAGTCAAGATCCTATATACCTGTCAAGATCATCGGTAGAAGTGTTGCTTCTGTGCCCTTTCCAAAAGAAAAAAAAAAAAAAAAAAACTTTATTTATAATCACAAATCATTAACAGGTCCTTATACTCTGGGACATTGTTAATCATGGCCGCTGTAAATAAATAAAGAAACGCAAAGTAGTAATTTTCCCTGTGAGAATGTTCGCTCCGTGTTCGGCTCGTCGCTATTTCCGGCCTTAACAACTGGATGTATCCGGTAATTATTCCTCTCCGATCACAAGCTGTTTTCATTCTCTCTCTTCTGCTCTTTCTATTTCCTCAACACAAAGAAAGATGAGTGCAAAAGTGAAGGATTCACACAGAGACACTACATTTAGTCTGGTCTGTGCACACATGCACACACACACACACACACACACACACACACACACACACACACACACACACACACACACACACACACACAGTGGAGTGGAGTGATGAAGCTCCTGTCATCACCCTGATGTGTTTTATTCCTTTTATACCACAATGATTTTATAATTAACCCGTTAAATTATTATGTATTTTATTTTTAGCCATTTATAGTTACGTTTACTGTTATAGCATGTTTATGCAACACATTGTTTCTGTTCTCACTCGGTTCACTCAAGCTTTTTGTTGTGACAGACAGACAGACAGACAGACAGACAGACAGACAGACAGACAGACAGACAGATAGATAGATAGATAGATAGATAGATAGATAGATAGATAGATAGATAGTGAAATGAAACAACGTTTTTCTCAAGCTTCATCACACCACATAGAGCTACACATCAGAATACAGAGCTTAAGACTAAACTAAGTGTTCTTTTAACATAAACATCGTTTAAACATAAATTGTGTGCAACTGATTGCAAACAGTGCAGACAGCACTGCGTGCTATCGCTACGACAGACAGACAGACAGACAGACAGACAGACAGACAGACAGACAGACAGACAGACAGACAGACAGACAGACAGACAGATAAAAAAGTGTCTTGAAGATGTTGGTATATTTATATTGACAGCGCTCACACTGGAGACTCATCCCATTACACATATGTTAGATACTCAGTCCCTAAGAAAAATCTTTAACATATCAGTCAATATACATTTCATTCATCCTTTTATGTGAAAAATTATTCTATACATGTCTCTGTCAATAAGCTGTTGCCATGGAAACAATAATGCATTCGTGTGAAGTACTCAAACATACAATTACCATGACATTTATGATGAGAATTCCAAACATAGTAGTCATATTTTATGGTATGGAAAAAAAATCTATACAAGATAGGAATCACAAAAAATGTATGAAAGAAAGAAAGAAAGAAAGAAAGAAAGAAAGAAAGAAAGAAAGAAAGAAAGAAAGAAAGAAAGAAAGAAAGAAAGAAAGAAAGAAAGTTAATGATACATAGCCAATGTCATTTATACCAGTTATACAATACAAACAAAGCTTAAACACAGAACAGGTGCACACAGTTAGATAACAAACCAATGGCAGAGCAACAAATGGAAGCACAATGTATACAAACATCGAATAAAAAAAAGAACTATTAAGTTAGAATCCATATAACTTCATCCATGTAAAACTGAACTACTGCCCCATCTCCTGTTCTAGCAAACTGACGCAACAGTCGGAATCCAGAATCCACATCACTGTGTTGTTTAAACCTGTAAACTCAGGCAGAGGGCAGATGGAGGTTTGTACTGCTGACTCTAATTCTCTACTTTATTCACCCTGAAGTGTGCATATAATATTAGTACTTTACGTACACAGCTATAATCTCCCTGTATTTGATGAACTTTATTAATTAAAAAATAAATTTCTCTTTTGGGCCTCGATAAAGTAGTGCAATAACAATAACCATAATCATAACCACAACAATTACCATAACAGCGATGTGTGCTGAGGGTTAAATGAGCATGTGGTTAATTCATAGAGAGAGAGAGAGAGAGAGAGAGAGAGAGAGAGAGAGAGAGAGAGAGAGAGAGAGAGAGAGAGAGAGAGAGATGCCTGGGGAAACTCTGATCTATCTGGGTATGATTTGTATTTAAAAGCTGAATATGAGAAAATAGAGGAGAATTTCTGCAGCTGTTCCCTGATACTTACATCTAGACGTCTTAAACTCCAGCCATATGTGGTTCGTCTGACAAACTGTTACCACAACATTGTCCCAATGCACAAAGCCAGCTTCATGAAGATATGCTTTACATGGTGTGGAAGGAGTGGATGATCTCCTGCTATAGAGCTCTGACCTCAAAACTACTGAACAACTTTGGGATAAATTGTGACTGCCCCTGGAGGAAATGTTTGGAGATGATAGTTGTCGTTCATTTCTGTCACACGAAGCTACTGCTAGAAATATTAAGGAACAGAGAAAAAAAAGAGATACAGTGGACGGAGGTTTGATTTCCAAGATATAGAAAAGCGGCAAAGTCTCTGATATGGAAAGGTCAGACACCATGGGAGTGAAGAAGAGGAAAGGGACTGACCCTGACATATGTCTTTGTTTGGTACATGCAACCTTCCTGAGGTTTATCAGGTTTCTTTAGAACTCGTCGACTATGAATTGAGGCTGAGTTGCTAGCACACGTTTAATAAGTGACACTCACTGTAAATTAGCCGCCAAAGTATCCGTGGAGAACGACTGTAGAAACAGATCAACTTCTTAACCTGAATGGGTTTATTAAGGGAATTCTGTAATGACCTGGCAACTCGAGAATGAGAAAGACAGGAAAAGAGCGACTACATTTCCGTTTATAATCTACTAATATCTGCTGTATTTCCATTTATTATTCACATGTTGATTGATTTTTTTATTATTATATATTTTTTTAAAGCAGCTTTCGCTGTATCTTCATATAAACCTTATCTTAATGTAACTGGCTTCGTGCACGGGGGTATAATCATGCTGGAAAAAGTTTGGGTCTCCTAGTTTCATTGACGGGTCAATGTCATGCTTCCACATCCGAAGATGTTCTGTACAACTGTGTGCCTCTAACTTGATGCTAAAAGGGGAAGAAGCACATATATATGGAAAGGTCAGGTGTCCAAATACTTTTGTCTGCATCATGTATATTTAAACATTTAAAAATAAAATGAAGTATAAAAAAGTAATAAAATAGAATATTGCTGCAGGTGAAATAAATTAAATTGAATTTACAGTACAAATAGATATAAATATTAAAGTAAATATCGAAATACAATATAGAGCATATACATACATGTAGCAGCATTTTCTTTTATTCCAGGGGATAGAGACAGAGTGACTAATGCTGAAAAAAAAAATATATACCTTTAAGACAAAACATCCATTAAGCATATGGGTGGCCAAGACATTTTTTTTTTCCAGTTCTCCATATCCCCAAAGGCGAGGTAAATGTGCGTCACCAAAGCAAATCTCGTGGGTGAGATCAGTCTCCTGACTCACCGCTTTACTTATTTTTCCCATAAGCTATCTGAAGGCGGTATCAATTATTTGGCTGGAGTTAATGCACACACGTGCTGAGAGGTTACACGGACACTCTGAGGACCAGAAGTAAAGGGTCAGGCTTGCCTGTTATTATATATGCCGTGTTGTTACTGTTAATATATAGCACATGGACAAAAAAATTAAATAACCTCCAATCTTCTTGGAAGATGTTCCACTAGATTTTGTGGAGATTTGTATGAGATTCATTCAACCAGGAGTGTTTTAGTAAAGTCAGGTACTGATGTAGGTGAGGTAAGGAGGCCTGGGGTGCAGGCAGTGTTCACATTCACCTCGAAAAGGGTTGAGGTTCAGAGCCCTCCAGCAGAAGATCGTCCACTCTGGACCGATGTAAAGCAGATCTTCATCGAGCTGGTTTTGTGCACGGGGCATTGTCATGCTGGAACAGTTTGGACCTCCCAGTTCAAGTGAAGGAGCATTAAAATGTTCTTTTACTTTAACTAGGAGGTCCAAACCTGATCCAAACTCTACCCCTAACCCCAACTAACACCAATTCCGATTCCTAACCGACAACCTCAACTTCTAACCTTAACCCCAAGTCCTGACCTCAACCCTAATTCCTCACCCTTAACCCTATCTCCTTTCTACCAACCCTTACCTCAACCTCAACCCTTACCCTAACTCCAACCCTGAACTGTAGCCCCCTAACCCTACCTCTAACTTCAACTACTAACCCCAATCTTTAACTCTAACCCCAACCCCGAATCCTGAACCCTACTCTAACCTAATCCCAATTCCTAACCCCAACCCTCAGACTAACCTCAACTGTAATCTTAAACCTAATCCCAATTCCCAACCCTCACACAAACCCAAACTCCAATCTCAGTCAAACCCAACCCCAAAACATAACACCAGTCCTCACTCAAACCCTAATACCAATTCCTAACCCCAACCCTAATCCAAAAGTGGTCATGTGATCTTGTCTATAAAGCTGATGGGACCCAAAGCCAAAGCTTCCCACACCGTAAGACAGTAAAGAACCCTATTAGCTGTATTTCATGACTAACACCAACGCTGATGTAGCACAAGGTCACACATTCACTTTCGAAATGAGACGAGATGTTTTGTAAAGAAAACGTGTTTTTCAGTTCTTCTGATTAGTGTCTGGAGCACTAAATACTAAAATTCTGTACTAATGCACTCAATTTTCAGTTGTAAATCCTCATTATGTGTCTAACTCATCTGAGAACGAGACTGAAAGGATCAGCTCCTCTTTGTCGGCATAATTGCATTTGTTAAAACGTGGAAAGACAGAAATCCGAGAAAATCCACGTCTTATGTTTAGAATCATCAGCCGGAGACTGACTGAAGCTTCCAGTTTTTTTTAACTCGTGTTGAAATTCAGAAGATGTCCGCTGTCAGCTCATTAATGATACAAGCAGCGGGGATATGACCAACCAAGTAACCAGGGCAAAAGCCTCACTGTGTAGGTAATGTGCAGTGTTTTATAAGAGATATGGGATGGACGCCGTATTTTAAGAATGAATCAGGCTCTTTTTCTTGGCTGAGCTTATCATCTAAAAAGAGACATCAAAGCGACATTTAAATATAAACTTAATGAGGAACAGGGTAAGAGAGAGAGAGAGAGAGAGAGAGAGAGAGAGAGAGAGAGAGAGAGAGAGAGAGAGAGAGAGAGAGATTTTCTTTGGTAACTAATATCGAGCATATCTGTTGGAATGTTGTCTTTTTTATTTATTTTTTTACTCCCCACTCTTAATTTTTTATTATTATTTTTTCTTTGAACTGCGAGGATCACATTTTCTTTCCCCTTAGTTTTAATTAACCTGATTAATTACTTAGATTTGAAAGTTAAATTTAAATTAAATTAAAAACCAGACCTTCTTTTCCTGTTGTGTGTGCAGGAAGTTACAGCTCTACCTCTGCCATGTTAATCTGGATTCTATGTGACTCTCAGGACATGGCTCGGTCTTCGCAGTGTTGCTATACGTCATATTCACACGGTGCTGAAAGAAAGCGCTCAAGAAACAGTTTTTCGAAGAGATCTACTAATAATGATATATAAATAATTTGGTTTTTAGTGATGCAAATATGTTTAAAACTATTAAGACCATAAACAGGTACTCCATTTCCCACAAGCCACTGTGCCAATATCCTGTCACATGACTTTCTACATCTGATTCTTATAGCCATTAAACATTCAAAGAACAGTTACATCATTACAATTATATTTTTAGGCCAATCCAGTCACCTCCCCTTTTTTTCAATGTCACATGTTGAAAAAAATCTAATCATGTCCTAAATCCCAGCATGGCACCTTCCTTCTATTCTACTTGTAGCAAACTACACTGGACATTTAAGTCAATCAATCAATTAATCAATCAATCAACAAACTAACTAATAAATATAGTATATATCATCCAAACACAAATTAGTTTATTGTTTTTCTCTCTTATACATATTCATCTCTACATTTCTGCCATTTTCTCCCCGAGGTTTTTGTCAAGAATTTATATTTTACATGAAAGCCTACCTCTGTGTGTGTGTGTGTGTGTGTGTGTGTGTGTGTGTGTGTGTGTGTGTGTGTGTGTGTGTGTGTGTGTGTGTGTGTGTGTGATAAGAGCTTTCTCACAATCTGTATGAACTGGATTTGGCCGCCTGCCCGGCTTTTCCTCCGTCACCACAATCACCTTTTTACGTTCTATCTGATAAGAGCGAAAAGCTCCATATAAACCCATCACAGCACAACTTTTACGGAGAACTATTCCTTTTTATAAAGTGTAACTGTAGAAAATCATAAAAAAAAAAAATCGCAGCAGATTATTTTATCGGAAGCAACTCTTAATATTTATTAAGTATCTTCAACAAAAATAAAGAATTCTAATAAAATTTAAATTCTTAAGTGTATGGAATAAAGGTCTACTCGAGAAAAAACAGGGACTGTTCAAGGTCTCTGGTGCGTATTGAGTCATTGGTATGGAAAAAATAAACACTAAAATAATTATAAAGATTTCTGTTTTGGAGGAAAAAAACTAGTTTTATGTTTAAATAAACGATGGAAATTTTCTTCAGGTCGTTGATGGTGTGCGCATCTGAGGATGTCTGCTGTAGAATGATGTGTTTTTTTCTATATTTATTCTCCAATAAGAATTTGACCTGCTTTGTGCTCCAAGGATCAAATATTTATACCTAAAAAAAAAGAAAACTAATGCTTTAATATTCTCGAAATTCTTTTTATAGGGTATAGTTAACTTTATTTGCGAATTGATTATTAACACAATTTGCAAACTGAATTTGAAAGTATTTTACGTAATTTATTTACTTCTAATAATTTTTTTCGTTTAAGTAAATCTTTACAGGTAGGAAACTACATTTCCCATATTAATAATAATAATAATAATAATAATAATAATAATAATAATGATAATAAAATGAATTATGTAATCTTTTAATTTATAATGGACACAAATTTCAACAACAGGCTGAACAAACAAATGAACGAGGAGGAAAAAAGATTTCAAATAATCGTATATATTATATAATATAATATTTAAAAAAAACGAACACTTCTGTGTTTCTATACTGTTATACTGTTGTAGCCATTTAAAATTTTACATTTTGCAAATTCGCACTCTGAAATAACAAAAACAAGTATAACATTTAATATCCCTAAATAAAAGATGCCTTTTTTTGCTGCAATAATTTAATTTGAATACAATTACTATAAAAAAAGAAAAAAATTGCATTACTTCAAAATGGTAAATTAAATTAAAAGTCTGTTGTTTTTAAACCTGCCAATAAAAGATTTCTAGCGAAGGAGGTAAAATGAGGATCTGCCAAATCTTTACTGCTCTATAAATGTGCTAATTAGGCTAAACCAGTGTTTTATGCACAGGAAATCGATACATTTTTTAAATAAGCTTTTAGATTTTATGACTGTCTGAGTGATTCATTAAACATGTGACCTGCTGCTACAATCTTCATCTTCACCACTTCACTGCTTCAACTGCAAGCACAAGAAAATTACAAAGAAATATCTGCATGTAACATTTTCCTGTGTGTGTGTGTGTGTGTGTGTGTGTGTGTGTGTGTGTACGTGTGTGTGTGTGTGTGTGTGTGTGTGTGTGTGTGTGTCTTTGTCACCTGGGTCAGAATCCTTATAAATGTCCATTAAAATGAGCTTCTCTCCCTCCATTCTGTCACCATTTCACCTTTTAGAGGCAGGAAGGAAGTGGTGTCCAAAGGCAGAACCCCGATAAAGGCTGTGTGTATGAGTGTGTGTATGAGTGTGTGTATGAGTGTGTACGAGTGTGAGCGTGCCATGAGCGTGGTGTTTGTTATTAAATGTACATGTCTTTAGACAGATTTATGTGGACTTCTCTGTGGAAGAGGATTTGTGTAGCACATGTAGGGCAGAGATCCAAAGGGAATTTAAATATAAATATCTCCTGACAAAACACCTTCTTTAAATAGGTCTATGGAGAATAAAGAAGACGTTCATCCCCGGAAATAGGAATTAATCTTTTTCAAAGAGAAATGGACTGTCACTGGCTAAACACCTGAGATGCAATACAGTTCAATTATTTGAAGACACGAAACAAAACTTAAAAGCCATGCCATTTTTCCGGGGACAAAAATATACCCAAAAAGATCATGCGTACAGGCCACGTCTTCTTCGCTGGAACTGTCAGGCATTTAAAATACACCTTAACTTGAAAAGAGACAGAGACCACCCCTCCTTCACTGGAACCTTTGTCCATGAATGGGAGTTTGAAGAAAGAAGATCTAAGTTTGTGCTCTTTGGTAGCTGTGTGACATGATTGAGTGTGCTGGTTTGACATGGACCAAACTGGTGGGCATTATCATTAATTGAGCTCTGTCCATAACATCCTAAATTTGGCCTGGTATGAGCTGGTATGAGCTGGTATCAAGTGTAATACACCAATATACACTGTGCAGCAACCACTTACAAAATACACTTACAAAATATCCCCATCCTGTCTCATGTCTCAGTTACATCAGGTCTAGGAGTTTACACCAGTTCCTGGTCTTTTTAGAAGCAAGTGACCCCACACATGGTGATGTATTTTGCTTTTATAAGTTGCTCTGCCTCAGACAAAATATCTGTTAGAGTTTTTGTGTGTTAAAATAAGAGGTGATGAGATACATGAAACATGGCAGAATAAATGTTCCTGGAATTGATGATCCAAAGTAGGCCATGGACCATGTATTCCCATTGGACATAACTGAAGAGCTGAACCTCCTTAACCCATAGCTCCAGGGCTGCAGTCGGCTCGTCACAGGCACTTGTGAACATCTGAAAGGCTCCTGCACAAAACTGAAATTGTACAAAACTCCTTTTGCAGCATGCAGATCTCTTGCGGAGGTTGAGGTCAGAGCATTCCGAGGTGATGAATATGCCTCTTCTGCTGAAAACCTGCTGCAAAAATCTGCTCGCTTTTTTCACTGACTTCAGGACACACTGTGACGCTTCCCAGCTTCCCCCCCTGCAGGCCATTTCTCGGCTGGTGAAGGAGAGGAGGGCAAGGAGGGCAAAAGGAGTGTGTTTATTTGCAACAGTGGGGTACAAACTTAATTTAAACAGGTATTAGGAAAAGGAGACATGACTAGGCAATTTCTGAGAGGATCACCCGAATCCTCTGTAAAGCTCTCAAGTGTTTGGTTTGGTAATGTACAATTTCGGAAGGAAATATGTGCGGGACGTGGACGTGGACAAAAAGCTCAGTGATGTTGAGGCATTGGACTTCTGATAGAAGGCCATGGGTTGCCAATTTTGATTGCCACTAAGCTGCATGAACTGCCGTATGTATTGTATTGGAATGCTAGTTGCTTTGGATAATTTCTCCTCCCAAATGTCATAAATTATAATGTAGAAACTTTACCAAATGCAAATCCAGGCTCACGGATGCCCTTGTTAGAGCTGTACACAGGATTTAGTCTTTAGCCCTCTTGTAATTTGTAAACATGTATTTACCAGTAACTGAACAAACTATACAGCTCAAGGACTTTCTATTGATTAGCAAAATGTGAGCAGTGAAAGAGCACATTGTCCTAGCAAGGGTCGCCATGATCGCTCCACACGATGCTCCAAGACCCCGCAGTCACAAGAGGCTAAACAGCCCCTGAATGGTGAGCTTTATAATAGAGTTCGATGAGAGGAAGAAAAAAAATCCACAGAATTAAATAATAGCAAAAGAGGTCATGGGTTTATTCCGAGTAATGAGTTTAAGAGCGCAAGGGGAGAACGGTTTCCTTGCACAGAAATCTTTTGTGGCAACTTTTCAACAGAAAATCGGGTGGTTTTAAAAAGGATAAAAAGCGCTGTCGATAACAAAATGCCACAGCCACGTCATGTTCCGACTGCAGGACTCAATATCTGACTTTATTTTCCTTCCGCTTTTATGTACTTATTACTTTTAATAGAAACTTGCAAGACTTGGACTCTGTAAGTTGGAACTTTTGGGATAAAAGGCTTTTATAAAAAAAATATAATTATAATGTGTTTCACTCACTTCTTTATTTTGAATATCTATATTTTTGTTTCAAAATAACAAACTACAATTCAAAACTTTTATTTTTTTTTATTTTCTTTAAATGTCAGTGGTGTGAAACCATTTGCATAACGTTTGTGCCATAGGTGTAAAGTGGAGACCTGCACGGGATGGAAAGTTCTGCCCCGCTTCCACCCGCTTCCGCAAAAATAGATGATTTTTTTTCCCGCTCCCGTTGTCAAAATGTAGGTTTTGTCTCGCCTGCAAAAGCCCACAGGTAAAAGGTATAAGTAGTTTTATTTTCATTGCACTGTCTGCTCCTTCCTGCTTTATTAGTTTTTTAGTTTTACTCGCTTCCCTTTTTAATATGAATGAAAAAGACACGGAAAATTATTTAGATTTATTTGACTTATTGTGTTAATGAGGAACACTTACATGAGCAAGGTATTTTTTAGAACATAGAATATCAACTGAAACGATATCTAATAAAAAAAAAAAAACAGGCCAAGTTTGTTTCTTTCTTTTCTTTTTTCTTTTAAGACCATTTTGCGGGAGTCTCGTATATTATTTACTTTTCACACAAGTATTTTACCACCTGCACCTGCATTCACCCATCAAATCTTGTCTAGCGTAAAGTATTTAAGTAAATGTTTCTTCGTTACTGAACTTAAGTCATTTGTTTTAGCTACTTTCTAGTTTTACTGAGTTTTAAAGATATAAGCAACTTTAACTCTCTACTCAACTACATTATGATTCAATAGATGTACTTTTTACTCCACTGTATTTTGATTGATGATCCCAATCACCAATCATATTTTGCACCACTGTTGAAGACGTCATTAACACTCCCTGACCCGCATCTGCTGCGTGTGCCAGGTTACGTATGAAACCATGGTTCCCCGAGAGAACGAGACACTGCGTCAACAATGCTTTTGGAACACTTCCGCGTTGCTCGTGCTGGACACAATCGGTTTACATTCTCCTGGTCTGGGGCCTAAAAGGGAGGAGGAAAGAATGCCTGGAGCATAACAGGTCATGGGACGACAGAGGGTACCTTGAGAACTTACCCAGGGTAGAGGAAGTCACTGGCCATGCCTGGAGTGAATTCTAGGGAAGAAGGGGCTACAGAGAGGGCCTGAAGGTCTTCTATTCTCTTGAGAGAAGAGATGGCGAAGAGTAACACAGTCTGTGTTAACTGTGAGGAACCTTAACAGCACCTTGGTCAATGCCTCTAAGAGAGGCTCAGACAGGGCCTCCATAACAATGGCCAAGTCCCACACAGGTACTCTAGATTGTACTGGGGGCCTCAGCCCCCGGGTACCGCAGAGAAAACTTGTCACCAAAGGGTTCTTACTGCCCCATGAGGGGGGCATGAAAGGCTGCAATGGCGAAAAAATAAACCTTCAGGGACCTTCAAACAGAAGCTAGCGCCACTTTCACTCCATGTGCTTTTTATAGCTTCCTGGTCGTAACATTACCCCACCAGTTTCCATTGGACTGATTGCATACGTGATTCAGAGCTTGGAAAACACGGAAGCTTTCCCAAAGCGCTGTCCTGAAAGGAACTCGAAACTTTTTATTTCATTTTATTTTTATTTCATTTTTAGTACAAAAAGAGCTTGAATACATTTAAAAAACTTTGAGAACCAGCTTTTGTTGAAGTTGACTGAAAAAATATTGTCTCTCTATATCTGATGTAGGTAAGGAGGTCTTGGGTGCAGTCAGCGTTCACATTTATCCTAAAGATGTTCAGTATGGATGAGATCAGAGCTCTATAGCAGGCCACTCAAGATCTTCCTCTCCAAAGCATGTCAACCAGATCTTAAAGGAGCTCTCTTTGTGCACAGGGGCATCGCCATGCTGGAACAGGTTTGGGTTTCCAAGATCAAGTAAATGCAAAATTTTATTATAGAGCATCTAAAGACGTCCCATACAATTAAGTCTCTCCAGATTCGTGGTAACAGTTTGGAAAAGAACCACATATAGCAGAAAAGGTCAGGTGACCCAATACTTTCGTATATATATATATATATATATATATATATATATATATATATATATATATATATATATATATATATACATATACATATATATATATATATATATATATATATATATATATATATATATATATATATATATATATATAATGTTCTGAGTTATTGCATGTGTAAATAATTATTATTTTTGCACTGAAATGATTGAACATAATCACCCAAGATATTAACATTATATAAATGTGGCATAAAAATGTATAACTATATCGTCTATATCTACACCATGACCTTGTTTAACACTCAAAAAGAGGAAAAAAAAGACCCCCTTACTCAAACCAACCCCTAACACCAGAATCTCATACACAACTTTAGTGAATATGATTTATTTTCCTGCATTGACTTGTTTCTGTAGATGTGATAAAACACTGGCTTGCTGAATCCTTTCATTGCACTGAAAAACACAGCTTTGCCTTAAAGCCTTGAAGTTGTATTCATTTTTGTAAAAAATTTTTAGTTTTGGATTGAAACATTATACACAGTTTAGACTCATCATCTCATCCTACATGAAGCTGTGAGGCGAATGAGCTGCTGTTCTCTGTCTCTCTCACACCGAGCTCTGTGGTTCATCTCGTATTTGTTTTTTGGGATGTTACAGAAATTGAAATCTTCACCCACACTCACATTGAAAGTCAGAGAGAGAAAGAGAGAGTGATCGTATTTCTTCTCTGTTTACTCGGTTCACTCTGTGTACACTGACCTAAAAGGTTTGTTTCTTTTCAGCTGTTGTCACATATTTTCCCTCCGCTCTCATCCTTCGATTTTTTTGATTTTTATTTGTGCGCCTCCCTTTGTAGATCCCCCGGGCAGGGACCCTGCATCTGCTCATTTTTACACTGATACATAAAAGATTTTTATATTTAAATTCACTTTATAGCCAAAGAAAAAAACCTGATTAACCCACAGCATGAAGTCAAACTTCCCAGGTGTGCCGCTGTGTTTGAGGTTTTATTACGGGATGCCAGATTGGTGCAATTTGCAATAAATATTTAAAGACATTTTTGGAGGGTAAATGACTTTAGAATGACCTTCAAGTTAAAAAAGTATTTTACCTTTCAAACATTTGAGTTTGCTCCCTTGTATTTGCATTCATTTTTGTTTTTATGTTCTTATTCTTTACTTAAAAAATAAAATGTGGGATCACCCAAACATTTTTTTTGTGATCCTGTGCACACGTTAGAGTTCTATGATCTTTGATTGATTTTAGTATCAACCGGTGGTTGGCTTGGACGCATCTACAGTGATGTAACCTGGGGTCATCAGGAGGTTCAGGTCTTTGAACATCAGACATCCATCGACCCAGCCGGGGGTGATCAGGTCCTGGCTTTTATCTGAGTAGTTTATATTCTACAGATTACACTGCTCATGCTTCAGCCTTGCCCACATGTCTAGTGCAAGCAGAACCATCCAGACCTCCTCAATCACTAAGGCTGTAGCAATCCACGCTGTCACCTTAAACCATATAAATCTAGAGAACCACAGACAGGAGAAGCAGATCTACAACTGGCCATCGAAGAAGTACAGCCACAACACAGACAATCAAAAATTCAATCTGAGCTCGAAAACATATAAAATAAACAGCACATTTATCTATTTTAACATGTACATTTGTAACAAATATATAAATTGTCTAAAACTGAATTTTTTTTATATACACTGAACAAAATTATAAATGCAACACGTTTGTTTTTGCCCCAATTTTTCATTAGCTGAACTCAAAGATCTGAGATTTTTTAGGACCAAAGCTGCACATGATCATGCTGTCTAATCAGAATCTTGATCTGCCACACCTGGAAGGTGGATGATTCTCTCGGCAAAGGAGACGTGCTCACTAACACAGATTTAGACAGATTGTGTACAATATTTGAGAGAAATAGGCCTTTTGTGTATATAGAAAATGTCTTAGATCTTTCAGTTCAACTCATGAAAAATGGAGGCAAAAACAGAAGTGTTGCGTTTATCATTTTGTTCAGTGTAAATAACATTTACAGTCAGACCCCGACCTATGACCACTCGACTTACGACATTTCAGAGATGGAGTATGTGCCCTGTTATGTAGATAATTTTCAGTGGTGAACGGTAATAAAGTAAATGTAATTCGTTAAGTAGTTTTTTCACGTATCTACTTTACTCATGTATTTCCATTTGGGGAGACTTTTACTTTATACATGAAAGAAAGCTCAGAAATTTCTTTTTTTTTTGGAGATTAAATGTAAATGTTAATAATTTATTTTGTATTTATTCATTTATTGATTACTCTCTTACTTTCTTTAATATAATTTAAGCCCAAGGTAGAACCCTGCAGGATTTTCACAAAAAAATCCAATAATGGATGACAGTGGATAGACAATAAACAGTGGGGAATTTAAAAAGTTGTTAGTCAAGATACTAAATATTTCACATAGTTGCCGTATTTCCAGCGTCCCATCGGGGGGGTCGGAACGTGTTTGTATCCAGCACTTCCTGTTCCGTGTTCATCTGTCTCTCGCCGAGACGTACAGATGGATGCAAGATATCAGACCGGGGGAAAAAAACGAGGTCAAAAACAAATTAATTGGGAAACATGGAGAGCCTGGCGTCACGGCAAAGCAAACAACCTCAATAAAACATCAATCCTCTGCTTTGTTTTTTAGCATGAGAGAATTACGTGAAAGGTTTGTCTTAAGCAAAACGTGCCCAATTTCCGCAAACGTTTTCCGCAGGATCTGTTGACAAACCAGAAACCGAAGATTGATACATGCAACTAATCACATCTGACGCTCCGAACTAAACATTTATTTTCATCTCTGTGTGAAATTAGTGTTGATTTAATGCAGTCTGTTGGCGAATCAGAGCCGCATTAATCTCCGTCAACTTGGGGGTTCTGTGATTCATACGATCGAATTTTTTGCACAAATCAGGACAATCCTTTGGCTGGGTTTTAGGGCTCGACTGGAATTCCGGGAGAATTACAGCAGTGGGAAATTCTATTGTATCAATTGAGGTTACTTAATAGCTCGTGTAACAATTCTGTGATTATAATACAATAAACTTTATACTCTTACGCTTTAATGTTAAACAATTTGCCCAACATTTACATGGAAAATTTACTTTGGAAAGTTTATTTTGTATTACAAATTTCAGCTTATTTCAATAATCATGTCAGGATGTGCATTTAAAAAGATAAGGCAAAGAGTGTTGTGGATTAAAAAAGTCTATACACCTCTGTTAAGAAAAACTAAAAAAGAATAAAGCCTTAATTTGTCACATACACTTTACAGCACAGTGAAATCTTTTCTTCACATATCCCAACTTGTTTGAAAACTGGGGTTAGAGCAGAGGGTCCACCATGATTACCATGATTATTTTTATTTTTATTTATTTCTTAATTTTTTCTTAATTTTTTATTTATTGCTTTTAATTACATTTTTATTTTTATTGTTTATTTTTTGCTTTACTGAAAAGCGCCTTGTGCTCCTTTTGGTGATTGTAATGCGCTTTATAAGTAAAGTTTGATTGATTGATTGATGATGCAGCGCCCCTAGAGCACAGAGGGTTAATTTGCTTGCTCAAGGGCCCAAGAGTGGCAGATTGGCAATAACAAGGCTTGAACCCATGACCTTCTGATCAGTACCCCAGCACCTTAACCACTGAGCAACCACTCCCCAAGAGCAACTTGCATTAATGCAAGCAGGTTCAGCACCAGTTTTCCTTCAAACAATCACCATGGTGATGATGTTTCTCTTCCCTTTCTTTACTACCTGCAGTCGTCATGGAGTCCACACTTTTTTTGTGCCTTGCATACATTTTGAGGGGAACAGCTATTGGAAATCAATGAAAGTGGGCTTTTTATTCATCTTATTTTTTTTATCATTCTTTCATCGCATATCCCAGTGATGTTAAGAAACTGGGGTCAGAGCCCAGGGTAATGCATGATAGAGCGCCCCCTGGAGCATGGGTTAATATTCATATATTTAGAAGGTTTCATTTCTACTTTCATGCAAAGTGTGTATACCTTCTCGTTCTCTTTCTTTCTTTGCTCACTGTGTGGGCTGGATTCCTATAGTGATTTGAGACACAGCCATGTCTCCCCTAACTAGAGAGAAACAGAAGCTGCTGCTGTCCTCATTTTGAATGGCAGTTTGTTTTCAGTGTTTGTCTCATTTTCCCAGTTCACCTCCATTGATTTTTCCCCGTGGGTCCAACAGCTGTCTCTCTCTCTCTCTCTCTCTCTCTCTCTCTCTCTCTCTCTCTCTCTCTCTCTCTCTCTCTCTCTCTCTCTCTCTCTTTTTTCTCTCTCTCTCTCTCTCTCACACACACACACACATATAGGTCGAGCACAGTATTTGTGCTCTATCATGAAGCCCAGTGGAGCCTTTTAGCGCTACACGCTCAGGTCAGATTTAGAAAAACCTGCTGCCTGAGTTCATGAGACAAACGAGGCAGAAAAAAAAGGAGATGAAGACGCTACAGACGAGCGGAGATCAGGATAAGTACTGAAACGTGTGCTTTTACCCTTTTTCCTTTTTCATCTTTATGCTCTAAATTTGCATCATCATATCCTGTGAATGCTGCATTCAATTCTTTATTTAAAAATAAATATATCATATGGGAAGGGGGAAAAAATCACAAACATAAAGACTTCGTAAAGTTCCTAGAAATAAATCTTGTGAAAAATAAATTGGGTGGAACATTAAACTTAAAACAATAGTTAGCATTTATTGTAAAAAAAATACTGTGAAAAAATAACATGCAAATATAATAAAATATAAATACATAAATCTTTTTTTTTTTTTAAATCATGCTAAATAATCACCTGTAAATACAAAATAAAATTTATAATGAACTTGAAAATGAATAAATCAGGAATTAACTGAAAATCAACAAATCATTGAAAATAAATGAATCACGTAAAATAGTCATGTTTATAAATATTTTTAATTAATTCGAATAAAAGGCAAATATTTTAATAATTATTCACTTCATTAAAAAAAATGTAAATGGATCATGTGAAAAAAAGTTAATGAATGTAAGGATAATCAAAGTATCAGATTTGTGAAATTAATTAAATAATAAACAAAAAAGAAAAAAAAAATCACACAAAATTAAAATGCATCACATCAGAAATATAAATGAATCGTTTACATTACAGAATTTGGCACACGCCATTTTCCAGAGCAACTTACATTTATCACATTCATACAACTAAACAGTTGAGGGTAGGGGCCTTGCTAAAGGGCCTATCAGTCACAGCCTATTGGTGGTGGGATTTGAACTTCTGACACACTGTAAAGAATGGCATGAAAATACCAAAACCCAGGACTGATAACTATGAAGTGTTTTTACGATGCGACGTTACCTCACTTCCTGTCTGATTTACACCACTAAAGATTCTGATTAACATGTGTGTATTTATACTGCATCTAACAGCTGTTCTCCAGACACTGTAAAAGCAGCCATTGGTCTTGAAACAGATCATTGTATCCCTGCTAAAGAAACAAGATTGATTCATGAAAGTTGATCCGATTAAATTATAATTATTAGCAAAGGCAGCCATTTTGTGTCAGTGTGTTAACATAGAGGCACCTTTAATGAGCTGTGACTGAAACTGAGAAATAGCAAAACAAAAAAAGAGAGGAAAGGAAAGGAAAGAATGAGGGTAATCAGGAGGTGATTACAGTGTTGTGACTTAATCAAACGCTGCCAAGGGACAATGCAATGTCATCATTAAATTTGCAGAGCAAGAGAGAGAAAAAGACAGAGAGAGAAAAAGAGAGAGAGAGAGAGAGAGAGAGAGAGAGAGAGATGGGGGGGGCAGTATGATAAACTGTTGTCACTGTAAAGAGATATAAATCAAATGTGTTTACTGTTAAAGTTTCATAATAAATGGTGGTTGACTGCATTGCTGTATATATATATATATATATATATATATATATATATATATATATATATATATATATATATATATATATTTAAGGTGGCATCAAAATGTTTCGAGACTCGCTCTATTTACAAGAAAGTACCTACCTACATTTACACACTATCACCTTTAAAATAGTCCCTTCGCACATCAATACAGGGTTCCTCACACTTCTGGAACGTGTCCTGGAAATCTTTTTTTTCGAAGCATGTTAAGCACCTTCTGCAATCGCGCTGGATCATAGTGCATCCTCAGTATTCTCCTACTGATATACCCCATGTCCCTCCTCTGCACATGTCCAAACCATTTCAATCTCACCTCCCTCACCATGTCTCCAAAACGTCCTACACGCACCGTCCCTCTGATAAACTCATTTCTAATCCTGTCCATCGTCATCACTCACAACGAAAACCTTAACATCTTCAACTCTGCTCCCTCCAGCTCCACCTCCTGTCTTTTACTCAATGCCACTGTCTCTAAACCAGACAACATCTCAGGTCTCACTACAGTCCTATAAACTTTCCCTTTTACTCTCACAGATACTCTTCTATCACAAATCACTCCTGCTGTCACTCTTCTCCACCCACTCCACCCTGCCTGCACTCTTTTCTTCACTTCTCTAACACACTCTCCATTACTTTACACTGTTGACCCCAGGTACCTGAACTCCTCCACCTTCTCCATCCCTTCTCCCTGCAACCACACCACTCCCCTCCCTCTCATTTACACATGTACTCTGCCTTACTTCTAGTGACTTTCATTCCCCTTCTCTCCAGCACGTATCTCTCCACCTCTCCAGGCTCTTCTCCACCTGCTCCCTACTCTCACCACAAATCACAATATCATCCACAAACATCACAGTCCATGGAGACTCCTGTCTCAACTATCACAACTGCAAACAGGAAAGGGCTCAGAGCTGATCCTTGATACAGTCCAACCTCCATCTCAAACCAGTCTGTCGTTCCTACTGCACCCCCTTACTGCTGTCACACTGTCCTCATACATGTCCGGCACCACCCTCACATACTTCTCTGACTCCATGTGGGCTTTCATTGGTTTTGCACCAAGGAGCGAGCAATAAGCTGTGATGGACTATGAGCCCTGACTCCTTTCTTTCAGAGCTAACTTTAACATTTTCAGCATATTTGTGTTACCTCAGTTAGCCTTCAATCCTCCTGCACCTTAATAAGCCTTGACCCTGTTCCTGGTTCCCGATTTATAATTATACCTCCACATACCTAAACAACCCTCAAGACCTGCTGTTTTGGTTTTGGAGATCCTGACCTTCACTCAAATGCTTTTGCCCTGAGTCCTTCATAACCATACACTTGCCCACTTTTCTTGCTTCCAACACATCAACTTCAAGAAGTTCATTTGCTGCCTAATATTTCCACTGTAATGAGATAATCAATATTATTTACTTCACCTGTCCATGGTTTTACTGTTCTGGCTGATCAGTCATGCAGAAAATGCAGGATGTTACAGTTTTACTGCTGCTCGGACCCTGCAAATCATAATTACTGCCTCGAAATCCAAATGACACATTTGGGAGGAGGGGCTGATGTATTAAAAACACTCTCAAAACCTTGGCACTGCTTTAGCCCTGATTAATTCTTCTTCCCTCAACTGACCTAAAATATACTGTAGCTGTGATTCTGCTGGAACTTTCTAGGCATGCGAAAGGAAGAGAAAGCGAGAGAAATCAAGTCTATCAACTGTATTAACAGAGTAACTCTTTATAGCTTCTGGATGAAGCCTCGTATTCATCCACTCGTCTTCTACCAAGCCAAATGTTTTATACAGAAAGTCAAATATAATCAGTAGCTGTGGGCTTCCCCTACGTTTCTAACCCAATGGTAAAATAAGAAGAAATGAAAACATCTGGAGACGGACAGCTTTTATCTTACAGAATTTCACTCCGTCTTGGTGGAAACATCTGGTCTTTCCCCCACATTAAACAGTTTGATATGATTGTCATTCAAGTGTCAATCAACATGGAATACTCCATTTATCTTTTTTTCCTGACATGTTTCGAGAAATCCGATTCGGTCAGTTGCTGAATAAATTCAATGTTTAATTTTTTTCTGGTCTAATTATCCCCAAAAAATCCCAAAACGTATGAACACAAGGACACAAACTGCAAACCGCGACTCGATGTAGCATCTCATTTTCATTTTGGAAACGTTGAATGTTTAGGAAAGAGATAAAAAGCACTCGACAACACACAAATCATGTTTATATTGAAATAGTCTTGATGTGAAATTTGTTACTTGTTGTTGTGTTTGCTTTTATTCCTGTGAGAAGATCGAGCTTTGGGTTTGACGTTCGCTAATGCAGTCTGTACAATCGCGTATAATTGAGCTGCAGGAAAATCACGATCGGGTTTCACTGTTTAATAAAAACAAAGAGAAATCTGGTGTAGAATTAGAGATGTTTCAACAACAAAAAAATAATTTTATGATAAAAACTGTGCAGGAAAATGTCCCAAAAGAAAGTAAGCTAGTCTACTTAGTGTTAAGTGTGATGCAGTGTAGTGTTGGGTTTTGGAAGCTGATGGGTTTGATAAGGAGGTGAAAGAACTGGACTGAATATAAAGTGATGCTCTGTGTTGGTAAAATCAAACCGGGGCTAAATCCCACCACACCACTATCAGATAACAGTTTCATGGCATTGTGGGTAATATAGGAAAGAGTTAAATTTCAGCTTTTAAACCACTAGACCTCTGTGTTCCATGTTGCAAAATGATTA
This sequence comes from Silurus aristotelis, assembly GCF_946808225.1. Lineage (NCBI taxonomy): Eukaryota > Metazoa > Chordata > Actinopteri > Siluriformes > Siluridae > Silurus > Silurus aristotelis. Next base: position 21,900,376 of record NC_139591.1, read on the forward strand.
CACATTTGTGGTTAATTAGCACTTACATTTAGTCTCATCATACACCACTTACATTTGAATGTTTATTTATGATCGTTGCTGATCGTGGTTCTAGCTCAGGTTCTGGTTGTTGTTGTTGTCCCATCGTCTGGTATTTAGTGTATATTTTGGGTTTTGTTGTCACTGTAGATTATAAAATTTGTAACTTTTGTTTATTTTTATAGATTTTTACAAGATAAAAGAGCAAAATAAAGACGAAGATGAAGATCCAGCTCAAAGGTCAGCGTTTCAACAACATTTTGCAGATCCAGAGTGACACTTCAAACTATTTATATATATATATATATATATATATATATATATATATATATATATATATTATATTATCCACTTTTTTTAATTTCCATGCTAATACTAATGCTATACTCTTTAAGAATCCTAGAACATAACTTTGTAATTAACTTTAACATGAAACCATAAAATCCATATAGATGTTCAGTTATTATTTAATGACCTCATATTTTAATGAGTTTCACCATTTAAATGAAACATAATTAATGAGTCACCTTGAATGCCCTTTTACCTACTTCTCTTTTCCATAAAAAAGTTCAAGACTACAGGGAATCAAATCCCAAATGATGTCTTCATTTAAACTGAGAAATTGTTAATGAGACCTGTTTTCAGGACGTGTGCGCTCAGACGATGACACTAATGAACGGAGATGCATGCGCACGTGTGTGTCGTGACAATATTAGGTCCTGCTGCTTTGGAAAAAAAATAAATAAATAAATAAAATAATAATAATTCTATAAAAATAAACATAATTAAATATTTATATATATTTACATATATTTACATATAAACATATTTTTTTTTTATTAGCGTAGTTTATTATATTAACATTTGTGATCAACAGTTGAACAGTTTACGTTTTTCAAATAAAGTCCTTGCTTTAAATAAAATAAATGCAATACACTGATTAACTTGTTTAATTAATTACAATTGGCACAAATTAAATGGATTAAATTTTTTTTTTTTAAAGTTTACATTTGTTAGACATTACCCTATTTGGGTAATACAAATGTGTATGTGAGAGTGTGTGTGTGTGTGTGTGTGTGTGTGTGTGTGTGTGTGTGTGTGTGTGTGTGTGTGTGTGTTTTACATTTTACATTTCATTTTCTAAGGTTTTGTTCTACATAGCAGTTCTACTTATTTCAGCAGACTGTCTTAATTGCTTCTCTCCTTCATTCATTCACTCCCTCAATATGAGAAATTGTCATGATTTTAAGAGAAATTCTTGGGGCTGGGAATTCATATTGTTAGCATTAGCTGCTAACCTGGAAGTGGCTTGTGGCTAACACTAGCGCTATGGATCCTTTAGCGTGTGCATGTATGTGCAAAACAAATAGTACTTCTGGTTTGGAGTGAGTAGCCATGGTGACACTGCGCTAACTTTAATTTCTGCAAATAACAACATACAGCCATTATTATCTAAATAACTGGCAACAAAAGTGAGTACACCCTAAGTGAACTCTTACACTCTTACACCCTAAGATGTCAAAACTGTGTCTAAAATGTCAATTTTTGTGTGAGCACCACTGTTATTTTTATACTGAAATGGCTGCGGAAATGTACTCACTTTTGTGAGATAATGTGTATATATACAGTATATATATATATATATATATATATATATATATATATATATATATAATAAGTAAGCATGTGCATTTGCAGTTAAAGCAAATAAAGTTAAAAATAAATATAAAACAGTAAATAAATCTATTTGTAAATGAATAAATAAATAAACCAAGCATATACGGCCCTCTAGCTCCGTCTCCAAGTCGAAACCATGGACTTTTCTTTTTTGATGCTCCTATCAAAGGGATGTCTTTCATCTTTTACTCCTTCTCTTTATTCACCATCTTCTCACTTTCCATCTAAATTCTAACCACCCCTTCACTGTGACTGGGATGCCTGTGACATTTCCTTTTAGACAAAATGATAGAGAAGCATGGACGCTTTTTATACAGATGGGGAAAGACCCAAAGATGCCTATCAGCCCGGATCAAGGTGGCTGTTCCGCCCGAGTGCTAATGGGCTTTCATTGACCCCCGTCATCCACTCTGCTTCTTCTAGACCTCCAAAATGTATTTGATGTAAAACAGTCATGGTGTTTGACCAGGACGCCAAACTCGGAGTTAAAAAAATACAGTTTGAACTGAAAAGTCAATGTAAACCTTATTCAACTAGCAGCAAAAGTTTGTGGACGTCTCACCGTAAGATTCTATGTATTGTTCTAACATCCTATTTAACATTTAGTGTCCATTTGCTGCCATAATAACCTCTGCTCTACTGTGAAGATGTTCCACTAGAATTTGGAGTGTGGAGATGTAGTGGAGGTCCATTCAGCCACAGGGGTGTTAGTAAAGCCAGGTTCCGATGTAGGTGAGCAGGACTGGGGTGCAGACAATGTGAACAATTCATTCCAACAGTGTACAATAGAGTTGACGTCAGAGCTCTATAGCAGGAAATCTCCCAGGTCAAATGAGAGCTGGAAAATTTTATGTACATCAGTACAGTGAAATTTTATAGCTGGTGCCAGAGCACAGTTATAATAAATAATACAATAAGGGCCTTTCTCCAGGGGCCAAGAGTGGCAGCTTTGTGATACTGGTGCTTAAACCCCTGACCTTCTGATCAATAACCACTTAGCTACCACTTCCCCTACACAAAGACATCCTATACAATTGTGTGCTTCCGGATTGTTTGGAAACAGTTTGAGAAAGAACTTTATTTGGTTACAAAGTTCTGGTGGAAAAGCCTGGCCATATAGTGTAGCATGTAACTCACTCCATTCTAAGCCCTGAGTGCAGAGCTGTCGAATTATCAGTGATGGACTTTAAGGAAGTAAATGTAATTTGTTACTGTACTTAAGTAGCTTTTTGGAAGTTGCTTTACTGAAGTTTTTCCATTCGGGGAAACTTTAACTTTAACTTCATTGCGTCACCAATCAGGGTCGAGCGCACGCTCTGTTTTAAACTCGTTCTGATCGGCGCTTGGTGTATCTACTGATCACCAAACTTCAGTTCAGCATCAGTTCATCATCAAGCAGAACGTTTAGAGAGGAATAAATGATGAAGAAACTCCACACTCAAACTCGCTACAACACACGTGACCTCATTTACACCATTTTTTAAAAAAGTTTAATTTCGACTCATTAATATCTTTCTATTAATAGATCAGTGTGCTGAGAGTCACATTTAAGACTTTCCACATAAACTGAGTTGATTATAAAAAAATTATTACAAAAACAATAGGAAAATTATAGCATAATAAATCATAGTACTTTGGATTAAGTACGTTTAAAGGCAAAACCCTTTTTCTTTTACTCACGTGAAAGTTTGAAGGGACACTTTCACTGTTACTGGAGTCATATTTATGATATGATACTGGACTGTATCTCTACTTTAATTCCAGTAACATACATGGTTTTTGTTCTTCGTCCACCACTGCTAATTAATGTTCACACTTGTACTTTGAATTTTAAGCTTAATTACAGACTAAACTGTCAATTTTGGTTCTGATTATTGGGATTTTTGAACACGCTTGCATCACGATTTCTTCGGATGTTGTTTTCTCGTGATCTTGACGTAAGTTGTCAATCACTGACAGACAGAGCAGTGAGTTCGAGTGAGTCTCTGATCAAAGTAAAAGCGAATGCGATTATCCCTGAAGATGCGATAAAGCTGTGGATAGAACATGCTATCAAGCCAAATACACAGAAAACCGTTAACTGATAAAGTAAAAAAAAACAATGTTGATGTCAAGATCACAAGGGAATTAAAACGGCTTTTGTTAACGCGAGTAAATGAATTCGTGATTATTATAAAACAAGTCGTTACGTCTAAATCACGAAAAAAATTAAGTCGCGATCAGGGAATAAAATTATATTGCATGGCCTCTAAGGGCCTCCGTAGACTACAAGCTTTTAGTGAACAGAATGCTTTCGACACGTGACATGATCATGACCTTAAAAAAAAAAACCTGCATACTGAAGCTTTAAAGAAGCTTACAGACCAACCGCAGTGCGCAGTAAACGCTCCAGGCCTTGTGGCTTGACGGAACTTTGATCCATCCGACTCGTTTGAATCCTCGCTCGAGTTATCAGAGATTGCAAACGGATTTTTGAACATCAATCATTCCAACTCTCCGAATACACGCTTTGATAATAATCCAGGATCCTGTCTCTTTAACCGTGTTTGTGAACACTTCAGTGAGTCTCCGAAGCTCTGAGGCGTCAAGCGACAGGCTCGGCTCAATGAGAGGTGACAGCAGCTGCCTTGATTACATCATTTCCTGTCCTTAATCACACTCTGAATTAGAAGTGCCAAACCTGATCCGTGTCAGCCTGGGCGAGTTCTGGTTCGCTCCGATTGCTCAATCAGGCCTGGGATTCGCATCTCTTAATGCACTACTGGGGGATTGATTTCACTTCTGTTCAAACCACTTAGACCTGCCATGCTCGCTTTCAAACTCATGCTTCCAAAACCGCTCGGAATCAGGTGGTCTAAAGATGGAGATGTGTTTCTAGAATATTCCCTTGTCACCAGGTGTCATACACAGTCACAAAAACAAGTACAATGATAGCAGAAGTTTTATTATTAAACTGCATTTAATATATTACACTGAAATCAGGTTTTACCAGGGGACAAGTTTGGGTTGGTAGTTGTTAAGATGTAGCCTTCTGATCAGACGGTTGTGAGTTCAGGTTTTAGCTGCTAGTTGTGTCAATGTTTTGAATTGTGAGTCTCAGGAAAAAAGTGTCTGCCAAATACCATCAATAGAAATGATTCCATCGTATTTAAGTGAATAACTTTTGCACATTGATTTGCGTATCAGTGGAGACGCCAAACATCGCTAGTTACATGAATAAATTAATGAAGGAAATTAAAGATTCTGTTTGAGGCCTCCGGGGCTGCATTCTCAACATTAGATTCTTCCAGGAAGCCAAAGAAAAAAATAAAAGAAAATTAAATGTGGCATTTTGTTTTAGAATCCAGTGTATTTTTAGCTCTACCTTTCATAATATATACAAAGTGAAATTAAATTTTCCTCCAACACCAGGGGGCTAGACACTATCTATCTATCTATCTATCTATCTATCTATCTATCTATCTATCTATCTATCTATCTATCTATCTATCTATCTATCTATCTATCTATCTATCTATCTATCTATCTATCTATCTATCTATCTATCTCTTTTTATTGTTTATGCTGTGAATCATCCTCCCACACACTTTAAACACACAGAAAACTTTCGCAAGAATATGGCGAGATGAATTGTGTGTAAATTGGTAGAAATACAGAATCACGTTTATAGTGAGTACATGTACTGTACAGTATACAGTTCTGTAGTAGCGTAGCCTACGCGTAGTTTCACTGATTGTTTATTGGCTTGAGTTTCCCATGACATCAGAAAAGGGGCTGAGTTAAAGTTCATGCATTCTTTATTTTTATTGGCTAAATCTGGTGAGATATGTCTTGAACTCCGCCCCCTTTTTGATGTCAGAGGACACTAGAACCAATAAACAAGCAGAAAGCTACGGATTCTTGTAACGCTACTAATTTCTTCTGATGAACTGAAATCGAAACCGATAAATCGAGGAACGACTGTATGAAGATATATCACTTTTAACCATACAGATTTTTAACAGTTATAGAGTTCAATAGAGTTTGAATATTATATTCATTATTATATAAACTCCCAGATTAAATTAGGATGAAACCTAAACACGAACAAGCTTCTAAAGGAAACCCGTCCTCATCTGGGTGGTGGCAAACATCCATTTACTTCACAGCAGCTCCATCATTGCAACAAATCATTGTCTTGGTGGAACAGGTCTATTTTGCAGTCATAATAACCTCATAACCTCCACACTTCTGGGAAGATGTTTCACTAGTTATTTTATGTGAGCTTGGGGAGATTTTGCTCATGCATCAGTGCATTGAACTTATGCTGGTGAGGTGAGAAGGCCTGGGGTATCATCAGCATTCCAATCATCCCAAAGGTGTTTGACTTCCACTCCAACCCATGTAAAGCATGGAGCTGACTTTGCTACCAGGGGTCACCAGAGGTTTGGGTCTTCTAGTTTGAGTGAAGGGAAATGTTCCGCCCCCTCATCCAAAGACGCCCTAGACAAGTGTGTGTCTCCAACTTTGAAGGAACAGCTTGGGACAAATCTCATGTGTCTGGTCTCTTTGTCTATGTAGGGTCTTTTTTAAATACAGAAACTTTTTATATACACACACTCCAAACTACAATAAGACCAGCTGTAGAGAACCCCCATGGTGGACGTTTTCCACAAGATTGCCACCTTCCTTTCCATTTCCATCCCGTTCCCAAATAGCCGCAGTGTAATTTGTGTCAGACGGTATTCATTAACTGCAAGTGTCCTCTGCTTCCTTCCGAAGGGAAATGAAGAAAACATTGGTTCATGGTGTTTTGGGGCATTCTACATATTCCATATTCCACAAGGTTATAAAACACACACCGATTCCATCTATTTCTGTCTCTTGACTAATGAACCGGGTTACTTCAGACCTCTTTGATCTATAGCTCCTACCTGAAGATATATTTCAAGATGAGCTGCTTTATTCCTTTGTGTATTCACCCTATGCTTTCATTTGCTGGAGCAAAGTGATGACTTTGTACTTAAAATTGGTCTGTCTTTTCTTTTTTTCTTTTCCTCTATGGGTTAGAGAATGGAAGAAAAAAAAAACACTAATTTCATAAAGTGCATTTGCAGAATAGCAAAACAAAAGAACGGGGAGAAATTTGGTGGGGGGGGTAAAAAAACGTCTGAAATCCTTGATGTCTTTTTCATTATGCAAAATTGGACTGACTGCCAGGACAGAAAGCTCCCATAAGAGGCAGAGAAATTCAAGTAAAGGGAATCTGTGAGTGGTTTCTGGGAGGATCTCAGCCAGGCGCTGAGACAAGGCGCTCGTCTCTGGAGGCCGATATTGAAATGGCGTGAAATACCTGGAATAATGGAGAGAGCGAGAGCTCCTGATTCAGCAGAACGCAGAAGCGGCATCTGTAGCTGCCATCGGAGCTGAGAGTGTGCACCAAGTGCCCGCTGTACTGGAGAAAAATGACCTGCCTACACACTTCATACACACTCCATATGCACTCCACACACACTCCATTTACACTCAACCTACTCTTTACCTACACTTCGGCTTCAATCCCTCCACCTAACCTCGGGGCAATTAATAGTGTCATTTACATGAGACGTACATTTTTACAAGATATACATTTTATTGTGTCAAATTACTCATGAAATATTTCAAATAAGTCTGAATAGAATTCACCGAAAATACTGTGAACTTTTTCCTACAATACCATTTATTACTAAACTATAACTAAAGTAATTACATTTTTCTTACATATTAATTAAAGAAAAATAAACTCTGTATAGAAATGTTACAATTAATGAATTTATGCAATAATATTTATATCAGATAATCCACAAATGCTAAGATTATTATTATTATTATTACTATTATTATTATTATTATTATTATTATTATCAATAATAATAATTATAATACTAATAATTCTATAATAATTCTGTTAATCCTTCTTTTTTTAGTAGTATTAATGAAATCAAATCAGATCTCAACAGATATAATAATTAGTTGTGACCAATAACTAACAAAATCCACAACATTCTTTAAATCAAGTATTAAATATAAAAAGCGCTGTAGTATAAGAGATACATTCCAGAAAATATTGTTTTTAGTAAAGAATAAATCTTCGAGTTGTAACATTAAATCCACTTTATTACACAGTTTTTTTTCCCGCAGCTTATTTTCGCATAAAGGTTTTAAATAAGTAACCCGGTTCTCTTTCTGACTGCCGCTCGAGTAAAAAAGCCGTGAGCGTCTTCAGTTTGCTGTTTTTCGGTTGCTTGAACATGATGCACTTTGTTTTCACTCCCTCTTTTAGCAGAAGCTTGATTAATAATTCATGTGAAAGCCGGAGAGTTGAATCCAGTACTGGCACGACTGCACAGCCTGGTGTTAGTCTTCCAGCTTTTCATTCCAAGGGCCTCATGCTTTTCCTGTAAAAGAGTTAAAAATATTTTCACACCGTCCTGAGCTGAGCGTAAAAATAGAGCACCTGCACTTCCTGCCACTACACCGAGTATATGAGAGCGAATATCTCGCATCTCTCCGAGACTCTGATGGCACTACTGCATGTGGTGGAGGACAATATGGGAAAGAAGAACATTGGGACATGTCAAGTTGTAGTGCTCGAAAAACAGACCAACGCATATAGCAATGTACAATTTGGGAAAATCGTGATTCTGCTTGCAATTAAACGGAATTTATCAGCAATTTAAAAAAAATTTTCTATGAATTTTTGTGTACTTTATTTAATGTTATGGAAGTGCTCTTCTTAGATCTGCCCGCTTCGTCCCCGCCTGCCTCTGGATGGTGTTCTCTTTGATTGGAGGTCACTCTGTGCAGCTGGGGATGGTTTCACATTTACAGCCTGGAGATCCATGAAATTACGGAGTAACACAGGAGCTTCGAGGATGAATTTGGACTGTAGTTAATGTCAACACTCTGCTACACTGACTCAAGATTACAGTTTGCTTCTAATCACCATCACTGCACCACGCAACATCGTTTATCTGTAATAAATGGATGTTCGGTGCAACCCAGATGAGGATGAATTTCCCTTTTGAGTCTGGTTCCTCCTAAGGTTTCTTCCTCATGTCATTTCAGGGAGTTGTTTCCCACCACTGTCATTAGGGAAAAATATTAATGAACATCTTATTCATTCTTCATCAGCGTATTATTTTTGTTAAACTGCTTTGAGATGATGTAAAATCCATTGTTAAAAGCGCAATGCAAATAAAAATGAATCGGGATGGATTGTGAAACAGGCTTGTGTTACAGCAGCAGTAAACCCCTGTTCCCTCATTACCGCACTTGTTCTCTTTCTCTCAGAGTTTATGACAAAATTTAATGTGTGGGAAAGTTACCTCAGACTGGCACAAAGCGCTGGCACTACAGTGATACAGTTATCAGTCAGACCCCCATATTACTCTAATCACAGCAGTTTAGGAACGCAGTGCGACATACTTCCACATCCATATCTCTGTTTCCTGTGCCACATGTATTTACTGTTATATTTATGACATGTGGCAAATGCTTTTATCCAGAGTGACTTTTTTTTTTTTTTCTTTTGAGAGGTTAAAGGCCCTTCCAATCTGAAGTTCAACATCCAGCATCTGTTGCCCCGTCTTTGTTTTTTTTGTTATGTAATAAACAAATAAAGCACACAATAGTGTAAGAACGTTTTAATGAAAATTGAACAAGCAAACAAATTCAATATGGCAGGACAAGTGCGAAGATCGGCCAATAAGCGAAAGACATGGACTCGGCAAAATGAGAGCAAGAAATGAAGATCAGTCTTCTAAATATCTGGTGGACAAAAAGTGGAAAGAAATGAATTAACAATTTCCAAAAAACCAAATGAACAAATCCGAAACATAACAACAACATTTCAGACAAAACAAAAAAATGTTTTGTCTGGTTATTAGGAGTTTTAGGAATAATAGGAGTATTACTAGGTTATTTTTTATACCAAGACATGGACACTTAAATGACAATCACACTGTTTTGACCGTTTAATCTGTACTACTGTCATAACAATCCCTTTCTGTTAAATACACACATATACAGTATATATATATATATACAGTGAGGAAAATAAGTATTTGAACACCCTGCTATTCTGCAAGTTCTCCCACTTAGAAATCATGGAGGAATCTGAAATTGTCATCGTAGGTGCATGTCCACTGTGAGAGACATAATCTAAAAAAAAAATCCAGAAATCACAATGTATGATTTTTTAACTATTTATTTGTATGATACAGCTGCAAATAAGTATTTGAACACCTGAGAAAGTCAATGTTAATATTTGGTACAGTAGCCTTTGTTTGCAATTACAGAGGTCAAACGTTTTCTGTAGTTTTTCACCAGGTTTGCACAAACTGCAGGAGGGATTTTGGCCCACTCCTCCACACAGATTTTCTCTTGATCAGTCAGGTTTCTGGCCTGTCGCTGAGAAACATGGAGTTTGAGCTCCCTCCAAAGATTCTCTATTGGGTTTAGGTCTGGAGACTGGCTAGGCCATGCCAGAACCTTGATATGCTTCTTACAGAGCCACTCCTTGGTTATCCTGGCTGTGTGCTTCGGGTCATTGTCATGTTGGAAGACCCAGCCTCGACCCATCTTCAATGCTCTAACTGAGGGAAGGAGGTTGTTCCCCAAAATCTCGCAATACATGGCCCTGGTCATACTCTCCTTAATACAGTGCAGTCGCGCTGTCCCATGTGCAGAAAAACACCCCCAAAGCATGATGCTACCACCCCCATGCTTCACAGTAGGGATGGTGTTCTTGGGATGGTAGTCATCATTCTTCTTCCTCCAAACACGTTTAGTGGAATTTTTACCCAAAAGTTCTACTTTGGTCTCATCTGACCACATGATTTTCTCCCATGACTCCTCTGGATCATCCAAATGGTCATTGGCAAACTTAAGACGTGCCTGGACATGTGCTGGTTTAAGCAGGGGAACCTTCCGTGCCATGCATGAGTTCAAACCATGACATCTTAGTGTATTACCAACAGTAACCTTGGAAACGGTGGTCCCAGCTCTTTTCAGGTCATTGACCAGCTCCTCCCGTGTAGTTTTGGGCTGATTTCTCACCTTCCTTAGGATCATTGAGACCCCACGAGGTGAGATCTTGCATGGAGCCCCAGTCCGAGGGAGATTGACAGTCATGTTTAGCTTCTTCCATTTTCTAATGATTGCTCCAACAGTGGACCTTTTTTCACCAAGCTGCTTGGCAATTTCCCCGTAGCCCTTTCCAGCCTTGTGGAGGTGTACAATTTTGTCTCTAGTGTCTTTGGACAGCTCTTTGATCTTGGCCATGTTAGTAGTTGGATTCTTACTGATTGTATGGGGTGGACAGGTGTCTTTATGCAGCTAACAACCTCAAACAGGTGCATCTAATTTAGGATAATAAATGTAGTGGAGGTAGACATTTTAAAGGCAGACTAACAGGTCTTTGAGGGTCAGAATTCTAGCTGATAGACAGGTGTTCAAATACTTATTTGCAGCTGTATCATACAAATAAATAGTTTAAAAATCATATATTGGAATTACTGGATTTTTTTTTTTAGATTATGTCTCTCACAGTGGACATGCACCTGCGATTACAATTTCAGACCCCTCCATGATTTCTAAGTGGGAGAACTTGCAAAATAGAAGGGTGTTCAAATACTTATTTTCCTCACTGTATATATATAATATTATTCTTATCCTTTTTTCATACCTTATAATTAGTCTATGCTTTTAATATTCTTTTATACTTATTTTACAAATGTTTATGTTGTACTACTAGTTTTTCACAATTTTTTTATGTGTTGGCCAGTTGTGAAAAAGCATTTCACTGCATGTGGAACTCTGTATAAATGTGTATGTGACAAATATAAATTGAATTTGAAAGTAGGTTTGCGAATGGAATACTTACCTCTCATTACTTACCTCTCATTACTTACCTCTCATTACTTACCTCTCATTACTTACCTCTCATTGGACGTAACATCTGTCATTCAAGCTATACAGGAAGTACAAAAGCCTGGAGAAAAGTCATTTTTTTGCTCCTCTGCCATCATGCTGCATGCTGGCACACATTCCGTACTGCAGTTGGCACGAGGAGGAGGGAAATCTGACACTGTCGGAGCCGCTGTTCTAGAAAACGAATCAACACCTTCTGACATTTGCGATTTCCCAGCGGAATCTGGAATCTTCCCGAGCTGCTTTATTACAGCTTAAGTATCATATTGTTGTTGAGCCCTGGGAGGCTTGAGGGATTGAGTAGGGATCAGACTAATCTTCAGTAAAAGCCATATCCAGAAAGCATTTCTTTTTTTACAACAGCAAGAAAGAAATAACCCAAGATGTTTGCCCTTTACAAACAAACACATATCTTATATTTATGAGTGTACATATCTATAAATATCCCATTTGTGCATTTCTTCATTATCATAATCTGCTGCTGGACTGTTGGACTGTCAATGAAGAGAAGTGACTGTATCACATTAAGGTGCCGCAAGAGCAAGGAAACAAGTACCAAGTGCAGAAACATGCTGGAGATTCTCTCAATGTGTCTTGGAATCGATCAGTTCTATAAAAAAGTTTAAGCAGCGCTGGAAGAAACTGAGCTGCAGGTGGTACGAGTCTTATTTTTTACTTCATACCTTTGAAACGCTTCTGATTGGTGTAATCATTACAGTCTGAACTGAATGGCAAATGTGTGTGTGTGTGTGTGTGTGTGTGTGTGTGTGTGTGTGTGTGTGTGTGTGTGTGTGTGTGTGTGTGTGCAGATTGGTGAGAAGTTTCGTTTGAACACGGAAAGTTTGGCATCAAAAGGAAGAGAGCATAAAGAGTGTAAAAAAGCACTCCACCAATTACAGAGTATGTTTGTGTGTAAACACCTCAGCAACGATGGAACTGTACTGAATAGACATTCGGTGCCACCCAGATGAGGATGAGTTCCTTTCCGAGTCTTGTTCCTCTAAAGCAGGGGTCTCCAATCTTTTCCAGAAAGGGCCAGTGTGGGTGCAGGTTTTTATTCCAACCAAGCAAGTCCACACCAAATTCTACCTGTTCAAACCTAATGATCTTCATTTTCAATGACTATCAGGTGTGACCATTGATTGGTTGTAATGAAAACCTGCACCCACACTGGCCCTTTCTGGAAAAGATTGGAGACCCCTGCTCTAAAGGTTTCTTTTTCATTCCATCTCAAAATCTCAGGAGGTTTTTCCATATTACAGTCACCAGTGGATCACATATTAGGGATGAATTCACAATTATAAAGAACTAATTTATAGATGCTAAAGTTATAGTGGATAAACTTTAAGAGGATGGAGCCAGCAGGATGGAGGAAAAGAGGAAGACCAAGGAGGAGGTTTTTGGATGTGGTGAGGGAAGACATGCAGGTAGTTGGTTTGAAAGAGGCAGATGTAGAGGACAGGGGGGGATGCAGACGGATGATCCGCTGTGGCAGAAAAGAAGAAAGAAGCAGGCGGTAAAAAGACAAAAAATGGACACAAAACAATAGGATAAGACCGAAAAACATTTTATAACACTGAAAAAAAAAAAGGCATGTAAATTGACAGTAAAATTCTGGCAGCAGAGTTTATAATAATATTCTCAGTATAATTTAATATAAGAATGATATAAGAATAAGCCCAAACACTGATTTGAGTACATAGTATTCTATTTTCTTGATTTAACAATAGCCTACTGGAAGCAGGGCTGCAAATACATTACTGCAGGGGTTTACAAATACCAGCCCATGGGCCGACCTGTACCAGGCCATGGATCATCTGGTACGAGCTGCACAGCAAGAGTAAAAACTTTTAATAATTTTTGGTGTATTTCCATTTTATTGACTCTGCAGGGTTTTTGATTAAAAACAAACAAACAGTAAAAAATAATAATAACCCTTTTTTGCTTGTGCAAATTTCCTGCACTTGCTTCAGTCGCTTATTTTTCTGCATCGATACATTATATATATATATATATACATAATAATTCAGAATAATTCTGCAGTTACATTTTCGTTATATATGTAATTAAATTAGTAAAGAAATTAGAAAATATGTATTATAGTATTATAACATGCGTTATTGCCCATTTTTCCTGCTTCTAACACGTCAACTTTGTGTTGCCCAAAAAATAAATCCCACCTACTAGCAGATGTCATGATGTAGAGATAATCAGTGTTGTTCACTTCACCTCTTATAACGTGATAATCTAATGACTAATCGGTGTATATGTACATGTGTGTCTGATTTCCGCAAACAAACCAGTTAAGTTGCAAAAACTGAGCTGTTTTGTTCATCGTTTATGTTTCAAGGTTGATTGTTCATCTTGTTTTGATTCTTATTCATGTCCTTTCTAACTGTTCACGTTGTTTTGTTAATTGCTTCTAAACAATGTTCATATCTGTTTATGTCGGAAGGTCGGAGGTTCAAGCACCTGTATCGCCAAGCTTCCACTATTGGGCCCTTGAGCGAGGCCCTTAAGCCTCTGTGCTCCAGGGGTGCTGTATTGTGGCTGCCCTGTGCTCTGATCCCGAATTCTGAACAAACTGGGATGTGCAAAGAGAAGAATTTCTCTATGCTGTAATGTATATGTGACAAGGCTATTCTATTCTATTCTATTCTATTCTATTCTATTCTATTCTATCCTGATATCTTGTCCAGTGACATTCTTCCGTTCTTCCACCTGGAACGACTCGTCGCAGCGTCGCCGCATACCAAACGTATGTCATGTCTCACGTCTCTGTGGCAGATTTGCACCGTTTCACGCAAAATTTCAGGTTTGCTCTTTGTTCTATGGTAATGCATGTGGTTAGAATAGCACTGGTTACACCACGAGTCTTAAAACTTTTTAAAACCACCTCGTAGCTTCTACACTGGCATCCATTCCTGCTGCCAACAAAAACCTTATTCACTGGAATTGTGCACACCTTTTATTTTATTCCCCTTGATTATTGTCCCTAATGAATCACAATGTCCTTGTTTTGTGCCCTAGATCTTAATGTGCTTCATGTCCTGACCTTGATTAGTATTTCTATGGTACGTTTATTAACTAAAGAAAAACCTGCACCCACGTCTGTCTCTAAGTGACGTCCATTCACCTGCTCGATGCAGTTAATTGTGTAGTCATTGTTGATTGCTTGTTAGATCTTTACTTCTGTATGGTGGTTAATCTGAAGGCAAATATTTTGTGAACTCATTTAAAGGTAAATAACTGCTGATTTGTTTACTGTTGATAGTGTGGGCAACCATTTTGACTTGACACCATGTGCTGACCTCAGGATTTAAAAAAAAAGGTTCAGATTTTATAAAGCATTTTTTTACAAACACACTGTTGAATGTTAGGACTGATGTTCTGACAGGTTCATGCTGAATAATACCCAATTTAGTGTCTTGTGGCTACATTACGTTGTGTCCGTAGTGAAATATCCAACTATGAACACTGTCTCAAAGCAGCTTTACGCAGATAATGTGGTGATAAAAAGGAATATGTTGTTTATAAGTGTAAGTTTGTCCCTGATGAACAAGCTGGTGGTGACTGGAAAACCCCCCCGAGAGGGCACAAGGAAGAAACCTTGAGAGGAACCAGACTCAAGAGGGAACACGCCTCTGGATTAAGCCGGTGTGTGTGACGCATTGAAAAAAAAAGCCGGGAAGGTGGAGTGATATCCCATTTTACATTCATGCAATCCTTCTCACAGACAGCGTGAAATATTCACCAAGAGTTTAGGACGTGTGAGGATCTGCAGCAGATGGTGGGGCTTCACCACAGCGCTTGGGTTTGTGGGGAAAATTAAATGACATGACCACATCGAAACATGAGCTCTTCAGGCTGTCATTTTAACTCTGTATCAATTCAAATGGCTTGGATTAACTCATATTGTGCCTGCACACATGAGGAGCATGCTGAGGGCTCAAAAGCCTTCATTTCCATCAATTATGTTTGCATTGCTAATGAGAAACATTATTGCATCAGGTCAGGCAGAAGCTTAGCAGGTCGGGTTTGATGTTTGGATGGTTGTGAATTGATTTCTGCAAATAAAAAAGATGAACCTTCGAGCAACACCATTCTTTCAACTGGTTTATACCTTTTACTTTGGAGACAACCAAATAACGTTCCTTAACACTGGGACTTGCCTGGGAGGTGAAGTGATCTCCTGGTTTACATGTAGATGATGCAAACGATGCCCTAGGATTATCATTTGTCGATTTACTAAACTCTTTTGGAGTTAAACAAAACGTCACCAGACCAACCCACCGTTTTAACCACACACTAGACTTAATAATATCCCACGGAGCAGACGTCACTGATATAGATATTTTACCTCAGAATGATGACATCACAGACCATTATCTCCTACTGTACACACTACCGGTAGAGCAGATTAACCGTGTTTCACCACGGTATCGACTTGGTAGGACTATTATTCCAACCACTAAGGACAGATTCATAAATAACCTGCCTGATTTATCTCAGTTTCACATTAAACCCATAACTGCTGATCATCTTGATGAGATGGCGAACAACATAGACCTTATCCTCACTAGCACTTTAGACACTGTTACCCCCATCCGGTTAAAAAAGGTTCGAGAACAAGCACCTGCACCTTGGTATAATAGTCATACACATGCCCTAAAGAGAACAGCACGTAATCTGGAGAGAAAATGGAGGAAAACTAAATTGGAGGTATTTAGAATTGCGTATAAAGACAGTATGCTTAGCTACAGACAGGCGCTAAAAGCTGCTAGAGCTAAACACCTGAGCAAACTCATAGAAAATAACAAAAACAACCCCAGGTTCCTTTTCAGTACAGTCGCTAAATTAACAACAAATCAGGGATCTGAAAAATGTGTTCCATCACAGTTTAGTAGTGAAGACTTTATGAATTTCTTCACTGAAAAAATAGATAACATTAGAAAAACAATTGTGGCAGTTCAACCTCTGACAGCATCTCCCGACACAATCGTACTTACAACCCCACAACTACACTGTTTTACATGTATAGGACAGGAAGAGCTGTATGATGCTATTATGAAAGCTAAATCAACAACATGTCAGTTAGATCCAATTCCCACTAAACTACTGAAGGAAGTGTTATATACAGCTGGTGAGCCTCTTCTCAATATTATTAACTCCTCACTATCATTAGGTCATGTCCCTAAATCCCTCAAGTTAGCAGTTATTAAGCCCCTCATTAAAAAACCTAATCTGGATCCAAACACGCTATCGAATTACAGACCAATTTAAAATCTCCCATTTATGTCTAAGATTTTAGAAAAGATTGTCGCTGCCCAGCTATGTAACCACTTGCAGTAGAACAATATCTTTGAAGAGTTTCAGTCAGGTTTTAGGCCCCATCATAGCACAGAAACTGCTCTAGTTAAAATCACTAACGACCTGTTTTTAGCTTCAGACCAAGGCTACATCTCCCTATTAGTTTTACTAGATCTTAGTGCTGCGTTCGACACTATAGATCATGATCTTCTCCTCGATCGCTTAAAGAATTACATCGGTATTCAGGGACAGGCATTAAGCTGGTTTAAATCCTACCTGTCCAATCGTTACCATTTCGTAGATTTAAATGGAGAGCTATCCAGGATAATGCTAGTAAATTATGGCGTGCCACAAGGGTCAGTTCTGGGACCCCTGCTTTTTACAATATACATGCTTCCATTAGGAAATATTATTAGAAGGCATGGAATTAGCTTCCATTGTTATGCTGATGATACCCAGCTATATATTTCATCCAAACCAGGCGATACAGCTCAATTAGCTCGCATAACTGAGTGTGTTGAAGAAATAAGAGATTGGATGACCCATAACTTTCTGCTATTAAATTCTGATAAAACGGAGATTTTGCTCATCGGCCCAAAAAATAGTACACAGAAGCTCCAGCATCTCAGCCTGCATTTAGACGGTTGTTCTGTAACTACTAGTTCAACGGTAAAAGACCTGGGAGTTATTTTAGACAGCAACTTATCTTTCAAAAATCACATCAATCAAGTTACAAAAACAGCCTTCTTTCACCTTAGAAATATTTCTAAGCTAAGAAATATGTTATCTATATCTGATGCAGAGAAGCTCGTCCATGCGTTTATGACCTCTAGAATAGACTACTGTAATGCATTACTAGGTGGATGTCCTGCATCATTAATAAACAAGCTTCAGTTAGTTCAGAATGCAGCAGCAAGAGTTCTTACTAGGTCAAGAAAATACGATCATATAACCCCAATCTTATCGTCCCTACATTGGCTTCCTATTAAGTTTCGAATAGACTACAAACTACTGCTACTCACTTATAAAGCACTAAATGGTTTGGCTCCCATGTATCTATCCAGTCTCTTAACACGCTACAATCCGTCACGCTCCCTGAGATCTCAAAACTCTGGGCTTCTAGTAGTTCCTAGAATAGCAAAGTCCACTAAAGGTGGTAGAGCATTTTCACATTTAGCTCCTAAACTCTGGAATAGTCTTCCTGACAGTGTTCGGGGTTCAGATACACTCTCCCAGTTTAAGTGTAGATTAAAAACATATCTTTTTAGCAAAGCCTACACATAACACACATCACACACATAACATCACAACCTTGTGCTCCAGAACATCTGATCACATGCACATTATCAACTTGTGCTGTTAATATCATGAACAGCAGCTACGCTAATTCCTCTCCACTGCTTCTCTTTCTCTCCCCATCCCGAGGCATCCTGAGGTTTGGCCAGCTCCAGTCACGTCCCACCTCGTGAAGATTATGGACCTATGGATGATCATGGAGAAGTAGATGCCGAGTGTTTAAAGGCCCTGGCATGGAGAAGCTGATGCTGGATCTATGATGATCACAAATTGTTCTGTATTGTTGAAAGATTTATGACCAAACTTTTGATGTCACCCAAATGAGGATGGGTTCCCCTTTGAGTCTGGTTCCTCTCAAGGTTTCTTCCTCATATCATCTAAGGGAGTTTTTCCTTGCCACTGTCGCCACGGCTTGCTCATCAGGGACAAACGCACACCATTCACCTTCACTGTTGTTTTCTGTAAAGCTGCTTTGAGACAATGTCTGTTGTGAAAAGCGCTATACAAATAAACTTGACTTGACTTGACTTGATTAATTCCATCCTGCTAACAGACAGAATGAAATATTCACTATGACTATTTTTGTCCCACAGGAACAAAAAATAAATCTAAAGCCCTAAGAAAATTTATTGATGTATTCATTATTTTTTTTCTGGGGGAGGTCTTAACAAGTTTAGGCTAATGAAAAAAAGCCAAGAAGACATCATAAGAAAGCTAATTTGTCTTGCAGGATTCTTCCAGAAATCTACAAACCCTATGTAGATATCCATGCATGCACGTACCCATCCATTCTTTCAGAATTAGACTAAAAAGATCTACCAAGGTAGATAGACAATAATTATAGGCATCTATCTTTCTGTCTGTCTGTCTGTCTGTCTGTCTGTCTGTCTGTCTGTCTGTCTGTCTGTCTGTCTGTCTGTCTGTCTATCTATCTATCTATCTATCTATCTATCTATCTATCTATCTATCTATCTATCTATCTATCTATCTATCCATCTATCCATCTATCCATCTATCCATCTATCTATCATGGATGTAACCAAATGTATGAGATTTTAATAATCTGGAAAATAAATGTACTGTACCATATCCAGCGATGTAACAAGAACCTGAGAATCATTCTTCAAAAAAGTATAGATACCGCTAAACATACTCCAGTTCAAGTTAAAAGTCACCAATTCCAGTATGACTCCAGTAAAGGTCTTTGAGGATCTGATTTGCACAGTACTTGAGTATTTGATTCATATTGAACTTTAGTTCAACAATGCATTTGTCCTCAAGACTAAGACACACATTAGTGAAAAGCCAAAAACATCTTATTTGTGAGGTTTTGTTTCCTTGAAATACAAAACAGTTTGTACACCTCAACAATGCATTAGTCATCAACACATCAGCCTCTTCAGCATGCCAGAATGAAACAAAAATCAAACAAGTTCGTCAAAAAAGGAGGACATGGCAGTAAAGCAATCGTTCGAAAAGAGAGGCGTGAGAAACAAATAAGTATCACGAGCTGTTAGTATTCAATGGACAAAACAAGTTAAAGTAAATAATTCTACATCAAATCAAATCAAATATTCAGTGTTGATTGTAAGTTGATGCACCTCTTAGTTTAGAGAGCGCCAATATTATTATTATTATTATTATTATTATTATTATTATTATTATTATTATTATTATTATTATTATTATTATTTATTTATTTATTTATTTATTTATTTATTTATTTTTTTATTTATTTTTTTATTATTTTTTTACGTTTTTGGAATTTATTCGAGCTCTTGTTGGACTTTTTCGGTGCTAAAATGTTGCCCACAGACAGCAGATGTGTGACAACTTCAACAGAGGTAACGCTCATTGTCAATGAAAATACAGTGGAGAAAAATGTACATCTTCTAAATCATAAATTTAGGCAGTTGATTTGCTTTTTTTTTTTTTTTTTTTGATACTTAGTAAAATTAGAAAGTTGAAAAAAATGAATGAAGTACAGTAACGAAGTACATTTACTCAAATACTTTACACCACTGCCAGTATCGAGGGTCGAGTGTCAAGTGCCTTTTATACTATAGAGAAGGAACATAAATGGGGTGACGTTGAGCCAAAACAACTACTGACTTGTAAAACTAAATACCTGAGTAACTGCGTTGGCTGCTTGACACACAATTCAATTTTATTCTTAGAAAACTTTTAACAATAAACTTTTTCCCGAAACAGATTTAAAGAACTCAACAGACTGTCAATATGCATTTTATCATCATTATTCACTCCCCTTTGTTTCTAATAAGAGAACCAGATTTGACAGCAGCAACGAAAAAAAAAAAACCCTGGTATGATGGTAAGAAACTTGGAGAAGAACCAGACTCGAAAAGGAACTCAATTTGGAGACACCAAATGTCCAATCATTATAGTGTTATCATTGTTAAGGTTATTAACTGCTCACTGATGGATTATTAAATAAAATCCTGTTCATTTTGGTCCAAATCCATATTCATGGTTCTTTTATGGTTCCTGGGGAGGTCAACTCTCCACAGCAAACATGGTTATTTGCACACTGCCCTCGGTGTTTGCACTTCGCATCTTGAGCGGTGTGTGTGTGTGTGTGTGTGTGTGTGTGTGTGTGTGTGTGTGTTCCTATCCACTTAGGTGTTTGATTAGCAGATTTGTCCTTTTAATGTTTTATTATGCAGTTCGGTCTCCTAATTCGCCCAAAACACACATTAGATACGCAGCTGGTGTAAATTTGGCCTTTAGTAGACACACTAAAATAAAAAGCTACCTGTGTGTGTCTCCGGTGGTCTCCTGCAGCTTTAAATGTATGTTTGCTTATTTGTTGGATTTTCTTTCTTTCTTTCTTTTTTCATTCCTCAGGGGGGAAATCTTGACGGCTGAACGTATGAAGGCGAGTTTGATCAAAGCACATGACGTCTTACGCTTTTATTCTTTAAGTCTCTGTTTGTTTAATGGTCTTAATTCTTAAGTCCGTCTAAAATGAGGCAGGTGTCAATCAGAACACCGGATTAAACTTTTACAGAAAACAGTAATAAACACAAATATACGTGTTTCTAAATGTATTCTGACTACGGGGTTCAGATCAGTGGTTATGATGTTCTGGTTGAAAGGTTGTGAGGTTAAGTCCCACCACCACCACAAGGCTGCCACTAAGTGCTTGGTTGTATAAATAAATAAGATAATCGTAAGCCACTCTGGATAACAGCGTCTGCTAAATACCATAAACGTGACACAAATGTGTCTTTGTCTATATGGAGCCCATTGTGTGAATGCTGTTTGTGGCTTTGTTAATGTGGCAGGTCCTCCTCAGAAATCAATAAATACACTTTTCTATCACGATTAAAAGCCCTCCAATAATCTATTATCTCTCTATCTTTCGATTCTTTTACCTAGAAGTTGATCTAAAACAGGAAGCCAGAAAAGAATGAATGAAAGAAGGTAAAAAGAAAGAAAGGTTCATACTTATCACGTGTACTTCATATTTTACGTCTACGATAATGTCGTAATTGTTGTTTTAACAATGTGCGATTCGAGTATATCGCAATACCCAAACAAAACACACCTACAGGTCGCGCGCATACATCACGTGATGAGGTCCAGTAGGTCCCGCTCGTGCATGTGCGCATTTAGAGCGCATTCTTTCACTGCATGATAAGGATTTATACAGTTCATCAATATCACACAAAAATCAGCTATAAAACGATATTATGAAATGTATATTTTATATTTATATTGTATTCTAATAATATTAAATACTGATTCTATTTGCTTGGTAGCAGCCAGATGTTTTATTATTCTACACTTTCAGGAAATAAATTCTTTCTTATGGTAATAAATGGGCATCATAATCATTTGAAACGTATTGAAAAATTGGAATCTTTCTCACTACTGTGAACGGACCACCACAGAAAATATGAAGAATATCAAATAGTCAGTTGTCCATGGAAGTCCTCAAGGTTTAAGCTCAATAACACACGCGTTATCATTCGAAAAATTTATCGTTATTGATCAAATAAAAGATCTTTGTTGTTTTTTTTTGTCAATAACGCACTTTACTACAGCACAGTGAAATTCGCTCTTATCCCAGCGATGGTAGAAAGCTGGGGTCAGAGCACAGGGTCAGCCATGATACAGCACTCCTGTAGCACTGAGAGTTAAGGGCCTTGCTCAGGGGCCCCAAGAGTGAGGTTTAATTTTGGGCTTAAGTTATTGATTTTAAATATACAGTAGTCCTTAATACAGATTTCAGTGTGATCTCGAGTCATGTTGGAAACACTTCGAAAATCAATTGAATGTCCAACCTTCACAGTTCCCACTACATTTTTTTTATCATGTTCTTATAAGAAATGACTTTTTGCTGCATTTTTGCATGATGAGGTCAGGTGATATTTATAAGTAGTGACGTTAAGGCGTTACAAACAATACAAGGGTTGCTGTCAAGATGCACTTCATACCATACAATGAGAACACATTCTGACAGTAATTGAATATGGATAGGAAGAAGCCTGACACACACACACACACACACACACACACACACACACACAGAGCTCATGCCTCTGCATTAAGCCTGTGTGTGAAAGGTGTTAGAAAGCCTGGGAGGTGAAGTGATCTCCCGATTTAAATTCATTCAATCCTGCTCTCAGACATCTTGAAACTTTCACCATGAATATTTGGTTCCACGTCGACAAAAAGTCAAATCTAGAACCCTAAGGATATTTTCTTTTTCTTTTTTTAATGTATTGAATTATTACATTTTTCGAGACTGATAAGAAGAAGCCAAGAACACAATCAAATGCTACATTTTAAATTATAAAAATCTTCAAGAGATCTACAAAACCTGAGGTTTGCCGAGAACCTTTTAGAAACCACTATAACATCATGCAGATGAACATCTATTCATGCATTACCTAGTTGCTGTTCACTTGAACCAGAAAACCCAAAACTGTTCCAGCATGACAATACCCCTGTGCACAAAACCAACTCCATGAAGTTCAGGTTTATTTCTATAGCGCTTTTACAATTTGAACAATTTGAACATTGTCTCAAAGCAGCTTTACAGAATTTAAGAATTAAAGTGAATGATGTGTGTTAATCCCTGATGATGAAGACTGGGGCGACGGAAAGAAATACTCACTCCCTTAGATGTTATGAGGAACAAACCTTGAGAGGAACCCGACTCAAAAGGGAACCTCATCCTCATTTGGGTGACATCAAGAGTGTGATTATAGTCTTTAAACAATACAGAACACTGGAGAGTGAGAACTAACATGATTAGTGGAGTGTAAGATTATGAGTAATGTCTTTTCTACAGTCTTCTACAGTCAGTTAAGATTATGGAACCAGGAGCTACTGAGCAACTCATAAAATAGCTCAACATTTGAGATCCTTATAGATCCTACACCAGCTTCTCCATGCCAGAGCCTAATCTGGGTCTAATGTCCAAACTCCACATGAGGTGGAATCTAAATAGCGCTGGTACATCTCTAGATGGTTCGAGATGTTTGTGGGTTCAACATTTACTTCTCTAAAGGTCCACAATAGTCAGGAAGTCTATTCCAAAGTTTAGGAGTAAAATGTGAAAATGTTCTTCCACATTTAGTGGACTTGGCTATGCTGGGAACTTTAAGAAGATCTACTGAGATCTGAAGGAGTGTTACAGATTGTAGCGTGTTAGAAGACTGGATAGATACATGGGAGCCAAACCATTTAGGGCCTTGTAGGTAAGAGGCAAAAGGTACAGTTTACCGGTAACCATGAAGATCTGCTTTACATGGTTTGGATAGGAAGATCTTCAGTGGCCTGCTATAGAGCTGAACACCTTTGGGATGAAGTGGAACACTGACTGCACCCCAGGCCTCCTCAACCTACTGTATATCAGTACCTGACTTTACTAACACCCACCCTGACTGATGAACACAAATGTCCACAAGCATACTCATGAATCTAGTGGAACATCTTCCCAGAATCAATCAATCAATCAATCAATCAATCAATCAATCAATCAATCAATTTATCTATCTATCTATCTATCTATCTATCTATCTATCTATCTATCTATCTATCTATCTATCTATCTATCTATCTATCTGTCTATATGTCTGTCTGTCTGTCTGTCTGTCTGTCTGTCTGTCTGTCTGTCTGTCTGTCTGTCCTGTATATAGTGCCAAGTGATCAAAAACAACATCTACTGCCCTGTGTGTGTTGCAGGCTGTGTTAGGTTGTGTTTAACCAGCCCTGTGTGTGTTGCAGGCTGTGTTAGGTTGTGTTTAACCAGCCCAGTGTGTGTTGCAGGCTGTGTTAGGTTGTGTTTAACCAGCCCTGTGTGTGTTGCAGGCTGTGTTAGGTTGTCTTTACCCAGCCCTGTGTGTGTTGCAGGCTGTGTTAGGTTGTGTTTAACCAGCCCTGTGTGTGTTGCAGGCTGTGTTAGGTTGTGTTTAACCAGCCCTGTGTGTGTTGCAGGCTGTGTTAGGTTGTGTTTAACCAGCCCTGTGTGTGTTGCAGGCTGTGTTAGGTTGTGTTTAACCAGCCCTGTGTGTGTTGCAGGCTGTGTTAGGTTGTGTTTAACCAGCCCAGTGTGTGTTGCAGGCTGTGTTAGGTTGTGTTTAACCAGCCCTGTGTGTGTTGCAGGCTGTGTTAGGTTGTGTTTAACCAGCCCTGTGTGTGTTGCAGGCTGTGTTAGGTTGTGTTTAACCAGCCCAGTGTGTGTTGCAGGCTGTGTTAGGTTGTGTTTAACCAGCCCTGTGTGTGTTGCAGGCTGTGTTAGGTTGTGTTTAACCAGCCCTGTGTGTGTTGCAGGCTGTGTTAGGTTGTGTTTAACCAGCCCAGTGTGTGTTGCAGGCTGTGTTAGGTTGGATATTGATGATGTGCATGTGACCTCCTGCCTGCTAGGTGAAGGGTAATTAATGATGGGATCAGGA
This sequence comes from Silurus aristotelis, assembly GCF_946808225.1. Classification (NCBI taxonomy): domain Eukaryota; kingdom Metazoa; phylum Chordata; class Actinopteri; order Siluriformes; family Siluridae; genus Silurus; species Silurus aristotelis. Next base: position 21,925,554 of record NC_139591.1, read on the forward strand.
AGAAGGCGTGAAGGCCAGAGAAATGATAAAAAAGATACGAACTGGTTGAGCGATGTGGAGTGATCGAAGGGGCTTACACGGTCACTCGGCTGAAGATATCGATATATTTTATTCTCTAACGTGGTATTTGGAAATATTCGAGCCTGAAGCATGATAGTAATCTACACAAGTCCCAGGATTGCTGTTAAATCTATTTTATGATGAGACCTAAACATGTGTATAGATAGACTGATCCAGGTAGGTGGGTAGGTGTGTGTGTGTAGGTAGGTAGGTCGGTAGGTAGGTAGGTGTGTAGGTAGGTAGGTAGGTAGATAGGTGGGTATGTAGGTAAGTGGGTACGTATGTAGGTAGGTAGGGCTTTCATTTTTTATATTTTTTTGCTCATGTGGGGATGTAAACGTATCAGACGTTTTAGTGTGGATGAGTAAGTGGACAAAGTGAAGGTATACACACTATGCTAGAAGGTATGAATGAACTATAATAGATAGATAGATAGATAGATAGATAGATAGATAGATAGATAGATAGATAGATAGATAGATAGATAGATAGATAGATAGATAGATAGATAGATAGATAGATCGGTTTTTAAGGTCCAATTATTTATAAAATAAATAATTACTATATAAAATAAGTTTTAATTTCTAGCACATTTGCTTTAATTAATCAAAAAAAGTGTAAAGTTTTGAGACCCTCGAGGCTCCAAACTGTACAACCCAAAAAAAAAATTTCATTGTGTAGATAATGAATTAGATAAGGCATAATAAAAAGTTTTTCAATTTGAACAGAAAATCAAGAATGTGTGTCGTACTATTTTTTGGCAGTTTTAATATTTCCTAGGAGTAACACACTTCTGAAATTTTGTTCATTAAACTAAATCACGTATGAGATGGATTCTATAAAATGCTCTCTATTTGAGAGTGTGTAAATGATTTTGCTGTGCAGATTCGCCCTGATTTAAAGTCTTTTGTTGGACGCCTGTAATGTGCAGATTAGCGGGGACTTAAATAGTCGAGAGGGACGAGAGAGGGTTCAGATCAATCCCGCCGTAATTCTGATGCTCAGCCGTGCAAAAATCATTCAGCAGTCAGCAACGCCAATTATCCCAGCATTCACACCTTCCCTGAGCACGGTTTATTTCAGGAGGAGATCTGAGACACCATTCTGAAAAACGTGCTTAAACGTTCATGGTGATGTAGAAGAAGGCTGAGTGGGGTAGCAGATGGTGGAAGATTCCGAGGGTTGCTTTTTCGGAGTCAGGTCTTTACGCCTCATGTAGCATCCTAATTATCAAAGTAAATGGAGAGAAATGCATGAAATTTTTTCATTAAGCTCTGCAGCTATCAGCTAAAAACTAAAAAACTCAGGGCTTTGAGACCGTTTCCAGATTTCACAGCTCACTATAAATATTAACGCCAGGGGTAATGGGGATTTCTTTGATATTTCACCTTATTTCCAACCCTGAATTTCTTTTACGGTGAACTTTGCTTCTCACACTTGGTTTTAGACTCAGCCAGACTGGCGGCCATGACAGGTTGGGGTTTGATATTTGATCAGCAGATTCAAAGAACATTTTTTCTTCTATTTGAAAGATGCCAAGTCCATAATAAACATAACTAATTTGATAACTGATTTGATGTCTTCAGTGAAGGCAGAGATCAGTTTTAGAGGTAGTTTTGAATTCTGTTGTATACATTAGGGATTTGCATCTCCACACCTGAGTACAATTTTCCTGGGTTTTCATTGGTTCAGACAGACAGCATATCATCAATTTACTTAAGTACCTTAAATGCCCTTTGTAGTTGCCTTTGTATTGCAAAAAAACTAAAAAGTAAAAAATAAAACCAGTTCTTTTCCTGTTGTGTCTGCATAAAGTTGCAGCTCTACCTCTGCCATGTTAATCTGTATTCTAAGTGACTCTCAGGACACGCCTCGTTTGCGGTATGTCACGTTCACGTAGCAGCAGTGGTGCTGAGAGAACGCACTTGAGAAACAGTTTAATAATGAGGAAAAAAAATCTGCCTATCAAATATTGGTCATAAATTATTGGTCACTTTTTTAGTGATAAAAGTATAGCGCATCTACGAATAACTCGTTTTGTTCATTCTTCCTCTGCTTCATTTCTTCATGTGAGTCACACCCTCATCTTGCTTTGTGGAGAACGTCACACCCTTCTCTGGTCTTGCAAAGAACATCACTGAAGTTCAAGTGCGTTATAGCGGATGACTCAGCAATAATTCATGTCTTTTATAGCTGAAATAATTGTAATATAAATAGCATACATTTATAGCAATAATAATAATAATAATAATAATAATAAAAATAAAAATAAATTATAATAATAACCAATAATATAATTATTGTTATTATTAGTGTTATTATAATATAACAATACATTGATAAATAAATTGAATACTAGCTGTACTTTTTAATTAATTAATTCATTTATTCATTTATTCATTCAGTATTTATTTATTTATTGAAGTGGACTTCATTTCATTTCAGTCTTTTCACTGTAGAGTTTGTTTTCCAGAAAAGCGTAGAACCCGTGAAGAAACCCACAGGGACATGTGGAGATTATGCTTAAAATCTATATAGACCAAAACCCTGGAGCTGTGAGTTTGCAACAGAGGAGGAGAAATAAAAAAAAGATTTCAGTTTGTTCATGTCAGTAACCTCCAGTAGAAGTGCTGTCAGGAATGCCGACATAAACCGCTGCCGTCTTGGTTTATTAATCTGACCTTTAATCCTTTACACACTGGCTTCTCTCTGTTCCGTGTAAATGTATCCGAACCCAGAATGCCCATTATCGCTCGGGAAGGTAATAACTGTAATGAAGTGCTGAGGTTAGCGCTCTGGCAGGAGGTCGCGTGTAACATGAAGAGAGGATTCCGACATGGGAAGGAGGACACGAGGGCACGATGTTGTTTAACAGTGACGCTGAGGATAAATCGAGTCGCTGTTCAGGTCTGAAGATGGTGATAAAGTTTCTGTGAGAGCAGCTCTGATAGCAACAACAACATTTTAAAAAATGATCGTTTTTTGGGGGCAATAATCAACCTCAGAATTGTGGTTGCCTGTTGTTGATTTTTTTATCCAACACAACATGGTGTGGTTTATTGAGGAATTCTTTTGCCGAATGTATTCAGAAGGATTCATGTTGCAGATGCTTTGAATCCAAAGATTGATTAATTCCAACAATTAGCCCTAAATTTCGAATAACTGACAAAAACGGGTTTTGGAACATGGCCACAAACCAGGCGAGAACTCATAAATCCATATTCTATTCCCAATAAAACAGAGCCCACGCAGTGATTTTCATTACAGAATCCTGTCTGTTTAAAACGCAGTGCCTCCTAAGGGCCCTCGTCCCTTGGGCACTCCAGAGATTTCTCCAGATACTTTGCAACGTTTGATGATTTTATGTACAGTAAATAATGAATTATGTTCAGAACATTAATCTGAAATTCATTCATTCATTCATTTTCTCCCGCTTATCCGTAATTCGGGTCGCGGGGGCAGCAGTCTAAGCAGGCCCCCGCCTTCGACTGCTGCCCAATCCTCACAGCACCGTCCCTTACGGTCCCTCCTGCAGGTGGTGAGCCCACGGGAAGGCGGCCCCACGTCAGTCCGACATTCAGTCGTTTATTCGTACCACAGTGGGGAAATTTCGTTGTTACAGCAAAGAATTTTTGACTGAATTTTTGACTGAATTTTTGACTGAAATTTGACTGGTCATAAACTACAGCTAAAATGTCAAACTATTCCATTATGAATGGATATAAATTATTAAAATAGGAACTTGGGTGAGGTTCGAAATTGTCGTTTTCTGTCATATAAAATCACTAATTAAATAATTTATGGTTCCTATAAATTGATTATGAGACACTGCATGAAACAAAATGTTTGCAAATTATTGCATTCTGTTTTTATTGACATTTTATTCAACATTTTTTGGAATTGGGTTTGTGTTGGTCACTTTACAGCACAGTAAAATTATTTTCTTCGCATATCCCAGTAATGTTAAGAAGCTGGGGGTCAGAGCACAGGGTCAGCCATGATAGAAGACATGGGCCCTTGGAGCATGGGTTAAGGGCCTTGCTCAAGGGCCCAAAAGTGGTTGCTTGGCGATGGAGGGATTTGAAGATTGGAAGATCAGTGGTTTGAGTCAGAGCCTTATAATAAATATATATTGTGTAAAAAAAACAAACAAACAAAAAATGTGTATCTGTTTAATGAGTCCAATTTCTAAGGTCCTGTTTTGTATTCTTTAAAAAAAAAAACAAGATCAAAATAAGTGTACACACACACACACACACACACACACACACACACACATTAGTGGAAACAGAGGCTCCGTCTCGCTCGAGTCTCTCAAACTCCGACGAAAAGCCGGAGAATCTGACACGTGACCCGCGACTAAAGACCTGCACACGTTTAGCGCTTTCATCATCTCTTTTTCATCCCGGCTCTTACGAAAGCTCTTGCCTTTAAAGCTACTCAAACACATTAGTGACCATTGAAATCAAACAGGCTCGAGGAGGCCTCTGATCAATCTGCACTGAGATTAGCAGGCTTACAATATCGACTGTTTTCTTTCCCTTTTTCCTTTTTTTTCTCTCACGCCTTCGCCCATCGATCCCAATCCTGACCTGAAACTTTTCTCACACTATTTACAAAAGTTTCTGGACACCTGACCATACTGATGTTTTTTTTAACATCTCATACCACATTTAGTCCGAATTTGAACTCTGCTGGGAAGGTCTCCACCAGATTTTGTGGAGATTTGTGCTCAATCAGATACTAATGTAGGACAGGTGAGAAGGCCTGGGCTTGAACCCTATAGCAGGAGATCCTTCACTCCAATCCATGTAAAGCAGATCTTCATGGAGCTGGCTTTGTGCACATGGGTATTGTCATGCTGGAACAGGTTTGGTCTCCTAGTTCAAGTGAAGAAGATTTTGTATTCTTCAGCATCCAATGACGTCTGATACAATCGTGTGCCTCCAAGTTTGTCCTAACAGATTGCAGAAGAACCACAAATGGCTGGAAAAGTCAGGTGTCCCAATACATTTGCAATATAGTGCAGGACACATCTGTCTCAAGGGACTATTGGAACCCTTGTGTTTATTTAGCCGACTGTAGCGAAACACGAAATGTTCAGCAATGTGCCCAGACTTTGATCTATGAACCACATCAGAATTTCTTCATCCTCACCACCATCTTCATCATCACATCCAATAACGATATCCGATTCATATCAAACTCAGCACCGGTGAATTTCTTTTTTTTTTTTTTTTTTTACTCCAGGGATTCAAACAGCTGCTTAATTTCTGTTTACACTCTCACTCAGACGTCTCGTTCTCACATTCCCACATTCTCACCATCTACAGAGACATCGGATTTCACAGAGCGCTCCCCGAGACTCCGTCACTAGGTGATAATCAACAAACAGAAACAAAGAACAACATTAAAAAGCGAAATGATCATTTTTATATGTTTATTCTGAAATAAATGTACTTTGGAAACTGGTTAAAGAATCCAAAATGGGACTCGGTTGATGATTTATTGAATGTGACATCAGATATACAGGATAAACTGTAATATTTTACATTATATACAGTTTTATCAATTTTTTTGTACACAGGATTTATTTCTTTTCACATTCCTAATTTTTTTTTTTTTACAAATATATATATATATATATATATATATATATATATATATATATATATATATATATATATATATATATATATATATATATATATATATATTTTTTTTTTTAATTATTATTTATTTATTTAATTTTTTTTTTTTTTCATGGGGTTTACTCAGGATTATTTGCATTTTTGGTTTTTTTTTGGGTTTTTTTTTGCATTATTTGCATTTTTCTCCCTTTTTTTCTTTGGTATTATTATTTTTATTTTGTTAATATTTAGTTCTATTTATATTTTGATTCCATTGTTTTTTTTTTTTGTTTTTTTTTTTTATTATTTAAAAAAAATTATTTATTTATTTATTTATTTATTTATTTATTTATTCATTTATTTAGTAAATTACATGTATTTGTATAATTATTTTATTATTATTATTATTAATTTTATTAACAATCTTTTTACTTTTACATGTTTTACTTATCAAATGTTTTCAATCTGATGTGAGACATATTTAATAGTTTACATATTTACTGGACAAAACCATCGTCCTGAACACCATCCTCAAGAACCTCTAAAAATCTTGCTCAACTTCCTTGCTACTAAATATCGATCTCCTGAACATCATATATCTGAATACCATCCTCCTGACCACCATCATCCTGAACACCATCATGCTGAACACCACCCTCCTGACCACCATCATCCTGAACACCACTCTCCTGACCACCATCATCCTGAACACCACTTTCCTGACCACCATCATCCTGAACACCACCCCCCTGACCACCATCATTCTCAACACCACCCTCCTGAACAATATCATGCTAAACACCACCCTTCTGACCACTATCATCCTGCTAAACACCACCCTCCTGAACACCATCATGCTGAATACCACCCTCCTGAACACCATTGTCCTCCTGAACATCATCTACTGAACACTGTCATCCTGAACCCTGGTCTTCTGAACCCCATCCGCCTGAACAACATCCACTGTGTTCCTGAACATATATAGAGTAGATATGTTTGCCAAGGGGTTGAGGAAGTGTGTGTTGGTATCTGTGTGTGTGTGTGTGTGTGTGTGTGTGTGTGTGTGTGTGTGTGTGTGTGTGTGTGTGTGTGTGCTGATTTTTATACCCTTTGGCTCCTGTGCTGCTTATTAATGCTTATCACTGCGTAATGCCTCTAAATAATGCACACACAATATGACGATAAGTCAATAGCCTCGGGTCACACGATTGATGGAGGCTTGAAGCGGCAGGCTGAACCCCCACACAGGAAAACGAGACGCTGTGATTTAATGTTCACCAGCTTTATGAGAGAATTCATCACACACACTACACACACACATGCAGAGGAAGCACGGCTATACACTGCTCTGTAGGCACTTCATGGTTTGATGTGGAGCAGCGGGACCGTGTGTGTAGACGTGTGTTGTATGTTACAGCTCCAGTAAAAACACACAGGAAATGACAAAGCGGCTCTCCAGACAGTCCAGAGTCTGGGAGAAAACACATTCTGGAAATCCATAATCAGGAGTCGGGTCAGTTTTTAAGACCGTGTGAGACGGAGAAAGAGAAACGAATTCACAGTGTGGTTTTATTTGCATCAATGGAATATTCATGGCGATGAATCAAAACAACAAGCTGACAGTTTCACAAGTAAATCCCGAGTCATAAAAACAGACCAATAATAAGAGAAACAAGAAATTTGGAATGAAGGGACTGATAAAACACTTTACAAGACCTAACTGAGAAACATCTACCCAATGATCACATGACACAACCTGTAAAATAATCTCTATTTTGGTTCTTGCCCAAAACGAATACCACACACTTGAAGGAACACAGTTGTATAAAACGTCTTTGGATTCAGGAGCATAAAATGTTCCTTTCATTTGAACTAGGAGACCCAAACCTATTCCAGGATGGCACAAAGCCAGCTTCATGAAGATCTGCTCTACAAGGATTGGAGTGGAAGATCTCCTGAAGAGCTTTAACCTCAACCCTACCGAACACCTTTGTGACTGAATGCATCTCCACAAATCTCTACAAGCACACTCCAAAATCTAGTGGAACATCTCAGAAGAGTGGAGGTTAATAGAGGTCGTTAGTGGAGGTTGTTCGATATGGAAATATGGAATGAAATGTTCAAAATCGAGCACATACCAATCTTATGGTCAGGTGTTCACAAACACATGTCTATATATTGTAAATGATGTTCATCTAAAGATACAGTGGCGAGGAAGTTCTAGCTTCCATCAGCCCGGCTACGTCCACCACTGCAGAAGGTTTTTCTACGTTGAAAAGAGGGAGACAAGTCATTTTGTTATTGCTTCATGTTTATTGTTTCCGGCTTTTCATGGTTTTTTTTTTATCTCCTAGTTCACAGTTTGCTAATCGCCTGACGCTTGAATGCTAAGTGTGGATCTTTATGATCGTCAAATTGGAATGTTTGCCTTTTAAACATTCCATAAACCTGCAATTACCCAGCCCTCGTATTCCTCTCTACAGTGTGATAATTTACATTAGGTGACATTACGTGCAGGACAGGGAGTTTATCCTGATCGGTTAAATGCTATTTTACTGATTTATAAATGAATACATAAATAAAATTGACTCAACAGATTTGCATTCGTGGTCAGTTGGGATGCAGATTTCCCTCCGCTTACCCTCGTTGTGGCAGTTAATGAGTGCGTTCGTGTGTGTTCACGTGCAGCAGATTGCAAAGTCAAGGCACGTCAACGACTGCTTCCATAAACATCATTTATTATTAATTTGTGAAAATCAGTCAAAAACTTCACCTGTTCTCTGGGAATCCACTCCTCGGATTAGCATTTTGCAAAGGAAAGTATTTGTTTGTTTGTTTATTTATTTATACATTAATTCATTTATTTATTCTTAAAAAATTCTAAGCCAAATCTTACGCTTGCTAATAACAAATCCGCGCTAATAAATGAAGATTTTCTAAGACGCAACTGGAGGGTGAGGATGGAGTGAGGATTTGTCTGGATTTTTATTTTTAATTTTGGAGGATGACGATACGTCTGTGATGAAACAGCATGCTGGTGTAGAAGGATCTCCTGTATGATATTACAATGTGTTGTGAGTGTGTGTGTGTGTGTGTGTGTGTGTGTGTGTGTGTGTGTGTGTGTGTGTGTTAGATGTACATTGAAGGGATCTCTGGCAGAAGATACTCTGAGCAGCTGTTGTCATGATAAAAACCACCCCTCCTTCTTTTACTAATTAACACTTTGATTAAAGCCAGTCTCCTCCTGTAGTCTGCAAAGGTGCAATGTACGAAGTCAAAAGTTGAAAGCACACCAAGACTTCAGACAACTGCCAAGTCGTGTTTTTGTTCTTGTTCCTCCATCAAACGATTTGTTTGATTCAGTTTCTACTGGACATTGAGACACTGTGGCAAAGGTGCTCCACAGAAATAAAAAATAAAATAAATTTGAGAATGAAAAAATTGTCCTTGTAACATTATCCCTAAACAACAGGCTCATATGGTGAAGTAAAAACTACCTCATATGATATGTGGAAGAAAAAAAAAACTATTGGAGGCTATCCACTAAATTTCAGTGAACAAGAAAAGGGGGATTCAGTCAAAAAGGCAACCAAGGGGTCAAGGATAAGCGTCAACCCACCAACGTGCTTTTTTATTTGTAAATTATTATTTATGAATCTTTGATTTGCCATGTCAAAATAAAAACGTATGTTCAATGTTTCACTCTTTTCACTGCATTTTCAGACATGACAATTCTAAATTCCTCCCAATGAAAAAAAAAAAATGACACGTGAAAGCAAAGACTCTTTTTTTCAAGCTTTTAGCTGCCTTGAATGGACAGATAAGATTCACATGCGTTGGAGTGGAAGTTTTCCTGCTATAGAGCTCTAAAATAAACTTTACTAATGCCCTTGTTAGTTGAACGACCCGAAAATCTTCATTAGCACATTTAAGGAACTAGTGGAACATCTACCCAGAAGAGTGAAGATTATTATAACTGCAAATGTGGACTAGGATGTTTAAAAAAAAGCAAATATGAACCTTGTGGTCAGACGTCCAAAAAAACGTTCGGCTATAGAGTGTATTTAAGGTGGTATTTTAACATATCAGCAATCGATGTGCTGCTAATATATGAATATATTATAATTCCTTTTTGGCTTAAGTAAAATAGTGAGATTTGGTTCGAAATGGAAAAGAGTGTAGATACAGTTTATTTCTAAACTTCTACCTCTTCCAAGTTTCCCTTCAAAAACAAATTTGACAACAGCTGGTTTGAAGAGCTCCAGATGGCTGGAAAAAAATCCAATTGGATGATAAAGTAATGCCTGGTGGACAGAATACTTCGATGTGAGTGATTTGGCAACGAAGCCTTTTTAGAGGTATTAATGCAGCAAGGAAGGAGGAATCATGACGTTGGGGTTTGGGACACGCGATGGATTAAAAAGCAAGCAAATGACACTATGGGGAACATGCAGACATCTTTCTCAGCTTTTTTTTCTTGCTTTTATTGATATTAATCCTTTTATTAGAGCTTTAGTTATGGAAAAGTTGTAACCAACCCACTGTATCATGCTAAAATACATATTAATAATTATAACAAAAACAGTACAGCACTTAAGGTTCTCCTAAGTGTGTGTGTGTGTGTGTGTGTGTGTGTGTGTGTGTGTGTGTGTGTGTGTGTGTGTGTCTTGCCATACACACTGTATAGTTATTACCCATTTCTGTATGTAAAAAAAAAAAGATCTATTATAGTTCACATTGATTAAAGTATTAGTTTGAACTTTGGGACGGAAGCTTTCTGTGAGCTTGTAATGAAATCAAATGCAAAGTCATCTTGTGTCTGGTTGATGTATATATTCGATCAAAACTTACACTGGGGTGTAAGAAAACATCGATATATGTGAGTATCGTTATATTTCGTTCGCCGATACTGTATACGACTCTCAAAAACGCAATATCGATATTAAAATAAATATATAATACAATATACATGGCTGTTTTTTTTTTTATTTCCTGACAGCTAGATAGATAGCAGTCTTCATATCTGTGAACTTAAACAGTGACAGGAAGTACTAGCATAAGAGATCGGGATGTCAGTGGAAAGTCGAGGAACTGAATATAAACCCACACACATAGAAAACACTCCAGGCAAACTTTAACCTGAGCTCAGAACCAAAACCTGTTAATAACATTATACATGGGATATAAACATTTACATCTCAAGCTAATATGCTGATAAACAGCACATGCAGGAAATGATGTATTGTACAGTAAGCCTTTCTAGTAAATGCTGAAGCTGTTGGCTGAGGAGCCGTAACTGTAGTTAGCAGAACAGCTGTATTTTAAACAGCTGGCTGTGCTCCAAGCGCTGATCTAGGGCTGGCATACCTGATGTGACAACACCTTATTAAAATCCAGTGTATTTGTCCTCACACCACCCCTCATTGCTCTTACCTCTTTTCCCCGATGCCTTTATTTCTCCCTCCATGGCAGCTCGGGCCTGGAGTCGTTCCACCGAGCCGAGCATAAATCTAGCAAAGTGCCCAGGGCAAGGTCTTCATCAGCGGCCTATTCTTCACCACTTTACATGAAGTCAGCAGGGCATGCGGATAATTACTGAGTCTCATGAATAAAGTTCCCTGTGTGACCTGTGCTGCAGGATGCGGTGCGAGAACGAACAGGTGGGTTACATCCGTTCCCATTCGCCGTCTTCTTGACGTTTATTTGCTTTCCATGCAGTTTGCTTTGTTGCCTTGTGCTTCCTGTTACAGCCAAATGACTCCATTTTCACCCTGTAAGGTTTGTTTACACACAAGAGGACCAGGGCGGGTTCAAGAGAACTTTGGCGTTGAAGCACATCTCTGTGGTGGAATGTTGGATTTGAACTTTCCATCAAATTATACAACATCTACAACAGTATTGGGACACCTGACTTTTCCTGCCATTTGTAATTTTTTCCAGGACTTGGGGGGTACACAATTTTAGAGGATGTCTTTGGATGTGGTTGCATTAAACGTTATCTTCACTTGAACTTGGAGACCCAAACCAGTTCCAGCATGACAATACTCCTGTTTATAAACACAACTCCATGTTCTACATGGAGTTGGAGTGGAAGATCTACTGCTATGAAACAATAACGTCAACCCACTTGAACTGATGAATGTGAATGCTGACTGCACTATCAGGCCTCCTCACCTACACCTACATCACTACCTGACTTTACTAACACACTTATAGATAAATGAGCAGGAATATTCACAACCACACTCCAAAATTTGGTCAAACATTTTTCCAGAAGAGTGGAGGTTATTATAACAGCAAGTGTGGACTAAATGTGGAATCAAATGTTCCAAAAGGAGCCAATCTTATGGTGTCCACAGATCTTGTCCATGTAGCGCTTTTTTTTGCTGATTTACAAAAATGTTTTATTTCAAAGTATTTTATTTGCACCGAATGCCCAAACGTTGACCACAGTATTTGCGAATTTAACAAAGTGAACATAATTCTTTCACAAATATCATTAACATGTTATGTTTGTTTACATGGATAATCACCTATTGAATTATCGGCCTGAGAATTTCTACATTTTGGAAGGGTTTCACACAAAATGAAACACAATGGATAGAACTGCTACCTCAGCAAATGAGACACAATTTTTGAGAAAAAAAAAACAATAATAATGTAAACACATCACACATGCATTTGCCCAATCATTGTGAAGAAATCTCATTATAAAATGCATCATGAGAATTTTTTTTTAAATTCAGAACAAACCTTGAACATTCATTCCAACATATAACAATAAAAAAAAAGTTGGGACACTTGTAAATAAAATGCAAATAAAAACAGAATAATTTTTAAGTCGAATTAATTCCTATTTTATTCACAATAACATAACAAAAAAAAAATATCAAATGTTTAAATTAGGAATCAAATAAAATTGACATGTAATGCTTGTTAATCTCACTTCGTCCAGGACTGCCTCTGGATAGTGTCCCCTTCGATTGAAAGCCACTTTTTGAAAGGTTTCTCATCAATGCCTTGGGTGGTTCCATGAAATTCCAGAGCAAAAGAGCTTTGAGGGAGCTTTGAGGATGGATTTGGACTGTAGTTAATGTCAACAGTCTGCTACATTGACTCAGAACTACACTTTGTTTCTGATCACCATCGCTGTACACTGCAACATCGTTTATCTGTAAGAAAAATGGACATTTGTTGCAAGCCAGATGAGGACGGGTAAATTTGTGACATATAACCTGCTAGTACAATACAGGTTCGAATCTAAAAACAGCACCAAGCATAAAATCCATTACAGGCAAGATGGTGCAGCAGCAAAACTAATACCAATCTGTTAGTTTTAGTGATTTAGCTGTTCAAACTGCCAGGAGAAGTTCCATCCAACACTTGGATGGAAGTTCAGAGCGAAAACATAATACCAATTTACCTTGTGTCTTGAGGGATGGTCATGTCGTTCTGTGCTACCGGCTCAGAGTGTGGTGTAGACTGTGTTTAGTGAGTGCCTTCAGGTACCTCTAGGGTCTGTGGCTGAGCTTAAGGTGAATATCAGTGATTTAAATGTGATGCAGGGAGCTTCTGGAAGCCAGTGGGCAGAACATAGCAGTGGGCTGGTATGGGAGAATGTGTGGAAAAAAAAACAATGTTTAGATGGTGTGCAAAGGTTAATTTAAAAACAAACAAGCATCTGGACAGCACAGAAAATGTCTTCATCTTGTTGTTTTGGGGTTCAGAAACATTCCACTGAAGTGGAAAAAAAATACCAAGACAAAAATCCATCCACTTTCAATAACAGCCAACTAGTTTCATGCTGAGTGAACTTGTACCTGGGTCTGGGAATTTGTTCATTTTGGAGGTGTAAGCCAGTAGGAGAAAAAATTGTGACAAGATGAAATGGATGGAACACAATGGATGGAACTGCAACTTCAGCAAATGAGACAAAGTTCTGAGAAAAATATAAAAACACGACACACACATTTTTGCCCGAACCTTGTTTCAGAAATTTCAGAAAAAAAAAGTTCTGGGAAAAACAATGAATTTAAGCTTGAAAGGTAAAAATATTACCAAGAAAAAAATCCATCCACTTCCAATAACAGATAACCAGTACCTGGGTCTGAGAACTTGTACATTTTGAAAGTGTAAGTCAGTAGGGGGAAAATTGTGACATGATGAAACACAATGAATAAAACTGCTACTTCAGCATTTTTGCCCCATCTTAATGAAGATATTATAGAAAAAAAAAAACCTCAAATTATAAAAATATCAAATTCAGCTTAAAATCAGAACAAACCTTAACATGTATTCATGTATTCAACAATTAAAATACAACATTAATTCAAAAAAAGTTAGGACACTGTGTAAAATGTTAATAAAGACAAAATGCAATGATTTGAAAATGTCACAAATGTATGTTCTATTCACAATTAAAAAAAACAAACAAACAAACAAAACCCCAACCATATCAAATGTTTAAATTCAAAATATATTCTATTTTAAGGAGAAAAAAAGGTCATTTTGAATTTGATGGCTGCAACAGAGCTCAGGGAAATGCAGCTATTAGAAATTAGCACTGATTCGATAGTCCCAGATGATCCCACTCCTCTTTAGTCCACAGGACGTGGTCTGGTTTCCAAAAAGAAATAAAAGATTTAATTGGTCTGATCACAGAAGAGTTTTCTACTTTGCCTCAGTATAATTTAAATGCGCTTTGGTGCAGAGAGGATATCAGCATTCCTGGATCTCTTGTCATGATAGAGATTTAACCTGCATTTGTGGATGACGTTTGAAACTCTGTTCACAGATACTGATTTCTGGAGGTGTTAATCAGCCCATGCAGTGATTTTCAACTTGTCCCTTGTGCAGAGAGATTTCACCAGATTCTTTGCAACTGTTGATAATAATTTGTGATGTAATTGATATTTAATTGAAAAATAATCAATTGATATTGATATTTAACTGTTTTATGTTGAGAAACATTATTTTCAAATTGTTCCAAAATGTATATATTTATATAAAAACAGTATTTTAGAGATTGGTGAAGCGCTGCTTATTTTTACTTCTGAGATACACAATTTATAAGAAACCTCATTAGTTGCTAAATATTTACTGTTTGATTGAAAAGACTTACTTTTTTCAGACGTGTTGCAGCCATCACATTGAAAATGACCTCACTTTTTCCTCAAATAGTCCATTTCCTCAGTTTCTGCATTTCATATTTAAATAAAATATGGGTTTATACGATTTGCAAATAATTGCATTCTGTTTTTATTTACATTTTACACCGTGTCCCAAACATTTTTGGAACTGGGGTTGTACAACTCATTATTTTCCATGCAGTGATCTGCAAACGATTTTTTCTCATATCATTAACAATTCAATTTATATCAAATGATCAATTAGGGACTTATTGCTCACATGTACAGTATATTTCTATTGCCCTTGAATGAATCTTGTTCAGTACAGAGAGTCATTCAGCATTTTGACTGGTCATAAACTACAGCTAAAATGTCACACTATTCTCTCCTACATTTTCCACTAAGATCCAGATCATGCATGCACAGCTGCAGATTTGCTGGCAGCTTGTATGAATGGATATAAATGATTAAAATAGGACCTTGGGTGAGGTTCGAAATTGTAGTCCTTTTCTGTCATATAAAATCACTAATGAAATCATTTATGGTTCCTATAAATTGTTCATGAGACACTGCAGAACCGCAGCATATGAGTTTCATTCCTGTAGTAGAGTGTTTCTTCACCTAGTTTTATATGAGTAAGGTTCTCATATGATCTAGTGTTTTAATTAAACCAAATGACATTAGAATGACTATATATACATTTTATGGATAAAAGACCCATTATGTGGTTATAATATATACATGTGGTCCACTCTTCTGGGAAGAAATCTATCTATCTATCTATCTATCTATCTATCTATCTATCTATCTATCTATCTATCTATCTATCTATCTATCTATCTATCTATCTGTCTGTCTGTCTGTCTGTCTGTCTGTCTGTCTGTCTGTCTGGCTGGCTGGCTGGCTGGCTGGCTGGCTGGCTGGCTGGCTGGCTGGCTACTTGACTGTCTATGTATCTCTTCTATCTATCTATCTATCTATCTATCTATCTATCTATCTATCTATCTATCTGTCTGTCTGTCTGTCTGTCTGTCTGTCTGTCTGTCTGTCTGTCTGTCTGTCTGTCTGTCTGTCTGTCTGTGTGTGTGTGTGTGTGTGTGTGTGTGTGTGTGTGTGTGTGTGTGTGTGTGTGTGTGTGTGTGTGTGTGTGTGTGTAATATTGGTTATAAATACTGGACACAAGGTAGAGGACAGACCCACCCACCTCTCAAAGAGGACACAGGAACATTCAGAGAGATTTTTCTGATGATGCAGCATCCTCATCCTTCTCACTCGCTCCTTAATTACTCCATTAATAATCCCGCACTGGGCAAAAAATGGGAATGTTTAACAAGAAGTCATTAGTTAATCTTCCTTTACAAAGCCCAGACACAAAGGTCAATGGCAAAAATCATTTTTAAATACAACCCCCACCCCCCACCCCCACACACAAACACACACACACACACACACACACACACACACATTGACACAAAGCCTGGAAATGCAGTCAACTAATATAAACAAACACAATAACTCTTTTTTAATAGCTCTCCAATTGTAGTGTAATCACTAAGCACAGAATTCTAGGGCTCTTCATTAGAGACCTGCTTAAGTCTAAATAGGAATCGGCAGATACAATTCTTTTAATATATTTCTTTGCAGCCTTTTTTTAATGACTTTACTAAAGACCTCTTGGGTTTCCTTCTACACCACCAGACTGTCCTGATGAAAAATCTCTTTATTGTATAAATATGTACATACTATAAGAATGGGGTCAACCTTTCAGAAAACAGTAATTAAGACTTCCTAATGTTTATCCCTGACTGTTAACGAACCGTGACACTGGAGACTCCTTCCACCAGTGGCAGGTGGTCAGAGCCTTCTCTGCTGGCCTAAACACTATCAAAAGCATTGACCTACATTTACAACCTAAATTCTAATATATGTTCCATTAAATTGTATTAATTTATTCCCAACAGTTTATTCTCTTCATTTTGTAGCGTTTCTTTCGGCTGCACTGCTTCCCGTACGTGTATGTGGATCTTAGATTTATTTTTTTAATATTTTATTTTAGCCTCTATGTGCTGCCATGTGAATCTAATCTGCCCAGGGCCTTAAAAGTCAGAAGTGCTGGCCTTTTTACCTTAGTCTCCATAAGAAGTAAATCTGCTTCTTTTACCAATCAGATTTCAAATTCACCCTTACAGGGCAGGTAGATGGCCCAGAATAGCTTTAGGATTTTTCCATCCTCTGATTGGTTGGGCAGAGGGGAAACTGTTACAGCCAAGTTTGACTGGCAAAACACATCTGTCACGTGCTGCACACATTAATACATCTGAGTTTTATGCCTACGGAGGAAAAGAAATTGATTTGGTTTTGGACATACTTGAATCCATTTTGAAAAAAAGTTAGACATCGTGAGGAGGTTATCCAACCCCGAAGCTAGCTAGTGTGTCTCAGCTCGGGAAAGAGTTTGTATATACACAATATATTTCCAAAAGTATTGGGTCACCTGACCTTTTCTGATATATGTGGTTCTTTTCCAAACTGTTACGCGCTCTAATAAAATTTTGCATTCACTTAAACTTGTGAACAAAACCTGTTCCAATGCCCCTGTACACAAAGTGATCTCCTCAAAGATCTGGTTTACATGCTTTGGAGAGGAGGATCTTGAGTAGTCTGATATAGAGCTCTAAACTCATCCCTACTGAACACCTTTGGGATGAATTAGAACGCTGACTGCACCCCAGGTCTCCTCACCTCACCTATATCAGTACCTGCTTTTCATAAAAACCCTTGTGTCTGAAAAACACAAATATCAATAAACACTCCACAATCTAGTGGAACATCTCAGAAGAGTTGAGGGAATTGGAAGTGTAAATTGGGACTAAATGTAGAATGCACTGCAATGGTCATGTGCAAAAGTTTGAGGATCTCTGGCTTATATCCTAATCAGCTATTCATGAATGTTGTTTATAGCAAAGTCTGATATAAATGTGATAAAAAGCCTGACTGTTTTCTCAATTAGTATTTTAACATTGTTAATCATGCTTATGCATTTTTTTATTTTTTTAGAACATTTGTTTATTTTCTAAAAATTAACTTTCTTACATAAATATTCACTGAACAAATCAGTGAGCAAATCTGCATGATTTGGGGGATTAAAATAAAAGTCACTGAGATGAATCACAATTGCCAGTGCTATTCACGCTATTCACATCATACGTCCCAACCTATTTATTTATTTCTATTTGTTTGGTTTGAAAATCTCCTTTTATCCAATCAGTTTTAAGACATTTTGCAGTGTTCTTGGATACTAATACTGTTAAGCCGTTCATATCT
>NC_139591.1:21948695-21953695 GCF_946808225.1 Silurus aristotelis
GATTGACTCAAATAAAGCCTTGGAAGAAAAATTGGATGCAGAAGCAAACAAACAAGTAAACATCCAACCAAATAAATAATAATTATAATAATAATACAAAATAAATAAATAAATTGTCACTTAAAAAAAAATCATTTTGTAGTTGATTTCCTCTGGTTAGGTTATTGATTTATTTATTTATTTTTTATAAAATCAGTAATGCAAAATAAATCGTTTCTGTTGAGAACATCTTAAAATCATCTCTGTTCCAGATGATGTCAGTGGTTCATGTCACATTTGGAGGAACTACACATCCGGTGCTCAAGTCTCTAGAGTCGTCTTTACTTATATAAAAAAATAAAGATTTTTATTTTACATCTTAGAGAGATTTTGACTAACTATACTGTCCATCAAACAGACTTAACATGATCTCGTCCTTCTAGAGAATGGATTTTATAGCTTTTTTGTATCCCTCTTGCCTTTCAGAGCACTTACAAGAGCAAAATAATTTATATTCGCAATACTTTTGTGTATACTTTCTCATTCATCAAAACAAATACACTGGGATGCGTTTTGTTTTAAAAGGTCGCTGTCGCAAATCGATCATCAACGATACACTGTACTGAGCGGAAAACAAAGAAATCGGATTGCTATGGGACTAAAAGGCTCAAAAACGAATGCTGGCTTTAGGCCCTATTGAATCCTATAGAATTTGCTGAGAAATACTCTGGAGTTCATCTCAATAAATCCTGGGAAAATAACAGAGGGGGCTTTTTATATAGTTCATTCCATTATTGTAATTACTTCAGATGTCCAAGCGAGGCCAAAAGCTAGACTCTATTTAATGAATGAGTTGGAGCATAGGAGGATTTTCAATTTTACCAACTTCTTTCTCAGCTTTGTTTGTTTTTTTCCTCCAAAGTCATTCCAGCTCGGAAGAAATTAGATGTACCAGTTTTGCACCACAAAAACTAAAATACAGGAAGAATATCTGAAGGAAGATTTCATCTCAGAGGCTGAGGTTCCTCAGTAACTGCAGCTCGTTCTCTTTTCTATGTACATACAGAGCAAAGGTCTTCAGTAAGCTTGGGGTCAGAGCTCTGTGGCAGAAGATCTTCCATTCTAGAAAGCATACCTTCATGGAGCTGGTTTTGTGCACGAGGTTTTGTCATGCTCCACCTCCACCTTATAATCCACCTGTATAAGGTTTTAGTTTCATAATTAAGCTCCTAACACACCATGTCTTCATGAAGATCAAACAGTGTTGGAAAACTGCAAAGCTCCAGCAAAACAAACTACTTTTCCAAACAAGAAAGAAGAAAAGAAGAATATTCCAATGCATTTTATTTCTATTAATAATTTATCTTTATAACAGAAGTACATCGCTTATGCTTATGAAGCAGATTCTGACTTCTCTTCCTTCACCAGCCTCACTTTTTTCCCATTGACTTTTCATTTCTAAGTTAATAAGGGAAAAAAAAAAAACACTATTAAATCACAGGCCACAAACCATTGAGTCTTGAATATGCTGTAAAACTGTTACCAAAAATTCCCAGGTCAGGATTTTCCAGACAGTCAGATGTAAAGCTGTAAACGTTGTGAAACATCTCACTTACAAGTGTCTCTGAATGAGCTGCTTATTATAACCAATGCACGAATGTACAGATGTGATTTGCAGCTGCTGCTCCAGAAATGAATCACCTTTTGACCGACTGCAAACAAGTCATTCACAAAAAACAATGGGGTATATTAGGTATTAGGAAATTGTATGTGTATTGTAGGTTGCCCTTTATATGCATTATAAAGTATGTAGTAGTACATTATAAGGTTGAGTTATGGAGTTTATAAGTGTTTTATATGTCGTGTATTATAAGGTGTGTATAAGGTGAGTTATAGTGTGTATAAGGGAACTATATGTTGTGTATTACAAGGTGTGTATAGATAAGTTATAGTGTGTATAAGTGAACTATATATTGTGATTATATAATGTGTATAATGTAAGTTATAGTGTGTATAAGTGAACTATATGTTATGTATTATAAGGTGTGTATAGATTAGTTATGGTGTGTATAAGTGAACTATATATTGTGATTATATAATGTGTATATTGTAAGTTATAGTGTGTATAAGTGAACTATATATTGTGATTATATAATGTGTATATTGTAAGTTATAGTGTGTATAAGTGAACTATATATTGTGATTATATAATGTGTATATTGTAAGTTATAGTGTGTATAAGTGAACTATATATTGTGATTATATAATGTGTATATTGTAAGTTATAGTGTGTATAAGCGAACTATATATTGTGATTATATAATGTGTATATTGTAAGTTATAGTGTGTATACCTGAACTATATATTGTGTATTATAAAGTGTGTATAGATTAGTTATGGTGTGTATAAGTGAACTATATATTGTGTATTATAAAGTGTGTATAGATAAGTTATGGAGTGTATAAGTGAACTATATATTGTGATTATATAATGTGTATATTGTAAGTTATAGTGTGTATAAGTGAACTATATGTTATGTATTATAAGGTGTGTATAGATAAGTTATAGAGTGTATAAGTGAACTATATATTGTGATTATATAATGTGTATATTGTAAGTTATAGTGTGTATAAGTGAACTATATATTGTGATTATATAATGTGTATATTGTAAGTTATAGTGTGTATAAGTGAACTATATATTGTGATTATATAATGTGTATATTGTAAGTTATAGTGTGTATAAGTGAACTATATATTGTGATTATATAATGTGTATATTGTAAGTTATAGTGTGTATACCTGAACTATATATTGTGTATTATAAAGTGTGTATAGATTAGTTATGGTGTGTATAAGTGAACTATATATTGTGTATTATAAAGTGTGTATAGATAAGTTATGGAGTGTATAAGTGAACTATATATTGTGATTATATAATGTGTATATTGTAAGTTATAGTGTGTATAAGTGAACTATATGTTATGTATTATAAGGTGTGTATAGATAAGTTATAGAGTGTATAAGTGAACTATATATTGTGATTATATAATGTGTATAATGTAAGTTATAGTGTGTATAAGTGAACTATATGTTATGTATTATAAGGTGTGTATAGATAAGTTATAGTGTGTATAAGTGAACTATATATTGTGATTACTCTGATAATCATTTGGTCTTAGAACATCAGAAGCCCGTGGTGATAAATAATGAAAATCTGACTCCTAGGTGAAATTCTGCATGTTGCTATGTACATGTTTGGAAAATCAGAAAGTGCATCACCTGATTTAAAGCCCAAACTAGAATAATGGTCATTTCCACAATTATTAATTATATCATATCTGTAGGATTATTACTAGTCATTCATTTGCTGTTTTCAGCATTAAAGCTGAATAATTTGTAATCCACAGATCTCCAGTATCCTCGAAGAAAGAATAGAAGCACAGTATATAATATTATTATAGTTCAGTTTCTAGAGTTTGGATGTTGAATTTCAAGAAATAAATGATGAATTTCTGAATTTGTCATAAATCTACCCAAATGTGCACACACACACACACACACACACACACACACACACGCACACACACACCTAATAATAGGAGCATCTCCAAAAAGTTCTTCTGCACCTCAGTTTCAGTAAAACTCACTATGAAGATGAAATAGATTTGATATTTGAATACATTATTCAGGTTGTTTGTGTATTTCATTTGTTCGAAGCGAATACAAATACACACCATAATTTGTATTTTATACCCGACTCGACATTGGCGCGAGTACTCCATATTTCTACTTTTTATTTTTTTTATTTTACAAAAAGGATCAAGAAATCTGCTTATATTAATAGCGCCACCACTCCATATCGCCCACACACATCCCATGCACAGGGTTGCGGATCTCTACCCACATGGTTTTTCATTGTTCTTCATAATTTTCGAATCAAATTTATGAAAAAGAAATCAGACATTATAATGGAATGAGATTTCAAAGAGCCCATGTTGAAAACTGGCAGCAGCTTTTAGGTTATTTTGGGAAGCTCAGTGGTTAAGTGTATAAATGATGTATGTATAAATGAAATAAATGTAAGTTACAAATAGCAAACATTTATTTTTCAAATGGGAGATGGACAATGAAACTAAAACACTGGTCTATAATAGTGCTGAAGGATCCCAGGCAGCGTGGTTCAGTGCGAGGAGTGATGAGGTCTCTGAGGTAAGGGTTGGCAGGTTGAACACAAGCAGAGAGCTGCAGTAGTTCAGTCTCGAAATGACATTAGACTGAACACGCACCTGTGCAGCCTGTGTGGACAGAAATGGTTGAATCCTTCGAATGTTGGAGAGAAGGAATCAACAATAACGAGCCACGTTAGCAACATGTGAGGAAAAGGACAGTTGATTGTCCATAGTTACCAGATCCAGAGCGGGTTTCTTTAAGATGGGAATAACCTTTACTTGCTTAAAAGTAGTTGGCACATGACCAGATGCTGAGACCTTGTTGATGATCATGGAGATGAATAGCCAGAGGATGATCTGAAGCGTAGTTTAATGGATTGGATCCAGATTGCAGGTAGTGGGATTGAATGGCTTGCAGTATTTCATCTTCTGCTCTGGTTGAGAAGCTTGACAATAGTGTGGTAGGGGATTCCTGGTTGTGTGGTGTAGGCATTGTTAGGGAGGAAGTAAAGGTCTGGCTGATGTCCTCTTACTCTGTGCTGATCAGCCAAAAGGCAGGAAATACCATGCCATATGTACCACCATATCAGACCATATGTACAATACCATACCATACCATACCGTACCGTACCGTACCATACCATACCATACCATACCATACCATACCATACCACACCATACCATACCAAACCTTACCATACCATACCATACCATACCATACCATACCATACCATACCATACCATTCCATACCATACCATACCAAACCGTACCATACCATACCATACCAAACCGTACCATACCATACCATACCATACCATACCAAACCGTACCATACCATACCATACCATA